>NC_059106.1:150907450-151248075 GCF_020740685.1 Jaculus jaculus | reverse complement strand
TGGTACTGTCTCATCTCATGCTCCATTTCTGGTAGCTACAGGTCTAGTTTTAATCCTATGATGGTTAAAGTGTGTGTAAACTTGATGGACTTAATGGATCCCTTGATAAACATGACAGCATTATTTCTGGATTTTTCTGAGAGATATTTATGGGAAATTAGCATTTGAATCAGTGGATCAAGTCAGAAAGACCTAGCCTTTTGCCTGATGGCATACATCCAAGCTACTTCTAGTGTGTGAGTAGGAAAATAAAAGGCACAGGAAGTACAAATTTACTTTCTTCTTCAGCCAAGGGATGTCGTTTATACCAGTGGGCTGTCAGCTCTGTTCTCAGACCCAAACCTCAAAATGGGACTTCTACTTTCAGCTTCGCTGGTTCAAAGCTCTCTCCCACTGGTTTTCCAGGTTTTCAGGGTGGCAAGTGGCAAGTATGTAAAAGTTCATGGCCTCCAGTCTTGAAGGATCCAATTTTGTTTTGTTTTGTTTTATTATAAAGGTTTACATATTGGTATATGGTTTACTGGTCTGGTTTTTGGAGGAATCCTGACAAGTATATATCTTTATAATTTTGTCTATTCTATAAACCAGACAAATAGAATCAACCTAGCATTTTAGATTTGGTTTCTTCTGCTTAGTAAAATCTACATATAATTTATATATGCTGTTATGAAAACCAGCAGATTTTCCCTATCTATTGATAATAAGTTCTCTAATATAAGCAAATCCTAAAGAGATCTATGGGACGGCTTTTCTTTCTAGTTACTCATGAAAGAACATCTGAATAATTTCCAGCTCGGGACAGTTGCAGATAAGGCCACTACAGATATTCATGAATTCTTTTATATTGTCACTCTTAATTTATCTTGTGTAAGTACTTAGGAGTAAGGTCATAAGGTGATACATGTTTATCTATGATGGACCACTGAGAAGCAGGTTCACACAAAAATATTCATTCAGCATGTGATAACTGTTCCTCTAACTCAATGGAGAGATTGACCTTTTCAATACAATGCTGTAGTAAACTAAAGATGGTTACATATTTTACTGGCAATCCTTCCATTGGTACGTTGCCAAGTTCCTTCTCTTCAATCCAGGGTTTTTGTTGTTGGTGGTGGTGGTGGCGTGTGTGTGTGTGTGAGTGTGAGTGTGTGTATATCAGGACAATATGGTAGAAGTGGCATTATGCTATTTCTGGAATTACCCATAAGTGGAGGGCAGCTTCCATCCTCGACTTCTTGTTACTGTGAGTTTCTTTTTTATTTTCATGTTTAGGTTTTGCAAGGTAGGGTCTCACTCTGGCCCAGGCTGACCTGGAATTCACTATGAGTCTCAGGGTGGCCTTGAACTCAGAGTGATCCTCCTACCTCTGCCTCCTGAGTGCTGGGATTAAAGGCATGCAGCACCACATCCAGTGATACTGTGAGTTTCTATGTAATAAATTATTATTATGTGAACCACATGTTGAGGCCTAAAGGATGGTGAGGTACTATGGGAAAAAGAGAGAGGGACCAATAGCCAAGGATCAGGCAAAGAAGCCAAGAGAGCAACAGATTTTTCAAACCTGGTACTCACAGCTGATGCTAAAGCCAGAAAAGAACCATCTTGCCAATCTCTTCAAAACGCATGACTCAACTGACCAGGGGAGAAAAAATAATGTTTTAAGCCACAACATTTTATGGTTGATGTTACAGACATCATCTCCTAGCCAACATCTGGTAGCCATCTCCAAAATACAAAACCATGTTGCAAATTCGATGACCCTTTTTCCCCCTACATTTGTTACATTCCATACTACTAGATAGGCTACCAACTTGTTAACCCAGGCAGGAAATAAATGCAACTTTGAAGAATAGCAATCTCCTTCAAGCACTCAGGCCCCTTACTTCAAGAGTTCACATTCTTCCTGATGTCCGAATACAGATCAGCTGGCCCAATCTCAAAGGTTGTAATCCCTCAAACAATTTCAGCTGAATGGGCAACAGTATTGGCCTAAAGATTTCATTTTTGTGTCATATCCCTCTGCTCACACCAGCCCATTTCTACACAATGCAACCCTGCACATATTCTCAGGACATGAGCATAACAGCAAGCCTCTCACACAAACTGCTTCTAGCTCAGTCTAAGCAAAGCTCTTTCTCACCCTCATAAATCAAACCTCATAGCCTATAATTTTTACTGCATTCAGATCTTCCAATTCTGATCCCCCACAAAAAAATCCAGTAAGCTGAACTTACAGCACTGAAAGTTTTCTCTTAGGTCAAGGTTTCGAATTCTTACACATTCCTATCAAAAATCAGCTCCAAAAGTCCAAAAGCTATAGAGTCAGGTTTCTAGCAGCAATGACCCCACACTTGGTAACAATTTTACTGTTGCAGCTAGTTTCAACTTGGTTCACAAGCACCTGACCAAGAGCAGCTTGTAGGAGGAAAGGGTTTATGTTGGCTTATAGACTCAAGGAGAAGCCCCATGATGACAGGGGAAAATGATGGCAAGAGCAGAGGGTGGACATCACCTCCTGGTCAACAGCAGGTGGACAAGAGCAGCATGAGAGTGTGTCAAACATTGGCAAGGGGAAGTTGGCTATAACATCCATAAGCCCACATCCAACAATAAATCACCTCCAGGAGGTGCCAATTCCCAAACTGGCACCAGCTGGGTCTTAGTATTCAAAACACGTTAAGTTTATGGGGTCACCTGAATTATACCACCACAGGTGAATTTCTTTTGTGTGTGTGTTTTAATCTTTTCTCAAACAAATGATCACTAGAGCACTACTAGAACATGGAGATGAAATACTTTGACCCCTGCTTGTACTGACAGACTCAAACATTAACTTGAAATGGATCATGACTCTAAATATAAGATAAAAATTACAAACATTTTGAGAAAACATGATGGAAACTTTATGAACAAGCTCCAGGAAATACTATGCATAAAAGGAAAGCCTGATAAATAAATTTCTCATAAAGGAACTATTAGGAGACAGAATTATTCATGTTTTCTCTTATATTTACGAATTCAGAAGTACACTCTCCTCTAAATTGTATCATAGTATCACAATCATCATTTATAAATTGGTCTTAGTCATCTTAATTGGTATGGAATGAAATTTGTTGGGAAATACCTGAGAATTAAAAGAAAAAAAAAATCCAGTAATATGATGTATCTTTCCCAGTAGAAGTTTATACTCCAGTGAGAAAATCATTGAGTAAGAATTTTGCTTATATAAAAGGGAGCA
This sequence comes from Jaculus jaculus, assembly GCF_020740685.1. NCBI lineage: Eukaryota > Metazoa > Chordata > Mammalia > Rodentia > Dipodidae > Jaculus > Jaculus jaculus. The sequence continues at coordinate 151,244,837 of NC_059106.1, read as the reverse complement.
TATTCACAGAATTTTGCTTATATAAAAGGAAGCATATTTACAAGTTATACATATTGAATGAGAGGAACAAACAAAAAATTTGTTGTTACCTGTGTGTTTCTTTGTGCATTAGTGAGGACCTGTCATTCTCTAGGTGGACTTTGTCAGTGCAGAGTGACCTTAAGAATAAAGTAGTAGAAACAAGTGGCTTTTCTGGCCCACTAAGTGATAAGGGATGTTCCAGGATCCAGGGAGAAAAAAAGAACAATAAGTTTATAGAGATATGAAAAAGCATGGCATGTTTAGGAAACAACAGGTAACACCATCATGAGGCATGTTCTAATGTTTTGGTTTACATCTTCCAAGTGCATAGAAAGCATGATTTTAGATAGGAAGATATTATAAGATATAAAATGTCATTTTTGAAATGGTAGAATGTATTAAATATGCAGATAGACTTTTTCTCTTGAATTTACTGTGATTCTTTATGTTCAGTTAACATTTTCTAGAACTTTTATGTTTTCTATAAAAATATATAATACAATACTGAGAATATTTTAATAGTAAACAATTGGTTTATCCTGTTGCTATATATTCCATAGGCCTACACATATAATTTCACGAAAATATCTACCAATACAATGCATGCTTATAGTTTAGCAAGCATTTTAAACATAATGATTTGAAAACTTTATGTTTATATTATCTCATATCATAAAAAAATTACCAACCTTTAAATTTGTTTTAATCCAGGATATTATTTAAATTGCTTTTATTTATTTTAACATTTTTTGATTCTTAAATATTATTTTTAAAACAATGTGAGGCTGAAGCTTCAAAATAATACATTTTTCCTTTCTAAATTTCCCTTTTCCCTTTTCATACTTCTTCATAAACTTATATTTAATATTTGTTTGCATGTACATGCATATGTGTATGCAAGTTAATAGGTATGTGAGTATATGTGGGGGGTACATGCATAGATAAATTTAATTTTAATGGATAAAATAATAAATTGGGGCTGGAGATATGGCTCAGCAGTTAAGACACTTGCCTACAGAGCCTAACAACCTGGGTTTGATTCCCCAACATGTATGTAAAGCCAGATACACAAAGTGGTGCCTGCATCTGGAGGTCATTTGCAACATCTAGAGGCCGTGGCAAATATCCATTCTTTCTCTCTCTTCTCTATCCCTCTCTTCTTGAAAATAACTAATTAAAAATAATTTGAAAATATAAAATTGTATATATCTATGGAATAAGCTAAATAATTTTGACACATGTATACATTGGATGATGTCCAAGAAACGTTAAGCCTATCTCACACATTTACCTACTTTTTTTTTCTGTTTAAGTGAGCAGAGATTGAATACAGAAACTGGAGGGTACAAGGCAAGCCCTCTCCATTGATATACATCCTCTAGTCTCTATTTTTATTTCTTTGTGGTAAAAGCTTTCAAAAACCTTCCTTGTAGTTTCCCAATTATTTAATATCATTCAGCCATAAAGAAGAATGGAGTCATTTAATTTACAGCAACATAGATAGAACAGGTGATCATAATTTCAAAGTATTTGTTAAATCTCAAAAACAATGAAATGGACAGATCTTGGTCATTTCCCCCAGTCGCCTATGTAGTACCTTCTGGCACTAGACACGCTGACTGTCTGGGGACTGACTCTCTCCTGGTTTCCAGCCTTGTCATTCCATTTTACGCGTCAGCTGCGTATGGAGTCTTCAGCAATAGGGTCTTACCGCTAACCTTTGGTGGGTCATCAAGTACTCTGACAGAAATCTGTCATTATTTTGGGAAACCTTGTAAGTTTCTCTGATCAAAAGCTCATTGTGGATGGTAGGCCCAAGCTGGAAGTAGGGGTTACAGGTCAGTGTCCACTAAGAAATTGAGGAAAAAGATAACTAATATACAAGAGTTAGAGAGGAGAGAGATAGAGGGGAGACGGGGAGAGGGAGGGAGGGAAGATGTAGGAGATTTAGGTCAGTCTTCATCCTACCCTCTCCAGTGTCTTGTGGTTCAGGTGTTTCCTGTAAGGGTCTAGTGAAGGTTCAGCCATTTGGTCTGTCTTTTAGGAAGTAGAATTTTATGGTACCATTGCCGTTTGGGTCCGGATTACTGTTTTCCACCCTTCGATTCCCTCCCTGCCCTCCCATCCATCTTATTGTCTAGTCCATGAGGTGCTTGCTGGGTATGTAAGGCATCTTGGGCAGATTCAGGTTAGGTGTTGCAGATGAGTGAGACTATGTGGAGATTTTTTTTCTGTGATTGGGTAAGTTCACTGAGAATGATCTGTTCCAGGTTCAACCCTTTTTCCTCAAATTTCTTTATGTCGTTTTTTCTTACTGCTGTATAGAATTCCATTGTGTAGACATACCACATGCTTGTTATCCATTCTTCTAATGATGGACATCTGGGTTGATTCCAGCTTTTAGCTATTAGTGCCGCTACAAACATGGTTGAGAAAATCTCTCTGGCTTTTGGTTTGAAAGTTTTAGGGTAGATGCCCAGTAATGGTATAACTGGGTCTGTTGGTATTTCTATAGTCAGCTTTTTCAGGAGTCTCCATATTGCTTTCCAAAGTGGTTGTACCATCCTGCATTCCCACCAACAGTGAGTCAGTGTCCCTGCTTCTCCACATCCTCGCCAGCATTTATTTTCATTTGACCTTTTGATGTTGGCTATCCTTATTGGGGTAAGGTGGAATCTCATAGTTGTTTTAATTTGCATTTCTCTGATGATTAGGGATGATGAACATTTTTTTAAGTGTGTGTTTTGCCATTTGTATCTCTTCCTCTGTGAATTGCCTGTTTAACTCTGTGCCCCATTTTTTGAGTGGGGTACCAAGATCTATCCAAGCAACACATTGTTTAACCTAATTAGCAACAAATAACCAGATGTGATGCCCACACAAGTGCAATAGTGACACACAGCCATGGTGAGGAACCAATTGCTCTTGATTTGGCTAACTGATCCACTCAGTGGTACTAGACCCATAGCTGGAGCTGGGAAACAAGTCAGAACCATATCCAAACACAAGCCCACTCTACAATATCAAGCTACCATCAATCACAGGGTATAAGAGGGCCTACACCTATCATACTATCAAAAAAGTAAGTGTTATCTCAATTTTCCGGGTGCTAACTTACTCTCCGTTGGAGAATCTGCTTCTCTTTTCCAGATAGATGCAGATCCTAAGAAAAGAGATGCCCCAACATACCTCAAAAGGGGCCCAACTGAAACTAAGGACAATTGGCGAAATAAGCAAGGGTGATGTTTTCCTGTGAACCGGATACCAGCACAAAGGGGAAGGAGACCAACGCAGAGAAAAATCAACTCCTACCAAATCAGAGAGCCAGAGCCTCAGAGGCTCCCAACACCTCATCACTGAAGCAGACCAAAAATGAACCCAACATGGCTCAGGGAAATTTTGCGGAAGAGGGGGCGGAAAGAATGTCAGAGTCACATGTTGGGTCATGATTTGCAGAGACATTTATCATACCAATAACTGTGGGCTAACTCCACAATGCACGACCCATTTTTATTAACCAGGAGGGTCTAATGGGAGGGGGTAGATCACTGATGAGCCTAAATAATGGTACCAAACTGCCTGTATCTACTGAAAAGAAAACTAATAAATTAAATTTTTAAAAAAAAAACAATAAAATGAAGAAAATCATACTATACAATCATATCTGTGCCAGCTTCTACTCCATGATGCACCTGCACAAAGTTAATAGCTGCAGTTTTATTTAGCATTTCTATTATACTTGCTTCCTGTTTCTCCTGTGTAGTAGCCACAAGAGAGAGCAATTACTAGAATAAACCTTGACCAAACTAAGAATTATTTTGGTGCTAAGTATATATTGTAAGTGCCCAATACAGTACCAGACCCAAAGTAAGTCCTTAATAAATGAGAAGGAAGGGAAGGAGGAAGGGAAGAGAGAAGGAAGGAAGGAAAGAGAGACGGAAGAGAGGAAATGTGGAGGGGAAGACAAAGCCACAGAGAAAAACATACAATCCTTAACGGGTGATTATAGTGGGAAGCAAGAGGCACTTCTCCTCTAGTTTCTTGACACAGATCTTTTCCCTACAGAGAATGTGTTGAAGCTGTCAACAGCCACTTGTAGTGAATAATATTCTTGTAAAGTATCAAGATTAGTGTGCTTGTTTTAACTAATAGAATTAAGTGTATAATGTTAAGGAATAAAAATGTGAAGGAAGAAATTGCTGTATATTCACAGTATCATTTTAGGGAAGTTTTTCTCATCATGCATTCATTTCTATGTGAAAATAATGAGAGTGGATAGACATCTGGAACTTAGTTTACAGTTGATAGCTGAAAATCTAATTGTTTCTGTCCTTTTGTTTCTGGTGGTATTAATGTTCCATTTTCTTTAAAATTTGAATTTGTGTTTAAACTTGGCATACACTTGGCTTTTCATCATGGCACCTGAGTCTGAGCCAGACAATGGGGGTCTAATAACCTCAGTTTTCCCAAAATCCATTTCCTTAGACCTCAGCTACTAGGAAATAACATGTGGGTAAGAAAGTTCATTGGTTCCAGTTCTTTTCTATAACTCTCTTCATGCTTTTGTTTTGTTTTGTTTTGTTTTGGTTTATTGTTTGAATGCCCTTTGTTTCAATTTTTATTATTATGACAACAGAAAACAAAAACTCTTTATTTGATCCATGCCTGTTACTATCATATGTCTCACCATTACTTACCACATGTGTTCTTAATCTTCTCTCCTCATACAGGTGTTCAGAATGGTTGTGTTTTAGCATGTGCATGTCAGAGCATCTCTTACAATGTTCCTTGTGATTCCCCCTACTTCCTTTAATTTTCTCTCTCATTTCTAACAAGTATGTAATGCTTGCAGAGTTGCTTTGAGTTTGGATGCATTCCAGACGCTCAGTGAGTCTGAGCAAGTGTCACATTCTTCTAAGCAGAAGTGCATTTTCTCATGCAAATGCAAAATGTTCACTTTATATTACTGTGCCCTTACTAATAGATTTCTCTTTTACAGTTAGGAGCAGCCTTACAGCAGAGTTATGCCATGCGTATGAAACATCTCAATGTCTGTATATAGTAAGTGCTCAATAAGTATCAGAGGATTAATGAACACCAGATAACATTATACCCACCTAACCAGAGTCCATTGCATTTTCTTAAATAAGTGCTCATAAAAATATGGGCCCTTGGGCTGGTGAGATGGCTCAGCTGTTAAGCGCTTGCCTGTGAAGCCTAAGGACCCTGGTTCGAAGCTCAATTTCCCAGGACCAACATTAGCCAGATGCACAAGGGGGCACACGCGTCTGGGACTCATATGCAGTGGCTGGAGGACTGGTGTGCCCATTCTCTCTCTCTCTCTCTCTCTCTCTCTCTCTATCTCTATCTCTCTCTCTCTATCTGCCTTTTTCTCTCTGTCACTCTCAAACAAATAAAATAAACAAAAATTTAAAATAAAATATGAGCCCTTTTTCCATATTCCCTGCCTCAGTGATTCAATCCTCAAAATTTGAAATCTTTCTTTAGTACCAAAAGTAAATATGTACATGTGAGTTCTCTAAGTTTAGAAGTTCTTTCCCAAGGTGAGTTATAAAAAACAAAGTCACCTTATTTACTTGTTTTAATTCACTGTGTCTAGACCCTGGTGACTATCATGTCATTAGCTACAGTGGGTTTCTGGAACTTGAAAACAGTAAACCTTGCTTTCAGATGTAAGGTAAGTTTTGTTGACAACTCATCCCATGTTAAATCTTACGCAGTAACTGCCACCCAAAGTTGCCTCCATTTGAACATCTCTCATCGTTCAAACTGCTAAGTGATGTTCAAAGTAAGGGAATGTCAGAGGCTGCTCACTCTGTTATTTTACAGAAGCTGAAGTAAGATTCAGAGATTCAATGACAATGACCATCAACTTAGGCAGCCCCATATCTGAAATTAATTACCTTAATGTTTGATCCAATTCTCCTCCCATTCACCCCCACCCTTGTAAAATAATACATGCATAAAACATTGAATGCATTAAAGATTAAAATAGTAGACTATCTATACCAATTATGACTTATGTAAGTTTGAACAAATTTGGGTACTTTTCAATTTGTTCATTTGGGAAGTAAAGATACTAACATATGAAGATTGACAGATAGTATACAATCAAGAAACTCCAGGTTTCATTACTGTTGTCAGAGTAGATACTCAGCCTGACATGAATTTAGACACTGCATCATTGGTAACGTATCTCTTCCCTTCATAATTCTCTTAAGTATTCATTTATTTATTAAAGTTTTTAAAATATTATATTAATTTATTTATTTGAGAAGGAAAAAGCAACAAAGCAAATAGGAACAGAGGGAGCGAATGGGCCGCCAGGGCCTCCTAGCCACTGCAAACAAAGTCCATCTACATGTGTCGCAGTGTCGTATTTAGGAGGGTGCTGGAGAATTGAACTCTTGGTCCTTTGGCTTTGCCAGTGAGTACCTTAACCACTATGCAATCTTTCTAACCCAAATACTTATTTATTTAAAAAAAAAAATAGCCAGGCATGGTGGCGCATGCCTTTAATCACAGCACTCGGGAGGCAGAGGTAAGAGGATCGCCATGAATTCGAGGCCACCCTGAGACTACATAGTTAATTCCATGGTCAGCCTGGGCCAGAGTAAAACCCTACCTCAAAAAAAAAAAAAAAAAAAAAAAAACAGAATAGCCAGGCAAGGAGCAAAAGGCAAAAGACAGCTGTTGCTCAGGAAACAGAAAAATGGGACCCGAGTAAGTTAATTTTAGTCCATCTTGACCCAATCCCCGTCAGTGTGCCCCTGATCCAATCTGCTTTGGTCAGATAGACAAACAGAAAGATTCCTTAGGTCATTTCTATTGATGTTGAACTTTCAGCAGAACCCTTATTAGAACCACGTACATTGATAACAATCCTGAATGGACAAGCTCTACAACTACTACCAGCCAATGGGACTGGTTCTAATTTTTTATTACCTCCAGACTTCCAGAATTTTTGGTAATGAGATTTATGTCCAGGTTAAATATACCTAACTTGAAATAAAGAGATTTGAGACAAAATATTCATGCACTAAAATGACACTGAACATGAAAAGCTTTACACTTGACCTCATATGATGCATAAAAGTCAAAACATGGGAGCGCTACATGTGTGATAAAATTGTCCACAATGCTACAAAAAGCTGGGACATGGTCTGAGCGGTGTCCACTATTAAATTATTTTAAATTTGCTTCCTAGAGCAGGAAGAATATTTTCAACTAGGAAGAAATTCAAAAGATTCCGAAGTTCTAGACTTACACCTGAGGGGTCTTCGAATAGTTTCAATAAATTGTTTTACATAATTGAATAATGTTCAGAGTATGTGTATAAGGTATATATAAAACATAAATGAACTTCATGTTGACTTGGGTGCTTTACCAAGATGTCTCAATATACAAATATTCCAGTCTGGATATTCAAATTCTCTTTCATTAAAAAATCTTGACTAATGCACATCTTTCCCCAGTAGATTGTGGTGTTTATTGAAAAGGCAAATAATAATGGCGACACGGGGTAGAAGCAGAGCACTCAAAGCAACTTTGGGGGAAGAAGCACCTGCCTCACAATTGGAGGACTTTGCAGCCTCTAGCAGAGGGAGCGGCACCTGCTTTTGACAGCCTTGGAGGGTCTAAAAGGATCTAGAGCTCATACAAATGCCCCCATGCTAGGTCTCAAGGCCTCACGTTTTCTTCTTTAGGACTCGTAGCTTTATAAAAGTATAAGTGAATGCTTTCATATTTTCTTTCTATTTGTCTGTTTATTTTATATTTTATTTATTTATTTGTTAGAGAGAGAGAAAGAAGCAGACAGAGAGAATAGGTGCGCCAGGGCTCCACTGCAAATGAACTCCAGGTGCATGCACCACCTTGTGCATCTGGCCTGTGTGGTTCCAGGGGAATTGAACCTGGGTCCTTAGGCTCCTTAGGCAAGATCTTTAACTGCTAAGCCATCTCTCCAGCCCTGCTTTCTTTTTTTTTTTTTTAAATTTTATTTATTTATTTGAGAGAGAGAGACACAGAGAGAAAGACAGGTAGAGGGAGAGATAAAGAATGGGCACGCCAGGGTTTCCAGCCTCTGCAAACGAACTCAGACGCGTGTGCCCCCTTGTGCATCTGGCTAACGTGGGACCTGGGGAACCAAGCCTCGAACCGGGGTCCTTAGGCTTCACAGGCAAGCGCTTAACCGCTAAGCCATCTCTCCAGCCCTCCAGCCCTGCTTTCATATTTTTAGCTCCGTGTTCTTTTTGACTGCAAGAGGTAAATCTGACTTTCAAAGTATGCTTTGAAATGCAATCTCTCTCTCTCTATCTATCTATCTCTCTCTCTTTCTCTCTCTCCCTTTTTCCCTCTCATTGACTTCTTCCTTTCCTAATAGTTCCTTCATCTTCTCAAGCCTCACATTCTAAGCTTTAAAAGCAGAGGTTTTCTTATTTTTTCTTAAGTACCAGGTAATAAATATTTCCACTTGTGATTATATAGTCTCTTTCGATTCCCCAAGTCTGACTTCTATCACAGAAACAGTCATAAATAATATATAAACAGAGACTGTGACTTTGTTGCAGTAAGACACTATTTATAATAACAGATGCTCAGTCACAGATTGCCAAGCCCAGCTCCAAAGCAACTATCAAAAACCATCCAATTCCAAACTCTTCTGATTACTCCTTTCCACTGCTGTCTAAACCTGCTCTATGTTCAACGACAACAAAAGCTTTACACTTGTTGTATGTGCCAACCAATGCTCTCAGGTAAGGGATCCTGTCACAACAGATGTATCTTTGTGGAGGTGGTGAGACTGAAAAACAGGTAAGCAAGGCTAGGGTACAGGAGAGAGTGAGGGAAAGAATGAAACGGAGAAGTAAAGAAGTCAGTATAAAGTGTAGGTTCACATCCGTAATAAGTTGGGGCTTGATTCTCTAAAGGCCTGAAAAGAAGCCCGTAGCAAATCTCAGTCCATTGTATCTGGAGGAACAAAGAGGAATCATTTCCCAGAGTCCATTATTTTGATTGACACAGATCTGTTAACTCTCCAGGGGTTCCTGCCTTCAAATGCAGGGCTACCCTCTAGGGAGCCCATGGTAGAAATCCTTCAAAATACATGGTATAGCAAAGGGGTAGCAACAGCAGTTTCCAGCTGCCCCAAAGTGGTGTTTAGTGGCTTCAGTGGACAAGAAACCAGAGGATGTAAGTCAAACAGTAAGAGATATCTAGAACATACTTGAAAGAAGAGTTCACTGGAATTTATCAACTCGTTCCTATAAGGTACAATATATATGTGTGTGTGTGTGAGAGAGAGAGAGAGAGAGAGAGAAAGAGAAAGAGAGAGAGAGAGAGATAATGGGGTAAAAGACAAAATTTGTGCAAATACCATCAACTTTACATTAATTCATAAAACAAATATTATTAATTGGAAAATTTTTTATCAGAAAATAAAAATTTAATAAAAACAAAGCAAGGGCTGGAGAGATGGTGTGGTGGTTTGATTCACCATGAATATTGGTGTTCTGAATGCTAGGTCCCCACCTGATGACAATTGGGAATTAAAGCATCCTGGAGACTGTGTATATAGTTGGGAGTGGCCAAGGGGTATTATAGCCAGCTTTCTCTTGCCAATATTTGGAACACTTTCCTGCTGATGTTGTCTGTCTGATGTTGCCCAGGAAGAGATGTTCACTCTCTGGTCGTACCATTATTTTTCTTTGCCATCAAGGAGCTTCCCCTTGAATCTATAAGCCAAAATAAATATTTTCTTTTCCCACAAGCTGATCTTGTTTGGATGTTTTCTGCCAGCAATGTGAACCTAGTCAGTAAAGTTGGTCCAGTGGAGTGGTGTCATTGCTGCTAGAAACCTGACTCTATGGCTTTTGGCTTTTTTAGAACTGATTTTCAAGAGGAATGTAAAAGGACTTAAAACCTTGGCCTAAGATGTTCCTTGTAGTGCTGTAAGTACAGCTTGATGAACTATTCTGGTCAGAGTTGAAAGACTGGAATGCAGTAAGAACTATGGACTATGAGGTTTGGCTTATGAGGGTGAGAAAGGCTTTGCCTGGACTGGGTTGGAAGCAGATTATGTGAGAGGCTTGCTGTTATGCCTGTGTACTGAGAACTTGTACAGGGTTGCATTGCATAGAAAGAGACTGGTATGAGCAGCAGAATATGACATAGAAAGAAATCTTTGGATTGAAACTTCTGCCTATTCAGCTGCAATTGTATGAGAGGTTATAACCATTGACATTGTTCCAGCTCACCTGCACTGAGACAATAGAAAGAATATTTGGAAGGGCCCTGAATGCTGAAAAAGTTTCCTGTTCTATCTGCTCTATTCCCCCTTGAATTAACAAATTTGAACCCCACCTGGTATTATGGAGTATAAGAAATGCAAGAAAAAGAGGGTCATTGAATTTGCAACACAGTCTTGTGTTTTGGAAATGGCCATGAGCAGTGGGAAGCAGGTTTTCTGGATTGCTTGCAAGAAGACCTGATGGAGCCATGAAGATGGAGTGTGGGTTGCAGTGGAGACCCAGTGGAAATGCCAGGACCATGAGATGGCTACTCAGGAGAGCTATCAGCCCTGGATCAAGTTTTCCAGTACTGTGAGTAGCCTAGCTGAAGGGGCAGAATCAGAACTCCAGAGACTTGTTGCTCATTAGAGTTATCAGACTTGGAAACTTGTCATTGACTAGAGTTGTTGGACTTGGAACTGCAAAGTTTGATGTTTTCCCTGTTTAAACCTTGTATTGGTTGAATATTACCTTGCTATGTTTTGCAGTCTGAATGTTTATTTTGTGCCATTATGATGTTTTTTGTTTTTTCTGTTTTGAGGGGTTTTTTTTCTACATATTTTGGAGAAATAGTTTAAAGACCTTGGACTATGAGAATGTTTGAATAGCATTAGGATTGATTGAAAACTATGGGTACTTTAAAGTTGCATGAATGCATCACATTTTACATCATGTATGATTATTGGTTTATGGGGGGCAGGGGCAGAATATGGTAGTTTGATTCATGTGTCCCCCATAAACTTGAGTGTTCTGAGTGCTAGGACCCCAGCTGATGGGGATTTGGAATTAAAGCATCCTAAATACAGTATATTGTTGGGAGCAGCTTATGGGTATTATAGCCAGTTTCCCCTTGCCAGTGTTTGGCACGCTCACCTGCTGATGTTGTCCATCTGATGTTGCCCAGGAGGTGATTTCTACCCTCCAACAATGCCACCATTTTCCCTGACCATCATGGAGCTTCCCCTTGTGTCCATAAGACAAAATAAACCTTTTTTTTTTTTTTTCCCCACAAGCTGCTCTTGGTTGGGTGTTTTCTGACAGCAATGTGAACCTGACATAGTAGTTAAGGTGCTTGCCTACAAAGCCAAAGGATCCAGGTTCAATTCCCTAGAATCCACATTAGCCATATGTACAAAGAGACTCATACATCTGGAGTTTGTTTGTAGTGGCTGGAGGCTCTAGCATGCCCATTCTCTCTCTCTCTCTCTCTCTTTCACGCTCTCTCTCTCTTAAATAAAATAAATAAAATATAAAATATAAAAAGCAAATATTATCTCTTTGTTGCAGTAGTACATATAATAGAAAATATTTGAAGCAATCCAAATATCCAAGAACGAGGAATGTTAAAATAAATTATGTTCATAACACAGAACATTGTGAAACTTCTTAAAATGATTTTAACTAAATATTTTCTTTCTTTCTTTTTTTTTTTTTTTTTTTCTAGGTAGGGTCTCACTCTGGTCCAGGCTGACCTGGAATTAACTCTGTCATCTCAGGATGGCCTTGAATTCATGGCAATCCTCCTACCTCTGCCTCCCAAGTGCTGGGATTGAAGGCGTGCGCCACCACCCCCGGCTTAACTAAATGTTTTAAATGATGTAACTGGTAAATTTTGCAAGTTCACTTTGTTTTAACTCCCTGCTGTTCCAAAATCATTTCCTTTGGATCTTCTTACACTGCCTGTTAATCCCATTTCCCCTGTGATTGTTGCTTTCCCTTTATCCTGTTTCATTTACCATAAATAGCCTCAAATCATATGTGTTTTGTTTCTCTGATTTGTTGTTCAGCTCAATAAAGGAGTGTTAGTGACTAGAGAGGATCAGCCTGCCTCATTAGTTTACAAATCTAGCCAATAGCACCAGATTTTTTCTTTCTACTTGCAACATGGTTCCGTACGGCCCCTTCGTCTACTCTCCTTAATGTAAATATGTGAGGTAAAGGGCATGCTATGGGAGACTTGAGAGAAAGCTAACTTCTTTTAGGCAGTTTTAGTTAGGGACAGCAGCCCAAAGAGAAAAGAAAGATGGTACTCATCCTTGGCAGGAATGGAGCTCACATGTGATAGAGATTCATCCACAACTGCAGTGCCCCCTGGTGTCCAAAATCTAACACACTATCTAGATGGGCTGACCTTTGGGAAATGCCCTTTAAATCTACAAACCATACCTGAAGATTTCTCCATGCTCATCCCCGCCCCCCCCCCCCCCCCACTTTCTGACTCTTCTCTCTGTTCTGTGAACTCTACTTGGATGAGTAAGTCTGGATCCCCTCCTCCACCCAACCAGGCTGGGGTGTGGGGTGGGGTCAAAGCAGAGCACTCATTCTTGGCCTGGGTAATTTTTTGTTTCTATTTTATTCTTTGGGACAACTTGTCACTTTAATTACATGTATGATTTTCCTCCGATATCTGAATCTACTATATGTATATTTTTCTTACACTCAACATATGGGTATCTCATCTAAACTCTGAGCCTGCTACCTGTGTAATTTCTCTAAACTCAAGGACACCAGGGCTACCACCATCTTACAAGCCCTTTCTCACTGTATGGCACACTCTCCTATTCTCAAACCATCACCATTTTCTTCCACAGGGAAGCTCAAAATGGGTGCCATGCCTTCCATGCAAGTGTGGTTGTCCTACGTCTCTCTACATGGGCATTACCTCCAATGGGCTTATGACTCTGCTCCAGCCTCTTTCCCACCCCAAAGACATGATTTCTCCTAGAGGAGCCCTATGAACTACACTGTGCCTTCGACAGGAGCACATCTCTCTTACCTTTCACATGCTTGTGACTCTGCTCTAGCCTCTTCCCAGATTCCAGTTTCCCTTAAATAAATCCCGCAATTTGTGATTTCTCCCTAAATAAACTCGATGATTCACAATTTATCCTTCTTGAGTCAGTTTTTATCATTTTTGTTGAAAATAGGATAGGATTCACAATTAATATCCATAAATTTGGGAGACCCCCAAGCCCCAAAATCCTGCATCAGTGATAAACACCTTGATTTGGTGATTACACACACACAAATGTATATACAGAAATATCACACTGTACCCCATCGATCTGCACAATTCTTATGCAAACAATGTTTGGTTTACCACAAGTTGCTGGGATTTTTTTCCCCATATATGTGTGTGATACGTATGATTGTGTATGTGTTTGTAGACATGTGGACATTACAGGTCAATATAAGGGGTCTTCCTCATTTGTTCTTCCCTTTTTTTTTTTTTTTTTTGAGGCAGGGTGTCTCACTGAACCCAAAACATAGTGACTCAGCTAGACTACCTAGCCAGCAAGCCCCAGGGATTCCCTCTCATCTCCTGACCACCATGATCTCAGATAGGTACCAGTGTGGGTGCTGCTGGGGATATGAGCTCAGAATCACAGGCTCCAGCAGCAAGCATTTACACACTAAGCCATCTCCAGACCCACTCTCTACTCCCAAGCTCCTCTCTTCTAAGTGTTCCATGGTGTCAAAGAAAACGTAAGTTGAAATTATTTCAGGACTGTCTCAGAGGGACCCTTGATTACTTTCTTAGTTAGAGTGAACAGCTTCCAGAGTTCTCAGTATCACCCACCTTTTCACTGACTATTGGGTCAGTGTTGTTTTGAATTCTGGTAATAACACTCTCATTCAATGTTATCATTTATCTTAATTTTATACACAAGGAGCCTGAGGCTCAGAGACCATCAAAGATTCCTCTAAAGTCTCAAAGGACGGAGGAGACAGACTCAGAATGTTAGAATTCAAATATGAATTATTTCTCAGTTTATCCCCAGTTAGTATAAGCGGAGAAGATAAGAAGTTCCTCACACTTGGAGTTGACACTGATCAAAAATAGCTTTCAGCTCCCTCTCCTGGCTCACCGGGAGCCTGAAATCTATCCTTGACAAGAAAACTTTCTGGACCAGTATGCCAATAGTCAGCATGGTGTGCATCCATTGGCTCCCCTCCTCCTTGTGGGCTGAGCAAGCAGTTTTCTATGGGTAGGAAAGATAGGGTAGGATTTTGAAGATATGTAAATGTCAGTGTTTCTGAGCTGTCACCACTTCTAGTGGCTCTGGTGGATTGCCACTAGCCACACTAAGTCACAACTCAGCTGCCGATTGTCAAGAAAATGCAGGGGAGGGCTTGGGAGGTGTCTTAGATGATAAGACACTCCACTCATCCACAAAGCTTTAGGACCCATGTTCTACTCGCCAGGTCCCATGTAAGCCAGATGCACAAGGTGACACAAGCACACAAGGTCAATAGCAGGGACTGGAGGCCCTAGCACACCAATTCTCTCTTGCTATCTCTCTCTCACTCTAATAAGAAAATTAGAGGGAAAGAAAGAAAATGTAAAGGAGCACTAGTTGGAAGTCCTTCAAGTAACACAGACAACATATTATTAGCTACCTTAAGAGGCAAAACTCACCACCCAATATCTGGCCAATTGACTTCCAGCTTCTGATTAACCGGTTATAGAGGGATGGATGCAGGCACTTCTGAGTTCTCTGTCAACTAGAGAAAAGCCTGCAAAATCCTTCACGTGTGCTTCCTCTCCAGTCTCATGTGCCACCTGTCAATACAGTTGTCAGCTTTTCATTCCGGTGTCTGTTGAAGACACTATACCAATATCAATTTACTTTAAGTAACAAAACATCCTGAGAATGTGATTTTGAATTCACAGGACATTTGAAATCCACAAATATTTGTGATAATCCAACTCGCTGGTTAAGAGACGTTTTAAAGTTTATCTTTTGTCGCCACCTGGTGGTGTTGTATTTTCTCACTTTTTTATTTTTATTTATTTCATTTATTATTTTTTTTTTAATATTTTTGAGTTCTTGCAGTTGCCTAAAAATATAAACCCTAAACCAGGAAAAGCAGTGACTCTTGTATTGATTGACCAGTGCCATTATATACTGAATACACCGCGCATAGCAATGAATGGATGACTTTTTTGACCTGTGTTAATGGATTGCAATGTCTACAGTGCTTTTTGCTTTAATTACATGCAACTCTCACAGGTTATAAAAAGGGGTCAAAGATAACTTTATTTCTGAAAGTGTGATTTTTAAATTAAGCTAGCAAAGACATAATTAAAAGCAGCTGTGTTTGCAAGTATGGAAATACATTTAAGATTACAATATTTTAAAAATGATTTATAAGATCCAGAAAAGGTAGAGAAACGTTTCCTTAAAAAAAAAAAACCGTTTATATGTTATTGAAAAGACATAAAACTCTTGCAAATAATTCCTGATTTGACCTATTAAAAGAAAGAAAACGTCAAGGTCACACCATTTGTTGTAGACTAGCCCCACCTTGTGGGAAGAAAGAGGTACTAGATGTTCTGGATCTTTTAAGGTGGAATGGTTTTTAGTACTAGCAAGTCCCTTTTTATGACTGAAGTTTTATAATTGTAACCTCATCAATCACAAGTACGACAACAAAATTACCTAAAAGTATTAGGTATGATTAGAAATTATAATCAGGATCATTTATTTCTGAGCTCCCAATTTCACTCTGGTCATCTTGGGCAAGTTAAATCTTTGGAGACACTCTGCTCCACAAAAGGGAAGGCGTTGGGTTGGAAGACTACAGTCCCCTCAGGATTGTAAATGAATGGCTGAGGGTATGTGAAGTTTATGTTAAAATGGAGTTTACAACATAATTTCTCTGTCTTTGATATTTGTTACTTGTGTAGTGATGTAATAGATGCTTTCCATCGTTCTGCCTTTTCAGTTATGATCAAACAAAACATCCACATTCCATATTACTTTCTGCACATATTTTCCAGAAAGTGCAGCTAACGCCAAGTAGTACTCCCATTTCTAATTGGCAAATCACATGGCATGAAAGAAAACACAAATACAAAGCTTCCATAGTTATGAAATCTCCTCATTAGCAGACGCTATGGACAATGTTTACACTAAATCCATTCCAAAAGCTCCTATACACTACCCATTTTTCTCATCACATGTCTACTTGCTTGTCACTCTCTTTGACAGAGGCTGCAGGAGAATTATTAGTACTTTATTGAGGCTGTAGCATGAGAATCCATGAAATAAACACAAACACATGGAGTGTGAGCGGAATTGACACTTGGGTATTCATACCATTTGCTTTAAAAAGCACAAGACTTTCTTTTTTACTGAACTTCCTCTGTTTAAGTGGAACAAGAAATTTTTTGAGAAGGTTAAACTAATATAGCAAGAAGTTTTATGTGAAATACTAAATGCTGATTGGATCTTCTCTGCACATTATTCAAATGATTAACACATATGAATTAGAACACGCTGAGATTAATGTCTGTACAAGACAATATATGCTCTACAAAAAGAAACCCAGATGTAAGGGGAGAGGGTCTGGGATGACGTATGTTCTTCTGAGCAAGCATTCAGATAAAAGAGCAAAGCATGTATAAGGGTGTGAACGTGAAACATGCAAGGACTGCAAGCTTTGGTATTTTTATTAGTGCCATGAACAAATGCAAATTCTATGGCCTTGTTTCTTCCTTCAAGAATTTTGTTAATTCACATTTTTCTTATAAATACGCACAGTCACAAAGCTGCAAAGGCTTGAAGAGTAGGTCTTTTTAAAAGAAGTAAATGGATGAGACACTCTTGTGAGTGTGGAGATTTTCTGCTTAGTAATTGGCAAGTCCTACATCCATGTCTCTGTTGAAGCGATTGAAAAGGAATCATTTCCCAGAACTACAGGTGCACAACAGATTGGAGTCATTATGGCAAAAGAACAGAAATCTGGAGAGAAACCCAGAAAATAAAAAAGTCATGTTCCTGGCAATCCTACGGGTCTTTTTAACTCACTTTTCTTTTTCAGCTCTTTTTTTTGTACATACAACAGAAAATATGAAAAAAAAATTAGAATGGATGTAAAGTAACCTATTCATGTTAGAAATGTAAGCCTTGAGTTAAACTTCCAACAAGAACACACCGGAGACAGAAATGAACTCAAGGCCATACATGCATTAATGTATTGTAAAAGCAAAAGTTTCTTTAGGAGAGGTGACAGATTGGAATAACTAACTTCTTCTTCTTCTTCTCTTTTTTTTTTTTTTTTTTAAGCTACACAGTTTCTAGTGGTCTAGCGGTCGTCTCAATTTCCCTCCCTGCCTCAGTTCAAGACAAGACCTGGCCTCACTGTATTAATCGTGCTCTGGGGCCCAGGCTACCTCAAGTATCTGCAATCAACTTCTCAAAGCCAAAGGAGTCTAAACCAGCCCAAAGCTTACCCATTATGTAGTTTCTCGCAATCACTAAACCAGGGATTGAACAACGTATTCAACAGGAAAAGAAAGAAAGAAAAAGAGAGAGAGAGAGACAGACAGACAGACAGACAGACAGACAGGAAGAAAGGAAGGGAGGGAGGGAGGAAGGAAATCATCAACAACAGGAACTTAAGGAACTACTATAACTTACCACCCCTCAAAAAAATAAATTGGAAATGGGGAGAGGGCATCTCCCAACCAAACTGGGGAAAGAGGCTGAAAATTGGCTTCTTTGGGAAAGTCCGCTAAAGGAGGCCAGTCGAGTAACCCTTTTAGGTTGGACACTATGGAAATGAATGGGCCGGCTCTGACCCATGATATCAATATTAAAATTGAAGAAATCTAATGCGATGAGGGAGAGATGTAAAGAAGATAGGCGGGAGTATCATGTCAGTTGCAAGATGAGAGAAGTGCACACATGAAGGATTAACTGATAATACAGGTATATAAAGGTGCGGTTGAAATACACCTAAGTCTTGGGTTGACCATTATCTTTGAACTATGAGTATGGCGTTAGGAAAACAATGTTGCATTTAAGACAACACCACATCCATGACTGTGAGCACTGGGGGGGGGAGGGGCGGGTTATTAAGATGTTTTGGAGGTTGTAGTGGTTTTCGTTGCCCCCCCACACAAACACACTTCTTCATTTGATCTTTCTTAGAGTTGGGGGGACAAAGTGTTTATGTGCAAGAAGTCATTGAAGAACGCTGGGGAACGAAGTTAGAAAGATACGTGGAAGAGTAGTTTGGAAGAGGGAGGTTTATGGCTGAGAACCAAGAAGTGAGGAAGATCTGGGGAGGGGCGAAGATGGGGCTGCGATCCGCCGGTGGGGGTGGGGCGGCGAGTCTGGAGACCCGGGGGCCGGGTGGAAGGCGGGAGGGAGGAAGGAGGGCGGGCGCGCGGCGCTGCCCCGGGGCTCGCGGTCTTTCTCGCCATTGTCCCGGTGCCTTTCCGCCTGAGAGCTCACGGTGCCGCGTTTCCTTCCTCCGGGTCACAGAGCCCTTCCCTCTTTTGCCGTGGGAGAGCGGGCCAAGCTTTTTCTTAGGTGGTTGTGGGGGATGGAAAGGCTTCTCTTTTGTCACTTTCCTAACATGGATGCAGCCTTTCCCTTCCTGGTAGGAAGAGGAGGGAGGGGTCCGGAAGCAAGCCGATTTCCTCATTTCTCCGCTGCACGCTGCCAGGCTCCGGCAGAGGACCCCTGTTGGGAAAGCGGGGCCCCCTGGACGCATCTGCCCGCCTGGCGTGCGGCCTGCAGCTGCCGCTGCTGCGAAGTCCTGCAAGTACGCCGACGCGGCGGGCGTAACTGCGCCAGCGATGGACGTGCGCGAGTCCCTCTTAGGGCTCTCCAGGGAACTGGAGGCAGTTCCCCGAACTTCTGTTTGGGAAATGGTGAACGTCCTCCACGCAAAGGTGTCTCTGGAGAAGGTGGCAGTTAAAAGTGGTGATCAGTGCATTTTAAAGAATAAGATCTGGAAAGTGTCCCCAGGCCCCTTTCAAAGATTCTTTCTAGGATAAGAGCAGAACCTACCCTCTTTCCCCAAAGGTATTTAGAGCAGCCACCGCAAGGAAGTTGGTGGCGAGGTTTGGAGTTAGATAAGGAGGTGTGTGGGTGGAGGTGGGGAGACGCGTTTGTGGAAAAGTCAGCCCAGGATCACATCCGAGATGGGGAAGAAAGAACTCTGAAGGATCGGAAGTATGGAAAGTGGAGAGGCAGCTCCAGTTCGTAGGGGAATCCCAGTAAAGAATCGCCAGCCCACGAGTCCACCCCGCCCTCTTGGAAACCCCAGGCTAGCCCCAGCTCCAGAGGGGCGACGGGAAGGTGGTCCAAGCCAGAGGTAGAGGTTTGGCAGTAGGGTCAAACTTCTAGCTCCCCGGGGGCGGCCCGAGTCGTACAGAGTGCTGGTCACGGCGCCCCGTTCTGCGTCCTCCGCCCCCAGACTGACGAGCGGTGGCAGGCGGCCAGCACGGAGACCGCCCCCTCCCCCGCCAGGGCCCCGGGCGCACAGCGCCGTGGAGCACCGGCTGAGCTCAGGGGGCGGCGTCGCTGGGATGGAACGACGGCCAAGCGGGAGGAGGGGCTCCTGCGGGGCTATAAAGGGGCGGTCGGGGCTGCCCGGTTCTTGCACTCGCTGGTAAGCGACTGGCAGCCAGGTGCTATCGGCCAGGCCGGAGCGCACAGCCGGGCGGAGAGGGCAGATCTCGGCTCAGAGCGAGCCACCCTGCGTCCGCCGCGAAGGACGAAGAGTCCCCCACACAGATCCTCCTGAGGCTGCAAGCCCGTGAGCGCCCTCCCGTGCCGGCTACAGTCACCCGGCAGCGCCTACCGCGCGGTGCCACCAACTGGGCGCAGGAAGAAAACCTTCCCGCGCTCCTGCAGCACCGCGGCAAAGGGACCCGGTGTGCCCACACTTTTAAAAGTCACCGTGATTGTTAATTTGCCCCGTCCGCGGCGAGGCGCCTCCGACCGGGACGAAAGGTCTCCGTTGCTCGCTTCGGTGGGCTGCAGTGCGCGGTGTCCACCCAGGGAGCTCGGATGCAGCTCGGCGCGGGAGAGCGGAGTCTGGGCGGCGGCGAGATGACCAGCGTGGGTCGGGCGCGCAGGTCTCCCCGGAGCCGCCCTCCGGGCCCATTGCTGCTGCTGGCTGCTGCCGCCGCCGCACTGATGCTATGCGCGCGGGGTGTGCACGGGCGCCCCGCGGAGGAGGACGAGGAGCTGGTGCTGCCCGCGCTGGAGCGCGCGCCAGGCCAGGACATCACGCGCCTCCGCCTGGACGCCTTCGGCCAGCGGCTGCACCTGAACCTCCAGCCGGACAGTGGTTTCTTGGCTCCGGGTTTCACGCTACAGACTGTCGGGCGCAGCCCCGAGCGCGAGAAAGAGGTGCAGCCCCTAGACCTCACCGCCGGCGACCTGGCGCATTGCTTTTACTCCGGGACGGTGAACGGCGACCCCAGCTCGGCCGCCGCCCTCAGCCTCTGCCAAGGCGTGCGCGGCGCCTTCTACCTGCAGGGCGACGAGTTCTTCATCCAGCCGGCGCCCGCGGTCGCCTCCGTGCGCCTGGTCGCGGCTGCCCCCGAGGAGCAGCCTCCGAGCGCACGGCCACAGTTCCATCTCCTGCGCCGGAGGCGGCGGGGCAGCGGTGGCGCCAAATGCGGAGTCACGGACGACGAATCCCTTCCCACCAACGACTCGGGACCCGAGGAACGCGAAGCCCGTGCCCAGTGGCCCCTGCGGGACCCGACACTACCACGTGCGGGACAGCCAACAGGTACCGGGCCCGGGACTGGCAGTGAAGAGAAAAGTAGTTTGGGGGTTGGGATTGGTGGATTGCTCAAATTCTGCCTTTGACCTTTGTGTGTGTGTGTGTGTGTGTGTGTGTGTGTGTGTGTGTTTAAATTACAAACAAATCAACGATTTTCCTGCAGACTTAGTTGAAGCGTTTCTTACAGGAGTTTGTAGCACGATTCCACGTTAGTTGATGGCGAGGTGTGAGACGCCTTACCATCCCTTTAAGTCTTTTTTTTTTTTTTTTTTTTTTTTAAGCGAAGTTAGCACTTCGGCAAGCTTGCAGCCCCGCGCGGAGTTTTGTCGTCGCTGTGTTCGCGCTCAGCGCTGGGGACGGTGGGGACGGGCAGATGAAATGCGCCGTGGTGTCCTGCGAATGTGTTCGAAAGCATGGACAAGTGCGCTGTGATCTTTATTCTGTGGTCTTCTGTCTGCCCCCTTCCCCCTCTCCAAGGACCGACCCCGGACGGCAGGCGGTGGCGGGGCCCCTCTGCAGAACCTGCCTGGGAGGTCTTTGCCCAGCTCGCCCCGCCTCCGCGCGCCTCCGACCCGGCCCTGGGCTCTGCGCTCCCTCTCGCGGCCATAGCTCTGCTCTCGAGCCCTGGGGAGCGTGAGCCTGGCTCAGCCGGCCTGCGGCCCCTTCCCCGGCCTCTGCACTGTGCGCCGCGCTCTCTGCCCAGCTCATTCCATCACTCGGGTGCCTTCTTCTTGAATTTCCTCGCGCGTCTCTTTGTAGAATTCTTTCCCTTACCCTTGCGACTGGAAAGCACGTAGGAGGTGGGTCACAACCCAATTTCGGACTGCCCTGAAGGAGAAAGATTGGGGGTGGGGTGGGGAGATAGTCTCAGCCGTGGGCTCTTTTCCAAATAAAAAACCGTGGCTTGAAACGGGAACTTATTTTCCTGGGGCAGAGGGAGTGGGGCAGTAGGCTGCTGGGCAGACTGGGTGGTCCTAGTGCCTGGAATTGGCGAGAACGCCGCACCTCCAGGGACCCCTGGAATGAGAGAGCTGAGCCATTCAGGCAGTGATGCCTGCACGCCCCGCCCCTTGGCTGCGGTCCTGGCCCTGCCCTTGGCCTTCCACGTGGAGCCGGATGATCTCATTCAGGATTTGATTCCTGGCCTCTGGAGTGAAAGAGTGACTCAGGGCGCTGTGCCTGCTGCCTTGCCCCAAGGTTTTACTACAGCTCAGTAGGCTGATATTCTCCCTGCCTTGCTTGGATCATAGCTTTTCAAAGGGGACAAAAGCCCCTCCCCTCTCTCTCTCTCTCTCTCTCTCTCTCTCTCTCTCTCACACACACACACACACACACACAACGCGTGGCCTGATCATCCCTCCCTCATTTTATTTGAAGCAAAACAGAAAACTTTAAAAATAACATTCCCAGTAAAAAAAAAAAAAAAAAAGAGGTGTAAATATTTGTGTTATTGTTACCTCCTGGCTATATTTTAGTTTTATTTGCTTTGACTGGCCAAGTTTCCTTATATAATCTGGGAAAGGCACTATTCTTGAAGACACTGCCCATGAGTTGTTGTTGTTTTTTTTTTTTTTTTCTTTGCAGGACCTGGAAGCATAAGAAAGAAGCGATTTGTCTCCAGTCCCCGCTACGTGGAAACCATGCTTGTGGCTGACCAGTCCATGGCAGAGTTTCACGGCAGTGATTTGAAACATTACCTCCTCACCTTGTTTTCTGTGGCAGCCAGGTTTTACAAACACCCCAGCATTCGAAACTCAATCAGCCTGGTAGTGGTGAAGATTCTAGTCATCTATGAAGAGCAGAAGGGGCCAGAAGTGACCTCCAATGCTGCACTCACCCTGAGGAACTTTTGCAACTGGCAAAAGCAGCACAACCCTCCCAGTGACCGGAACGCGGAACACTACGACACGGCCATTCTTTACACCAGACAGGTAAGAACGCCATGAGACCAGTGCTGACCTTGTCCTCTTGGGAGTCAGCATTGTATCAACCTTTAGATCGCCTTCTCAATGTTTTGGGGTTTGTTTTTTGTTGTTTGGTTAGTTGGTTTAGTTTTGTTTTATAACTACATATCATATCTAGGTTATTTCTACTATAATTTTAATATCTCAAGTTGCATAGTTAACTTTGAGATGGAGGTGACATGCTGTATTTCTAGCTCAACAATAAAGAACAGATGTGCTCCAATACATATGTGAAGACATGCCCTGCTGAAAAGTGACATCTCAAAGGCCATACTGTCATCATAAAAAAGGATTTGTCTTTGTTCCTTGTAGGACCTCTGTGGAGCCCACACATGTGACACTCTCGGGATAGCTGATGTTGGAACTATGTGTGATCCTAGCAGAAGCTGTTCAATCATAGAAGATGATGGCTTACAGGCTGCTTTCACCACAGCCCATGAGTTAGGTAAGTGGGGTTCAGAGGATATGCCCAACTCAAGGATTCACACTGATAAAAACAAACACATTGTTACCTCAGAAGGGACAGTATGCTTCTATTTAAGGTCCTAAAGCAGTTCAGAGTGTACAGAAAGCACTTTCCACTGCTTGAAATATGGTCTTAACAGTGTAACACCCAAAGAAAGAACTATCGACATTTACATGTTTGTTTACACCCTGTGAAATGAAGACATTATCATTTAAATACTTGTCTGCTCCGTAGAAATGAGTCACATGATTCTTTGCTGGGAAAGGAATGGGTGCTAAAAGTTACCTCTGTGTCAATCACTGTTTTCATTGCTCCCTAGGCCACGTATTTAACATGCCGCATGATGATGCAAAGCATTGTGCCAGCTTCAATGGTGTCAACTGGGATTCCCACTTGATGGCATCCGTGCTTTCCAGTTTGAACCACAGCCAGCCGTGGTCACCCTGCAGTGCCAACATGATCACCTCCTTTCTGGATAACGGTCATGGTACGATGCCATGCTACTCTTTCCAAATGGCATCCAGCCTTTCATGTTCAGCGTTCTAGTTACATGAAGCAATTACATTTATCCCACAAGAAAAAATGAGGGGACTAGATGGGAAGCAGAGGAGTCAGAACAAGCGGGATGAGCAGAGAACAAGAGGTGGTGAAAGGATAGAACTGTGATCGAGATACATTAGATGCATATGGAAAAATAGTAAAAAGTTGTGTTTCTTTGCCGAGTTCATAAACTTCAGGTGTTAACATCCAAAGATAGTATTTTCAGACCAATAGCTCCCACAAGTCCCTATCTTCACATTTGAACAACACACTACCTTCCTGACATTGTTAATCCAGAAATGCCCTAGTGAGAACCTCTTCTTTATATTATATTTGTTTGCAAGGAGAGAGAGACCACACCAGGGCCTATAGCCAAATGACCTCTGGATGCATGAGCCACTTTGTGCACCTGGCTATAAGTGGGTACTGGGAATTGACCTGGAGTCATTAGGCTGCGCCGGCAAGCACCTTACCCATTTAGCCATCTCTCCAGCTCCAGGAGAGCATCTTAATAAGAATTTCCCACATTGCTACAACATGCAGCATCTCATATGATAAATGTGTTATAGAAATGTGGTCTATACTCTTGTATGTTTTCACTAACCACGTGTTAATACAGGCTGGCGTTTTCTTTACAGGGGAATGTTTGATGGACAAACCTCAGAATCCCATCAAGCTCCCTTCAGATCTTCCAGGCACCCTGTATGATGCTAACCGGCAGTGCCAGTTTACATTCGGGGAGGAGTCCAAACACTGCCCCAATGCAGACAGCACATGCACCACCTTGTGGTGCACCAGGCCATCTGGTGCCATGTTGGTGTGCCAGACCAAGCACTTACCTTGGGCAGATGGTACCAGCTGTGGAGAAGGCAAATGGTGTGTCAGCGGCAAGTGTGTAAACAGGACGGACGTGAAGCATTTTGCTGTGAGTTATTCTGTTGAACCACATTTGCACCCTTTTAAAATTCAAAATTGTAAAGAGCAGAGTGACACCCAACAATGTTTTACCCAACTTAACATGCCTGTTCCCTAGTAAGCATGCAGAATATCTTAATTTGAGAACTGATCCTTTGTCCCACATTTCTTTCTCTTTGATTCTCAATGTCTCTGACAAACGATAACAGTGATGATTTGTGTCCCTATTTAGACTCCTGTTCATGGAAGTTGGGGAACGTGGGGTCCCTGGGGGGACTGTTCAAGAACCTGTGGTGGAGGAGTTCAGTATACAATGAGAGAATGTGACAACCCAGTCCCAAAGAATGGAGGGAAGTACTGTGAAGGCAAAAGAGTGCGCTATCGGTCCTGTAACATTAAGGACTGCCCAGATAATAATGGTGAGTAGCACTGAACTTTGCAACTGAGAAATGGGTCAACACCGATTGATTTGCCCATAACTTGTAGCTGAATATTGGAAACTGATAATGTCATCCTTCCATTCTCTTCTCAGGAATGACTTTCCGAGAGGAACAATGTAAGGCTCACAATGAGTTTTCAAGAGCATCCTTTGGGAGTGAGCCCAAGGTCGAGTGGATACCAAAGTATGCTGGCGTCTCACCAAAGGACCGGTGCAAACTCATCTGTCAAGCCAAAGGCATCGGCTATTTCTTCGTTCTGCAGCCCAAGGTAGATACTTTTACACTTGCTTTTGGCTAAGGGGCCAAAGGCATTGGCTTGCTACCTTTATGTGCATTTTTTTTTTTTCTTAATAGACATGAGTTTAGTTTTAAACTTGGAATTTTTTTCTTTTAAATGCATTAACAACTTCCTACTTTGAGTTTTGCGACATTTCTACTTATGAACAAAGCTTAAATATGACACTTAAAGTTAACGTGATTACTTATATTGCTTCTTCACATTAGAAGAAAAGACTTTTGAAAAACCACAGACTTCTCTGTATAACCATATGCAACTGGTGGTTAGATAAATTATATATTAACACGGCAACCAGGAGTTTTGGGAAATAGTTTAGACACAGTCCAAAGTACTTGTTACTGGGTAACTAGCAGTAGCATGTGCAAACATCTATTAAAATAAAAGTGTGGCCATTGATAGTTCACATTTGAACACATAAATGGGACAAAGAGAAATATCTTTTCTTTTTTTTTTGCTGGTCTTTCCTGAGGTCATAAATCTCACTCTGAAGGAGAAAATGAAATAAAATTTGCTTCTTCAGATTATCATGCACCTTAGTACCATATGCTCTGAAAATAGTCTCAAGTGACAGGTTCAACATTCAGCAAGTGTTTTGGAAGGGATTTCTACTGCCAAATGTCACTTACAACCCTGAGGATACAGCAGTATAGTTGACCAGGGGCTCTACTTCCATTGATCTTATCTATAGGGGAAATAGAGTCCTTAACAAATAATTAAGGAAGATGCCGTCTTTCTATTCATGCTGTTGAAAAGCCAAACCAAAGAGAAGGATAATGCAGGACACAGGAGGAGAAATCTTAGGTAGCATGGTCCAGAAAGCCCTGAAGAAAACACTCATAGAAAAGATAGTTTGTCCCCTTTCCCTTCTAATGTCCAACCCCCAAATCATGTTCTCCTCTCCTCAGGTTGTAGATGGCACTCCGTGTAGTCCAGACTCAACTTCTGTCTGTGTGCAAGGACAGTGTGTGAAGGCTGGCTGTGATCGCATCATAGACTCCAAAAAGAAGTTTGACAAGTGTGGTGTTTGCGGAGGAAATGGTTCTACATGCAAGAAAATATCAGGATCAGTTACTAGCACAAAGTGAGTTTTCAAGCTTGTACATCAGAGACCTTATAATTTTAGATATACCAACTTTTAAAAAAGTATTTATTTATTTATTTGAGAGAGAGAAAGATGCATAAATATATATATGTATGTATATACATACATACACACACACACACACACACACATATATATATGGAGAGAGAGAGAGAGCAAGCCAGGGCCTCAATGCCTGGTGCATATGGCTTATGTAGATCCTGTGTCACTGATCCTGGGTCCTTTGGCATTCTTTGCAGGCAAGCGCCTTAAGCACTAGCCCATCACTAGACATACCTTCTTATAGGATTAAGGAAATTATTTAAAATTATTACATTTCTGGAATTATGTGTGTGCATGTGCGGGTGCGTGTAATGTGCATGCTTGTACTTCTCTGTGTGTGTGCAAGGATGCAGGCATATATGTATGCATGTGCACATTGTGGTCAGAGGCTGACTCTGGGGATCGCCCATTATCACTCTGCAACTTCTTTCTTGAGACAGGATTTTTCTCTTGGGCCCAAAGCTGATTTTTTAGGCGGCCAGCCAACTCAGAGGATCCCCTGGCTCTAGCTACTGATGCTGGAATTTCAGGCAGGCCACACTACATACACCTGGCATTTACAAGGGTGCGGTGTCCAAACTGGGTTCTTCACACTCTTGCAACAAGTGCTCTACACACTGAGACATCACCTCAGTCCCACAATTACATGTTTTTAAGCTGGGTCACTGATTAGCAAATGAATGAGAGACTTATGCCTATTTTTTTTCTTGCCTACAGACCTGGGTATCATGACATCATCACAATTCCTGCTGGAGCCACAAACATTGAAGTGAAACACCGGAATCAGAGAGGGTCCAGAAACAATGGCAGCTTCCTTGCCATCAAAGCCGCGGACGGCACCTACGTCCTGAATGGCAACTTCACTCTGTCCACCCTAGAGCAAGACATTACCTACAAGGCTACTGTCTTAAGGTACAGCGGCTCCTCAGCAGCACTGGAAAGAATCCGCAGCTTTAGCCCACTCAAGGAACCTTTAACCATCCAGGTTCTTACCGTGGGCCGCATTGACCGGCACAAAATTAAATACACTTACTTCATGAAGAAGAAGAAGGAATCATTCAATGCTATCCCGACTTTTTCAGAATGGGTCATTGAAGAATGGGGGGAATGCTCGAAGTCGTGCGGAGTGGGTTGGCAGAGAAGACTCGTTGAATGCAGAGACATTAATGGGAAGCCAGCTTCTGAATGTGCTAAGGAAGTGAAGCCAGCCAGCACCAGGCGTTGTGCTGATTTGCCTTGCCCACAGTGGCAGCTGGGGGATTGGTCACCGTGTTCTAAGACTTGCGGGAAGGGTTACAAAAAGAGAACCCTGAAGTGTGTGTCTCATGATGGGGGAGTGTTGTCTCCTGAGAGCTG
Organism: Jaculus jaculus; assembly: GCF_020740685.1. Lineage (NCBI taxonomy): Eukaryota > Metazoa > Chordata > Mammalia > Rodentia > Dipodidae > Jaculus > Jaculus jaculus. The sequence goes on along the minus strand of NC_059106.1, from coordinate 151,216,844 downwards.
CGATCCTATGAAGAAGCCAAAGCATTACATCGACTTCTGCGTGTTAGCACAGTGCAGTTAAGCAGGGTCAGGCTTGAGGAGAGGGAGGCACGGAAGGGCTGGTAACACCAAAATCAAGACCACTGGAGAGATCTGGTGTATCTTCACAGTAACAAGTAAGATGTGTCAATGAGGTGGGAGTGTGTGGTGGATAAAAGGAATTATAGCATGAGGACCTCCTGGCAGTTAAACATTTGATAAGATAGTTAATGAAGGTTATTAGTGTCTGAGTAGTGCTATATAGCATGAGAAAGCTCCAGGGTGTTATTTCTTTTGTTACATCTAATACACAAACAGTTGTCAGAATCAGACCAAAATATCACAAGCCCTGTTTCCTGGTACTGATTAAATGCTTTGTGTCATGGGGGGTTGGGAAAGACAAAGCAAAAGAAAGAATGAGATTGTCTTTAGGACATGGCTGATTTTACCTCTCTGGCAATGGGAGGGATAAAGGGAACGAAACAGTATCATTGGTTAGCACTGTTTGTGGCTGCTAAGGTTTCGGAAAATGTTTATAGAACACATCTATCAAGATGCAAGAATTCAGATTGGTAACACGAGAAAGTCCCACCTATGTGCAGTGGCTCATGGTGCCGTCTTAAACCATCTCAGTCTTTCCATGTAATTTACTTTGGGAAAGAAACTATTCACCTGTTTATAAAAATCCGTGAAGTACTGGGTGCTCATAAGAACTAAAGGAACTGCAATGAGCTTGATACCTCCAGCCCTACTTTCCTTCTTATGTAAGCCTATTTGGGGAACATAGATGTGAAAAGATAACTTATGTCTTGCTAAAGTCAGTAGGATCACACAATAAGGATGCAATACCAGAAAAGGAATGGGGTGTATAGAACAAGGTCCCATGGGTTATGGAACATCGAGATCACTTGCCTCAGTTGAAGGCTGCTGAGGGGTAGCAGGTCCATTCCTGGCAGCTGGTCCAACAGTCGTATCCTGGTGAGTGTCTGTTCAGCTCTTCTACTGAGAGAGAATATGACTTTTTCCATATGTACATAGTAAAATATGTTACTATAAATTATATGTACTTTATAAGTATTGGATTTGTGTGTTCCTTCTAAGAAGGACTATAGTTTGTAATAAATGCCTATAATAACATATTTATTTTTATACATTTATTTCTAATGATAAAACCTTTAAATTATATCGCTTTTGTAAAAGTGCATATAAAATAGAGTATTTATGCAATATATGCTAACTAGAAATAATAAAAGAACACTTTTGAATGTGTATGTCTATTTTATGACGTGTGATTAATTCCTGAATGAAATCTGAGACACAAATAATAAATCTGAAGGTAACTTTTAAGTAGAATCTTATTAGAAGTAAGACTTAGTTCAAATGAAATATCCTTCATGTTTGTGGCAGTGACAATTAAAAGGATATCAGTATTTTTGGAGACCAATAAAGTTGTTTCTAATGTATCTGCAATAAATACCAGTGGTTGACAAACTTCTGTAAAGAGCCAGATAGTATCTGTGGCTTTGGAGTTATATTCTGTTCCAGCCATGCATCAGTGTTATTATAGGCAAGAAAGCAGCCATGCGTGATAATCAAGTGAATGATCATGGCTGTGTTTAATAAAACTTTATTTACGAGAAACAAAGGGTAGAGCAGATTTGTTCTGTCGGCTTAGTTTGCCAACCCCTGATGTTATAAATTAAATAGAAAAAGTTTCAGTTTTGGGATTCATTTTAGATTGTCATTGCTTCCTCAAAGATAACACATAGATAATATGCAAAGGTACTTATTCTATTGAGTAGGAAATAGTGCCTCATAAACCACACTGAAGACATTCATGCATGGTGAGCCAAAATCTTGTTTGCTTGGTCATCAAGAAACCTTGGGAAACTCAGGACTCTGCAACCTCTTGTGGAGGATTATATTTTCAAAACTAAGTGGTGCACCTTTGACTGTAGGTTCAGACCATTTCTCGTATAATATTTTTTACTGAAAGACAGATGATGTGGTTAGCCATTGACATTTCCAGCTTCATATATACATATTCCTACAATATATGTGTGATATAATCTAAATATATATATATATTTATGTATACATCATGTGTTGGTACCATCATTTCCCTCCTCCCTTACAGAGAGCCCTCCTCAGTGGGGTTGCTGGTATTCCCTGTGGGGTTGTAGGTTATTCATTGTGAGAGCAAAAGGGAGAGAGTCAATGCCTCTGGGCATGACATCACAACCTGAGCCACCATCTGTTCATGCCATAGTATCCCTCTGCCATCATGGAGCTTCCCTCAACTCCCCCCTGGATTAACAAATTAGCACCCTACCTGGTATTGTGGAGTATAAGAAATGCTAGAAAGAGGTCACTGAATTTGCAACATGGTCTTCTGTTTTAGAAACAGCCATGGGCAGTGTGAAACAGGTTTGCTGGATTACCTGCATGGAGACCTGATGGATCCATGTGGATGGACCATGGGTTGCAGTGGCGTCCCACTGGAGATGCCAGGACCATGAGATGGTTGCTAAGGAGAGCTGCCAGTCCTCATGAAGTTTCCCAGGACCATGAGTAGCCTAGCTGGAGGGGCAGAATTAGAACTTCAGAAACTTGTTACTGATTAGAATTATCAGACTTAGAGACTTGACTTGTCACTGGCTGGAGTTGTTGGTCCTGGAATTACAGAGTTTGAAGTTTGCTCCTGTTGTTTTAAATCTTGTATTGTTTGAATATTTCTTTGCTATGCCCAATGCCATATTCTGCAGTGTGAGTATTTATCCTGTGCCATTATGGGTTTGGGGGGGATTTTTTTGGTATTATGGCTCAGTTTAAAGACCTTGTGTTATGGGGATGTATGAACATCATTGGAATTGATAAAAACTATGGGGACTTTTAAAGTTGGACTGAATGCATTGTATTTTATATCATGTGTGGTTACCAGTTTATGGGGACCAAGGACAGAATGTGATGGTTCAATTCAGGTGTCCCCCATAAACTTAGGTGTCCTCAATGCTAGGTTCCCAGCTGATGGAGATTTGGGAATTAAAGGTTCATGGAGGTGGTATATTTGGGGATGGGCTTAAAGTTTTTATAGCCAGTCTCCCCTTGCCAGTGCTTGGCACACTTTCCTGATCCTGTTGTCCACCTGATGTTGGCCAGGGGGTGATGTCCACCCTCTGCTTATGCCGTTGTTTCCCCTGCCATTGTGGAGCTTCCCCTCAAGTCTGCAAGCCAAAATAAACCTTTGTTTTTCCCACAAGCTTCTCTTAGCCTGGTGATTCCTACCAGCAACATGAAGCTGAATGTGACAGTGCCTTTAACCACTTAACAATCCCTCCAGTCCCTGGTGGAGAGCAACTGAGTAAGATACTTGATTTGAACTTCCGTCTTCCCCATGCAAGGTCATACACATGCGCACTCACACACAGAAGAACACTGATATACACATGTGATACACACAAAAAGATAAGTCAAGATAAATTGTATTTATTTGTCTAATTTAATAGTGTTCGGGATATTTTAAAATATGACATATACCAGGCGTGGTGGCGCATGCCTTTAATCCCAGCACTTGGGAAGCAGAAATAGGAGGAGCACCATGAGTTCGAGGGCAACCCTGAGACTACATAGTAAATTCCAGGTTAGCCTGAGCTGCAGTGAGACTCTACCTCGAAAAACAAAAAAACAAAAACAAAAAAAACAAAAAAAAAATCATGTGTCTTTGAGGACAGAATATATATTTATTTGATCTCAATATGAAGAATCCAAAACAAATATCAAATATATCATTGAAACCTTTATCCTTAGAGATAGCCTACAAGATTAAACCCATAATAGGAACATGGGGGGGAGCACCAGAAAAGAAAGGCTATGGAGAGGGTGGTAAGTAGCCTAACCTTGATTTTTTTCTTCTTTTTCCCACCTTGGCTCTGGCTAGCACTAAGATGCAGTTATCATGCACAATGAACTGTTGATAAGAGAATTACAGGGTCCCCAAAACAAGACCGAACTTCTGTCAAAGCACTTGACTACCCACAGGAGGTTAATGGTAAGACCCTATTAATGAAGACGCCGTACACTGACAGTATGGAACACTGGGAGACCTGGCTGGAATGGGAAAGAGCCAGGCCCCAGACAGCCCGTCTAGTCCTGGAAAGCAGTATATGAGCTACTGGGGGAAAGTGGCCAACAATGGTCTGAGCAACCAGAGGTCTAAGCCACTCAGAAGCAAACACTCTAACATGATGGACACACCAGTGTGATAGTGGCACACAGCCTCGGTGGGTAAGCAATAGTTTTCTGATTGGCTAAGAGATATGCTCTGGGGAAAGGAGCCCATATATGGGAAACAAGTCACTTCCACTATTCTAGGGCTAAAAGAGGAACTACATCCATCAAATTGTCTCTAAATTAATAACCCTTATCCCATTTAACCTGTGCTGACTTCACTCTCTGTTAGAGATTCTGCCTCTCTTGTTCAGATGAGAGTGAGTCCGGTGGAGATAAACTATCTATCACACTTCAGCCTGGCCCCAGCTGAAACCACAGGAAAAATTGGATAGATGAGCCAGAGTACTGTTTTCATGTTGAGCCTGATAATCAGGTCCAGGGTGTAGGAGACAGACCATGAAGATGCCCAACACTTACGAAAGCAGAGATCCAAAGGTTCCTAAGAGCCTGTCACTGAATTAGACTTCAAAAACACCCAACATGGCTCAGGAAGAGGGGGCGGAAAGGTTGTTAGAGCCACAAGTTAGGACACTACACCCAGAGATGTTTCCCCAGTAACTAACAGCTGCTCCCACAGGCACAACCCATAATACCCACAGGGATCACCCGCTACCCTAATGAGGAGGGCCCCTTCTGAAAAAGGGCAGGAATAAGGGAAAGGATGGTACCAATACAAGTTGTTTCCATACTAAATACGTCCAAAACTAATTAACAAAACAAAGAAAAAAAGAAGATAAGTGAAGTGAAGGCAATGCCTGTGAAGATTCTCACAAAGATGCTCAGGTCTGACACTTGAAGGAGACAGAGATCATTATGAGAAGGGAGCAAGGCCATTTCCAAGTAAAAGTCACATTTGGCAACCTTGAAGTTGCAGATGAGGAAGCTTGGCTGAAGATTCAATACAAGGATCCAAGATTTGTGATTTCAATCTACAACTCCTTGCCTGATGTGTTAGGTTAGTTGTGCATATAACTTTTGTTTTCCTCTTTATATTGGGTTTAGAACTTACCAGGTTCCCACTGCATTTTGCATCATAACATTCAAATACACACATGATGAACACAAGAGCAGAAAAACTGGTGGCAGTGACAGGCATTATAATAGTCATAATATCCATCAGACCTTTTTGCTTATTTCAAGATGGTTTACCTATTTCTAAATGTTCCAGAATTTTTATTTTTAAAAATGTTCTCAAAAGGTGCTTGTGGTGGTTTGACTAGATGGCCCCCAATATATTAAATTTTTTTTAATAAATTTGTAGTTTGTATCTGCAGCCACCTGACTGGAGGCAGTGTCACTGGGCAGATCTTAAGGTGCGGTGGTGGGTTTTAGATTTTAATCTAAAGATATGCAAAGTGTGCCTAGCTGGAGTTCCTGAAGTGTGCTGTGCTGTAAGGCCTTTGGCTGGTGCTTCCTCTCTCTCTGCTTGGTCCTGGGAAAGCAGGCTAGTTTCTTCTGCCATTATGGAACTTTCCCTGGATCTATGAGCTTCAATAAATATCTCTTCCTCCATAACAGTGCCTGGTCTGGAAGTTCATCTCAGCAAACTTGAATCTGTCTGCTACAGTGTTCATCATAGTAGAATCAACAGCCTGGTTTCACATTTCCTGTCTTCTCAGAAGATGCCAGAGGCTTTAATAAAACTACACTTAGGGCTTGAGAAATGGCCCAGTGGTTAAGCTACTTCCCTGCAAAGCCTAATGTCACAGGTTCAATCCTCCATTGCCCATGTAAAGCCAGATGAACAAAGTGGTGAATGCATCTGGAGTACTTTTGTGGTGGCTGGAGGTCCTGGCACAACTCATTCTCTTTGTCTCTCTTCTATCTCTCTCTGCTTACAAATAAATAAATCAATGAATAAGGAAGGAAGGAAGGGAGAAAGAAAGAAAAACAAAGGAAGAAATAAAAAGAAAGAGAGAGGGAAAGAAAGAAAGAAAGGAAGAAAGAAAGAAAGAAAGAAAGAAAGAAAGAAAGAAAGAAAGAAAGAAAGAAAAGGTATTGATTAAACAAAAAAACCCTGCACTCATTCCAAAGGACACTTCAAGGAATAGAGAAGAGGATCAGAGACATATATCACACTGTGGAATAATACATGAATCCTGAATAAGTAGAACTTGGATATAGACTTTCATCTTAAAACAATAAGGGGCCATAATCTCAAATGCCACATCTCCAAGTCCATGAGCAAGGCCTTTTGCTCTGAAAGACCCAAGAAGATAACATCTAGCCAGAAAACAAATGGCATTCTTGAATGCTCTCTGTACAGTGGGACAATTTTCTTAGAAATAGTATGTTAATTAAGCCCAGTGGTTTTTTAATAAAAGTATTTTGACAATTTCCCCTATGTAGATAGTAGTGACCATACTGTAATGTATCTAATTGTAACAGTCATTTTTGTGTTGTCCTTCCATACAACTTTAAATCTGACTTCCAAGTTCATCATGCAACTATTTGAAACTGCTATGAAATTTCAGGCTTTCCTGTTTCTCTTTGCAATTTAGTCTCCCTTTCTCATCTCCTTAAACAAAAGATGTCAGCTTTCTACCTAGTCATCATGCTATTGTGCTTTTGGGATTTCTTTCATATATATATGTATGTATATGTGTGTGTGTGTGTGTGTGTGTGTGTGTGTGTTATTGACAACTTCTATACTTATAGACAACAAACCATGGTATTTCTCTCCCTTCCCCCTCTTTCCTATTCATAACTCTGCTATTCATCATGTTCCCTCCCTCTCTCCATTAGTCTCTCTTTTAATTTGATTCATAAGCTTTTTCTCCTATTATGAGGGTCTTGTGTAGATATTGCTAGGCATTGCAAGGTCTTGGATCTTGAGGCCAATTTCTGTCCGGAGAGTTGTTTGTAAGGAGTAGTGCCCTTTCTTTGGCTCTTACGTTCTTTCCGCCTCCTCTTCTGCAATGGACCCTGAGCCTTGGAGAATATGAGAAGTTTCAGTGCTGTCATCATGCTGTTGTGCTTTTTGGATTCCTTTCTTGACATCCATGTGTATATAAAGCATTTAAAAAAAAATTTTTTTTAATGTGAACAATGCTGAGCACCTAAAAGATTTTTGGTTCTAAATAGTTATAAACATTTTTAGGAATATAGCTGGATATTGAACATGATTGGAGAAAGTAAACATATAGCTTTATAGGTTAAAAACAAGATATGGGGCAGGAGAGATGGCTTAGCGATTAAGCTCTTGCCTGTGAAGCCTAAGGACCCCGGTTCGAGGCTCGGTTCCCCAGGTCCCACGCTAGCCAGATGCACAAGGGGGCGCACGCGTCTGGAGTTCGTTTGCAGAGGCTGGAAGCCCTGGCGCGCCCATTCTCTCTATCTGTCTTTCTCTCTGTGTCTGTTGCTCTCAAATAAATAAATAAATAATTAAAAAAAAAAACAAGATATGACTGACATTATAAAAATTGAAACTGAACATTTTCCCCAAGGGATTTTTTCATCCACTAACTATGAGACTTAAGAGTGAAAAGAGTACTATGTCATCAGTCCTTTCTGACATGTCTAACTCTGATTATAACTCACCACAAGAGAGTCCAATCTAAAATGTGAATGTTTATTGGTTACAGGGCATTAATAAAATGAATTGTTTGTTTTCAGAATGTGTGTATTGTGTTTATTTATGCTCAGTGCCAAAAGACACTAATACTATTAAAATAGTTACTTTAAAATATGTGTCCTGAACTCATGACAATTTGTGAATTGGAGCCTCCTAAAGGCAGTGTATTGGTGGGGGTGGGATTATGTTTATCATAGCAGGTTTTCCCTTGACAGTGTTTGGCACACTCTCCTGCTACTGTTGTCTACCTGATGTTGACCAGGAGATGATGTCCACCCTCTACTAATGCCATCATTTTTCCCTTCCATCATGGAGCTTCCCCTTGAGTCCGTAAGCCAAAATAAACCCCGTATTTCCCCAAAAGCTGCTCTTGGTTGGGTGTTTTCTACCAGTGATACAACAGGTGGGTACTGGGGAATCAAACCCAGGTAGCTGGGCTTTGCAGACACTTCAAGTGCCTTAACCAATAAGCCATGTCTTCAGCACTTTACAATTTATCTTGTAAGAAAGACATTACTTACAGAGAAATAGCCAATTCCTAACAATATAATTGTTCTTTATCACTTAGAAGAAATAAAAATAATAGAAATGTTTGATTCAGTGTGTCTCACCCTGAAATAAAACTTTTCAAGTGGTATCTTTCATGAAAGAAAAGTAAAGGGGGAGAGATGAAGGGAGGAAGAAAGAAAAGGAGGGAAGGAAAATGTTTAGTTTTTAATTTTGTAATGTCAGTAATTCCTTGATTTTTACCTATAAAGTTATACCTTTCCTTTCTCCAATCATGTTAAGGAAAGAATGCAGGGAAGTAAAGAGAGGAAAGAAAAGAGTGAAGGCATGAAGAAAGGAATAAAGATGTGCCCATGGGACTCTGTGTTGAAACTAAAGTAGTCAGGAGACATGTTCTTGGTATTGGCAAAGGAACAGTGGGAGCACAGGTGTGTCACATGATCTTTTTCTCACGTAGCTTCTCATGATAACTGGTGACATGAACAGGGATTGCCACAAGATAGCTGACATATAGCAGGGAATAGTGACCCTACCCAACATGAAGCAGAGTAGAAAGGCCCCAAAACAGGGTACATGCCTCCCTCTCTTCATCATAGCTCACACAGTGTATGTCAGCTGGCTGGATTGAGCGATCCCTAGAAAGTGGGTAAAGTTTTATCCAGCTTGTGTCTATGACTGACCTACTGGTCGGCACTTTGAATGCAGAATGCCCAGCATCAGGGTGCATAGGCAACACCTGGACAGAAGCATCCTGCACACGGCAACAAAGCAGACATTGTCTCTAGTTCTTGATTCTGGATTGCCCAGTTTTTGCCTTGTTTTGTTTTGTCTTCTGGCTGCCCTTGGGCATCAAGTCATAGGTTCCACCACCTTTCCCCTCTGGACCTGAACTTGCACCTGTATCCAGAGGAACTCCAGAATTTGGCCTCTGGTCTTCCTGGTTCTGAGGAGTCCAAACTCGTGGATTCACACACACTACCAATTTCCTTCTCTGTCCAATTTGCAGGTGACCACTGTGAAACATTTCATTCTCCGTGTCAAATGATGCTGTGAGCCAATTTAACCAATCCATGCACATACATGAAACATATGTATATTTAGAAACTACAGACTAATGGTTCTGTGTGGATTATAGTCTGTGATAGGCTTGCGATGATGATCATTTATGACATCTCTTATGTGTGGCTCAAATGAATCCTCAGTTCCTTGTGTCTATGTGTGAAGTCATCTTTACTCTCACAATATTAGTTCCTTTCTCTAGGGAGCACAGATACAGCTAGAGGTAGAAATTGTAGAATATTTGGTTACTAAAAAATTTAAAAAAGCACTAAGTCCAAGTTACAGAGGCAAATGACATGACTTGTGAGGATAACCATGCCAAAACATGAATATGTCAATTGACCCACAGCCCCATATCTAATAACTTTGGAATGTAAGCCATAAACACAGAGCATGCAGTGTTCCAAAGACTCTGAAGGTCTTCCTGGGAACCATCTTCAGAGTCATTTGTCCCATTGTCTGTCAGACACCTTTCTTGTCTTCCTTTCTTATTTCTTTTTGTTTCCCTTTTTCTTTTCATTCTTCCATTTTTTTTTTAACAAAAAAAGGCATCTTCCAGTTTAGAGACACACCTTAGTCATAGTATTTGGCTACAAAAGACTTTAATTGTGTCCAAAATAAAAATCGCACTTCAAGAAGGAATTTGCCACTGCAAGACATTCAAAGAATGAGCTTCAGGCTCTGGAGGTAGTTCCAAGGCAACAATTCCGGAAATACTTGAACCGTGGCAACATGACTGGGAACTAACGAAGTGTAGACATTCAAATGATGACCTTAAAAGGACCAGAATGCTTCTGGATGTAGATTTTGGTGGATCAACTGAAAAATTGAATCAAATTCAGAGGCTGCTGACAAACTGTCAGAAAGTCAAACTCCAGGATCAGACTGAGCTCGCCCTTCACTTGGACTCTCATCATCTACCTTGTTTCAATTTTCCACATGCAAATTCAGAAATTACTTCTCACAGTAGGTATGAGGACTCAGTCCTATGATATCACAAAAGGGTTCAAACCAGTAGCTAATAAACAGCGACAGATTATAGTGAGATAATAGGAATGTTTAGAATTTCTTATATGTGGAAGCAGTGGGCTTGCTGTTGGAATCAGATGTCCCCATGTTTCAAATGCCGGGCTCCCAGCTCGTGGCAATTTGGCCGGGGTGGTCTTGCGGGAGGAGGCGTATTTCTGGGGATTGGTTTGGGGTGTTACAGCCTAGCCTCTCCGTTGCTAGAGCTCCGCTTGAGAGGGAGATGGGTAGCCCTGGGGGAAGAGGTCAGACAGGAAGGCGCACGGGACATGGATTTTCATTCTTGTCCACCAAGTGCAGGAAAAGCGGGCTGCGGCTGCCCTGCATCGCACACTCACCCGGCTGTCTGCAGCAGCGGCTGCAGAGCCCAGATGAGGCCTGTGCCCTTCCGGATGCTGCGCCCAGCTGGATTTTTCTTTTTTATTAAGAACATCTTTAGGGGGGACACATCATGTGTTGGTACCACCTGCCCCCTCCTCCCTGCCACCACACCTCAGGGGTCCCTCCTCAGAGGGGTTGTAGGTTATGCGTTTTGTGGGAGCAGCAGTCAGTTAGGGAGAAGCCCAGATCTGGAGATGAGACTTCAGGATAAAAAGCCTGGCTTCTCACGAGGCTTTTTTTTTTTTTTTAAGTATTTTTTTTTTTTTTTATTTATTTGAGAGTGGGGGGGAGGGAGGGAGGGAGGGAGGGAGCGAATAGGTGTGCCAGGGCTTCCAGCCACTGCAAATAAACTCCAGATGCATGTGCCACCTTGTGCATCTGGCTTACATGGGTGCTGGGGAATCGAAGTCCTTGGTTTTGCAGGCAAACACCTTAAAGGCTAAGCCATCTCTCCAGCCCTCAGGAGGCTTTTGATGAGCTTTTCCTTCATTTCCAGCTCCTACGCTGGTCATCTCTCAGCACTCTAGGATTTTGCCACCAGTCAAGTCCTGTCCTCCCTGCCCCACCTTGCTGCTGGGGAGGGAAAGATAATGTGTTGTGAACTTAATTTTAAAAGCCTTTCTTTTTCCTTTTGTTTTTTTGGGGGGTGGGGCACGGACATTCACATAGACCATCCGTTGATTTCTGGATTTTGTGGAATAAAATGTAATAATTCACTAAAATAATCCTTCTCTTACGTTGCTTTATTTCAATTCTTTGGTAAAGCAGACATGAGCTTAGGCTTGGGGTTTGTGTTTGAACCCCCAAAAGTTTAATCTCAAGCTCATTTTTTGGGTTTCCACTTGCTATGGCAAGAAGTGATGCCCAGCCTCTGCTGTAGGAGCACCCTTTCCCCGTGATCATGACAACGCTGCTCCAGACTGTAATCAAAAATCAGTTTCCTCCTATCAGCTGCTTTGGGCTGGGTGTTTTGTCCCAGTAACATGAAAGCAACTGCAAGGGTGGGGCACTTCGTACAGTATACTCTGTCTTTCCTTTCGGCAAAGACACCAGGCCTGTGACCTGTGTGACATCCAACTGTCTCTTCCACGACTGTGTACTTCTCCTCCAGAAGCCATCTTCATCCTGAACTACAGTCTCCATGCTCACATGCAGGCAAGAAGAGTATTTTTAATGGATGTAGAGTGTGCATGCATATCTCAGTATCCGCCCTAGAAAGAGATGATACTAGTGTGCGACAGCTGTCATATGTCTGATTAAATCTTCAAAGAACCTTAAGCCTCTTAAATTTATGTATGAAGTCATATCTTCTCTGAAGACCCTTGTGCTGTTTAAAGCTCTCCAAAATCGACTTACAAAATCTTTGGAATTTTAGTGTATAAAGTACCTGTGTTTGAGTGTACTGTTGGATTTGACTTTCAGGTGATAACTTGCACAGTAAAAATGAGCAAGAAAACATCTTCCAATCTGTGCAGCTCACAGCCTCCATGACTCTAAGCTGGACTTCCTGGATCTCAAATAAACTAAATATGATATCTTGGGCACATCACTTCATTTTGCTAGGTCTCAGTCATCTCTTCAGCAATATAAGAGAATTGTTTAAATCTTTTTCTTTCTTTAATATTATCTCATGTCAATGGAAAACTGCTTGGAAAGTTTAAGGTCTAGGTACTTAATCATATCCTTATACTCAAGGTAGTCACTGAGATGTGCACAAAGGCGTTTATCACTATGACAATTAAGGCTATCGCCCCTGTTTTTGAATTTTGAATTTCTTCTCATTATACTGTCATCTTAATTGTTTACTAAAGTAGTTTTTTTTTTTGTTTTAAATGACCTTTATTTAGGTTAGAATCACTTAAAGTTTTGTTTTTCTTATTTTGATCTGTGTTGTTTTTAATGTGTTAAGCCTTCCAGCAGACACACATCTCCTATAAAAGTATTCATGATTTTATGTTCCTTGCTGTCTGTCTATAAGCAGATCTTGTTTCTCAATCATAAAACCACATCTTTTTATCTTTTAGAGCTTTGATACCTTTCATGTCACTAGAACTGCAGTTGATGTACAGTATTAACTCAATAAAAGCCTAACTCACTGGCAAGCATAGGGGCTTCCTGCAAAGATCAGCACTAGCCTTAAATATTTGTAAGTCGGGCTGGAGAGATGGCTTAGCGGTTGGGTGCTTGCCTGTGAAGCCTAAGGACCCCGGTTCGAGGCTCAGTTCCCCAGGTCCCACGTTAGCCAGATGCACAAGGGGGCGCACGCGTCTGGAGTTTGTTTGCAGAGGCTGGAAGCCCTGGCGCGCCCATTCTCTCTCTCTCTCCCTCTATCTGTCTTTCTCTCTGTGTCTGTCGCTCTCAAATAAATAAATAAATAATTAAAAAAAATATTTGTAAGTCATCATGGATAAAGAAGCTTCACACTGAAACCCACATCACAGCCAAGCTGTGAGTAAAGTGAACATATCGGTGGTCGTGCATTACTTTAGAAGATGACAGTTATTAAATCATTTTGAGTTCCTGGTTTATCTCTTATAAAATGATTCCCTTCAAAGATAACTCTAAAATAAGTGATTTGCCATTTGTATAGCTGCTGATGTCCTTGAGAAACATTACTGTTATTAATATTAATAGTTTGGGTATACAATTCCCTGCAGTTATTTTTTTCTAGATAATTCAATGACTGGACCTCCACCCAATGCTCACTTATAGAAACAGTGGCTCAAGTACTTCAGAAAGATTTTTGGTAGTAAGAACTGGGCTGAGTTCAGTTAGCTTTAGAAAGCTTCTAGAAGTTTTTCTTGTTTATGTGCACAACTTCAATTTTGAAAAAAAAAATTTAATATGGATGTTATTATAACAGGGAATCACCCACCCCCACACACACACACACATGCATTGAGCCCTCTAGTGGAGCTAAGTAGGAAGTGTTCCTCCAATTGTTCTGTGTTAACTTCATCAAACAGTAACAAATTCTCCCCTAGAACATGTAGGGTTTAGAATAATATTGAAACCATAAATACTTAGCTTTTAAACACATATTCATGATTTGCTAGATTTTAAAAAATATTTAAGAATGAAAATCACTGTATCTACATTTGAGCAAATACGAAACAATTGTTATGAAGAAAAAAATACCAAATGTTATGATTGAGTAGACTCAACATACAGTTTGAAGCATAAACATGATAATAACATTTGGATTGAAAATTCTCTTATTCCCTAGTGAAATGACTCACTGAAAGTTTGTACCCTAGAGATGAAATGCATACTGGGAGCTTGGGAGCCTGTAACAGCAGTGATGCTGAGGCTAAAAATACTTGACATTTATGCATTGTTTGACACACTGGGATGTGAAAGCAGCCCTGAAATAATGTACCACCTTCCCTGATCCAAACAAAATGATAAACACCGAGAGGCACTGCTCCAAGTATGAAACCAACCAGCAAAGGAGAAACATGCAAAGAAAGATTCTACAAAGATTAATCATGGGGGTGTGAATAAATCCTAGTGCTCTGAGCATATTTATACAGCTGTACAAGAATTAGCTGTAGAAGTGTTTCAGCTCATGTGTTTACTATGTACTTTAATTTATAACTTTATTTATTTTCATTGCACAAGGAAAGCAGATGAACATCCAAGGAGGATCCCTCGGGTATCATTTATAGATAAATAGATAGCACTAGTTGGAGGTATTCCAAAATAGATATGTAATTATTCATCTTGGTAAACACAGTGTTCAAATGAAGTGGCTCTTACTTTCAGTGGCCAAATACTCAAAAGATAAAGACTTAGCACTGTTTTTCATATATTAACAATTCAAAAGGAGAGTATGCTGTATCCAAAGCCATAAACCTCAACACATCTACCTAACATATCTGTATGGACTTTGCATGCATGCAAAGCCCAAGGTAAAGTTCAGAAATAAGCAAACCTTACCTACAGTGAGCAGAATCCCAGTATGTATTTGTGCCAATGTTCAGAGCCTCATATACTGTAACTCAAGCACAGACAGGCCAAATTTCTATTAGTGGAGGAACAAAATGATGTATGGACAAATCATGGAATATTATCAAGCAAAACATGGAGAAATTCTTCTACACACTTTAGAAGAGGTGAGACTTAAAGACACTATGCTACCAGAAATAGGACAGACACCTACAGTCAAGTCTTTTCCAACTTTACTCAAATGAGATGCATACAGCAGTACTGTTCAGAGAGACAAAAAGCAAGTTACCAAGGCCTGGAGAAGGAGTAATAGCTACTATTCCATGACTATACTAGGAGTGATATTGGGAAGAGATGAAGAAGTCTGCTGACTGTGAAATTGACGATTTGAAAACAATGAATCATGTGTGCATCCTAAGAACTAAATGAG
Organism: Jaculus jaculus; assembly: GCF_020740685.1. Lineage (NCBI taxonomy): Eukaryota > Metazoa > Chordata > Mammalia > Rodentia > Dipodidae > Jaculus > Jaculus jaculus. The sequence continues at coordinate 151,201,671 of NC_059106.1, read as the reverse complement.
CCAAAGCACACGTCTTGGTAAGTCATGTAAGCCCCTCAGAGGATACACCCCCACATAAAACACACATTGTAATAAGTAGCATAAGCCCCTCAGAGGATACACCCCCACATAAAACACACATTGTAATAAGTAGCATAAGCCCCTCAGAGGATACACCTTCGCACAAAAACACATGCAGCATTTTCCATCTAAATTCTTATTCACAAATAACAGCTGTGATTTCAAACAGTCCCTCTAAATTTGTTCTGAACAAGCATGGGGTTATAGATAAGGAACATTTTTTGAGGTCCAAATTGTAACAAGAAAGAGCCTGAGCTACATAGGATTCACATTTGCCTCCATTTTCCATACCACATAGACAAATATCATTAGAAACCATCCATAACACTCATTTACTATGAGTTTTGATTCATTGGAAATACTCAAAATACTCATTTTCAGAAACAGCTGTTATAACCTGCTGATTATGTACTGCTACAAACCACTTGAAGATATGCTATTTATAGCAATAAGAATCACTGATTTCTGAAACAAATGGCTAGGTAGTTTAGGCTTGTCTCTCTCCTTCATGTGGCCTTAACCATAACATTTCACCAGAGGAGCCAAGAAGCCATTTCCAAGAGGGCTGACCCATTCAGCAGGGCAGTTGGTGGGGGCTATGAGCTGGCAGCTCACCAGGTGTTGTGGGGTGCTTTCTTTCAACATGGGCTGACTCCTTCAGGTGCCCCTCTTCCCAGGTTACATGGGCTTCCTCTCAACATGCTTGTTGGGTTTCTGAAGCAACAATCTCAAGAGAATGCATTTGATGATCTAGGGCTAAGGGTCACACAGCATCATTTCACCTGGATTAGGATGGGTTGGGGATCCAGATCTCATATACCTCACGCAGCAAATGTTAAAATCACACTGTCAGTAGAGTGTATAAAATAAATCATTATTTATTTCAATTATTTTCAAAAATGCAAGCTACCATCCAAGAAATTATGTATGAGAAATTCAATTAACTGAACATTTCAAATTCATTTAAATTTAAAAATGAATGTTATGCTAAAATAAATGGGTTTTAGTAAAAGTAACATTATTGTGGTACATTATTAATTTGTTAGCATATCTCTATTTTTTATCCCTCCCACTCCTCTTAAGGCCTGGAATTCTAGGATCTTCATTTTGTCTGCTTGTAAAATGGTTCTTGGAAATCACAGCTGATCTGCTGTGCTGTCCTCTTCTCAGCTTTCACTCCTTGATGTTTGTCTTGAACCTTATCAAGAACTTGCCAAATAATAGCTACAATAACTTAATACCTATTATAGAAAACTAATTCATTCAAAGCTTATTGTACACTTTTAATTCAAGGACAACTTTTAAAAGAAAGCAAACTCAAAGCAGGAGGGTAGCTCACCGCATAAAGCACTAGCCAGGCAAGTGTGCGTATCTAAGTTCAGATTCCCAAAACCCACAGAAAATCCAGATGCTACAGTGGGCTTCTGTAATTACAACTTGCGTGTGCATACAGCAAGAATGGAGGTGAATACCAGAGAATCTGCTGTACCTTTTTAGGCCAGGTAGCTTTATAAATACAGCTGTGAATGATGAGCGATACTCTTCAAATGAGATTTTTTTTGTTGTTCATTTTTATTTATTTATTTGAGAGTGACAGAGAGAGAAAGAGGTAGATAGAGAGAGTGAGATTGAGAATGGGCGCACCAGGGCCTCCAGCCACTGCAAACGAACTCCAGACTTGTGCATCTGGCTAATGTGGGTCCTGGAGAATCAAGCCTCAAACTGGGGTCTTTAGGCTTCACAGGCAAGCGCTTAACCGTTAAGCCATCTCTCCAGCCCTAAAATGAGATTTTAAAAAGGCCAAATGAGGCAGAAGGGAAGGGCCAACACCTAAAAGTTGTTCTCTGTTCTCCATATACACACTAGTACTCACATACCAAAATTCAAATGTCATCAACAAAAAAATAAAAAATAAAAATAAATAAAAGCACAAAGTAAAATCATGGCTGATAACGTACCTATATTCAATCCTCAGTGCCCACAAAAATGCCAACATGGTAGAATGTGCCTGTAACCCCAGCTCTGAGGAAGCGGGGATGGGTGGAGTATTGAAGCTCATTGGCTAGCTAGTCTAGCCTACCTGGTGAGTACCATGCCAAGGAAAGACCCCTTTTCAATGTGGAGGGAATTCCTGAGGATGACATCTGAGGTTGTCTTCTGACCGCCACACTGGTAAACACACCGATGCACATGCACCCAAACATACATGGGTCCACACATGACCACACACGAACCCCCACACACACATACACCACAGACATATGCAAAAACCCCACATAAGTTAAAACTTTGACTTAACACAAACTTATAAAATGACCACATGCAAAAAATTTGTTAGATTCACTACTTAATGAGAAAACCAATGAGATGTTCTAATACATTAAAGAGTTCAAAGGATCACAAAGTATGAGCAAATATATTGAGGTGAATTTATAAATACATATAAAACAGGCTGGAGAGATGGCTTAACGGTTAAGGAGCTTGCTTGCAAAGCGAAAGGATCCCGGTCGTACTTTCCAGAACCCACGTAAGCCAGATGCACAAAGTGGCACATGCATGTGGAGTTCGTTTGCAGTGGCTGAAGGCTCTGGTGTGCCCATTCTCTCTCTCTCAAATAAATAAATAAATAAATAAATAAATAAATAAATAAACAAACAAAATATATTTTTAAAACTCTAAAAAAAAAATAGATATAAAACCGCCATGATTACTCAACAACATAAAGCTAAAAGACACCAACAGGGAACAATTTAAATTTTAAGGACAAAACTTTATTTCCATTTTTATCATTTTTCCTACCAGTTCACTTCTATTTGTACAGCATTGTGTAAAAGCCCATTGAAAGTCAGTCAAATATCCTTAAAAGATCACTTGACCTCCAAGGGTTCCTGGATTTCAACTAATGGGTATTTAGTGGCCTCTTTTACCTATTTCCAAGTCTTCTATGTTCTTCTCAAGTCTTTAACTCCCATCATTACTGATTTTACCAAAAGAGCCCATGTTTGTTTCCTAATATTTTCAGGGTTAGAATAGTAACATCAGATGGAAAGAGCACAAAAACCAGGCAACAGGGTGGAGATTGTGTAAAGGGTTATTTCTGAATCCTCATCATCTCAACTTCCTCATTCATATTTATTTGCTGTGTATGTGTGTGTGAAGTATGTGTATACATTAGTATCAGTATGTGAATGGGTTCACATGTGTGTACGTGAGTATGGAGACCAGTGTTTGCCATCAGGTGTCTTTCTTAGTCACTCACCACCGTTTCATTTAGAAAGAGGTCTGCGGCTGAACCTAGAAGCTCATCAGTTTGGTAGGTTAGTGACCCCAAGATTGCCTTTTTCCACCTTATAGCACTGAGATTAAAGACACATACCACCATGCTCAGCCTTTATGTGGGGGCTGGGGATCACATTCAGGTCTTCATGCTTGCACAGAAAGCATTTTGCAGACAGAGCTATATCTCCACAGCCCCTCGAATGACTTCCTCTACATGAACAATATGTTAGAGAACAGTAACACATACGGCATATATTACAGCCCAGTGTTTGTAATTATGTGAAGAGAATTGCAAGAGAATAGTTTCCCCACGTCCATGGGCTTTGTGCTGCCATGTGGGCACAGAAATAACATGGTTGTGGTGCTCTCAACTCAGCTGTGTGGGACTCAAGATGAACTCCTCAGCAGAAGCCAAGCCCTGCATAAACAGTGCTGTCTGGGTGGCCATCCTGGCAGTGTGAAGCATGATTCATTGAAGTGGAGAGAATTAGGGATGACAGAGGCACAGATGACCCCTACAAGGTTCAAATTAGAGGGAGTCCAGGAGCAATAATGAATCCAAAGAGAAACTGTGAATATTATTCTGTCCTATGTCAAGCTATCCTCTCAGCGGGGACACAGCACGTTCGTAGCCCATCTCTTCCTTTCGCACATCAGTAAACATCTCTGTGTTTTATTAGGCTTGACACCAAATCAGACTTCCTCATTCAGATCTGTTATATTCAGTCTCTGTGGCCGGAATTTATGGGCTTATTTATTCCCATTTCACTGGGAACTAAAATATTTGGATTACATTACCCATGACAATGAGCTTCCTTGTGGTAAAAACGTGATTGCATTTGATCGCCAAACAAATCAGATACAATTTTGCAAGCCATGCATAAAATTGGCTTTATATGTTGGTGTTTGTGTTTAAGTTAACTTTATACTTATTTCCATTAAAATGTGTTTTTTGTTTTTTGTTTTTTTTTTTATCTTCATAGTAAGTCCCAAGGTACCTTACACAGGCACTATCATTGTTAATCAGGAATGAAACTAAATCACACAACTTCCAGGTTTTTTTACATAAAGGATTATGGAAATGAACACTGATAAACATCACCTGTGCTTTTCTCAAAGACTAGAAATGAGTAGTATAGCAAATACTGCTTAGAATTTATATGAACAATACTTGACAAGTACAACTGGGGAAGGAGAATATGTTGCATCAGGTGTTTTCATCACAAACTGTGAATTCTTCCACAGGGCTTGGAATTTTGTGCAAAATTTAGTTTTGATGATAAGGGCAACCATGACTGACCTTGGATATAAAGATAAGTGGAGATGAGTAATTTCTACAGCATAAAATTACAATAACGAGGGCTGGAGAGATGGCTTAGCAGTTAAGCGCTTGCCTGTGAAGCCTAAGGACTCCGGTTCGAGGCTCAATTACCCAGGACCCACATTAGCCAGATGCACAAGGGGGCACACTCGTCTGGAGTTCATTTGCAGAAGGCCTTGGCACGCCCATTCTCTTTCTCTCTCCCCCCCCTCCCTGTCTATCGCTCTCAAATAAGTAGATAAAAACAAACAAAAAAATTTAAAAATTACAATAAAGAATTTGTTGATTTCTGACTATGCTGTCCTTAAAAAAGAGCCAGTATAAAGAAAAGTAGTCTGAGAGTGTCTGAAGAATGCATATGAAGGGCAAAAGAAGTATGTTTCTCCTGAATATTTATTCTAGAAATTTTTCTGTGACATTTTAAGTGAAGCAACATTAATAGAAGATATCTGCATAAACACAGGGCTACCAAATCTAGTTGTCATTTCTTGCAGACCTGCCTCATGTTTTGTCACTATAGAATGCACATACAAATCTCCAAACAGGACGTGTCTGCTTTTCTTTTCTTTCCTGTTTTTCTCTTTTGCTTTTTTTTCTTTTTGGGATAGATTCTAATGCATCCCAGGCTGGCCTCAATCTCCTTATGTAGGCAAGTATGAAGGATGACCTTGAATTTCTGGCCTCCTGCTTCTATCTCCTAAGTGCTGAGATCACATGCATGCACCATTACATCCAGTTGATGCGCTGCTAGGGACCGAAACCAGGGATTCGTGTCTGCAGAACAAGCACTCTATGCAAGCCCATTACTCACCGTGGCATCATTTTGTGGGTAAGGGAAGCTCAGCAGGTCGGCTGCTGAGGCCTCACAGGAACAAATGCTGCCGCTCTTTTTTTTTTTTTTTACTTTGCTGAAGTTTATTAATTTGAAACAGAGATGGTCCAGCACCAGTGATTTTGGAACACTAGGATGCCACCTTTCAAAGTGGACATTCTCAGTCTCACTAAATTTCATTAAAAATTGCTAAAACATTTTACCAGGAGTATTGGATAGTTTCTAGATGAGATTATTATTTAAATCGTTTCCAAATTGTTGTTTCAGAAAAGAATTAGATATTGTTTGTCCATACTTCAATATTTGAATAGAAAAAAAATTACTCAGAAATAAAACATAAAAAAATCAAATATCATCTATGGATCTAAGCACAGTTAATGTACATATTATCTATAATTTATTTTTTCAGTAAGTTAAAAAGGAGACATAAAGGGAAGAGAAAGGAAGGGAGGAGGGTACTTAATAGGTTGATATTGTATATATGTAAGTATGATTGTGATGGGGAGGTAATATGATGGAGAATGGAATTTCAAAGGGGAAAGTGTGGGTGGGGGGAGGGAGGGAATTACCATGGGATTTTTTTATAATCATGGAAAATACTAATAAAAACTTTTTTAAAAAAATAATAATTTATTTTTTCATTCATTCATTTCTTTTTTTTTTATATTTTTATTTATTTATTTGAGAGCAACAGACACAGAGAGAAAGACAGATAGAGGGAGAGAGAGAATGGGTGCGCCAGGGCTTCCAGCCACTGCAAACGAACTCCAGACGCGTGCGCCCCCTTGTACATCTGGCTAACGTGGGACCTGGGGAACCGAGCCTCGAACCGGGGTCCTTAGGCTTCACAGGCAAGCGCTTAACCGCTAAGCCATCTCTCCAGCCCTCATTCATTCATTTCTTATGAGAGAGATTCAGGCAGATATACCCTTCTGTCACTATAGTGGAGTTCCATGTTCAGGGAAAGAGAAACTTCAGAAAGTTAAATAACAAAGAAAATTTTGTATAGAGAACAATGTTGATATTTTTAACTACAGTGAGAAAATAAAGCTGTTTAAAATAATTTTGTTATCCAAAGTTTTTAAAAAATGAATTCAACTTCTTATAATCCTTTGAAGTACTACAAATAAATATAATATAAATATTTATATAATTTACATATATATTACTTTATTATACATAATATAAATTACATATACATACATATATATATTCCTCTTGGCTTTTCTGCCTCTCTGGGCTTCCAACTAAGTGCAACTTTCTGACACAGTGATGATATTTATGAGCATATCCTAAATGGCTGTGACTGGAACCACACTGTCAGTATGAGAAGGTTAAGGGTACATCAAGTTGAGGCACTTTCTTCTGCTCTTAAAATAAACTGTTGTAATCTTCCTCTGTGTTTTTATCCTAGAGGTTAATGGATCTTTCACTAGCAGGTTAGAAAAGAAAAGCAAGCCCACCAAGATAGCATCATTCAGGGAAGCGCCAAAAAGCCTGTTGATGTACTTTCTTTTGTATTTCCACCCCTCAAAAAAATCAAATATTGAAAACAATTATGAAAGATGGTTTAGAGAAAAGTCTGCACTTTCTGTGAGAAGGAAGAATGCTCCTGACTAACGTGTAAAGATCCATCCCAGAGCCTAGAAGCCCTTTGGTGATGAAAGTGAGCTCTGCATAATCTGATTCCTTTTTTCCAAAGGGAGCCTCCACCCTAAATTTCCAACCATAATCCTTAATTTGGCAAAGGAACAGTAAAAATAAAAAATGCATTTTGCTCATGAATTATACTTTTCCCCCTGTTCTTTCTGACATTTATGCAGGCCAAATATAAATGACTGTCCATGGATTAAGTAACCTAGGTGTCTTTCCTTTCCAGTAGCACACATTTTATTAATCATGATTTGACTCAATAGTCCAGTGTAGAAAAAAGTTAAACTACTTTCTGAAAATAAATAGCACAACACATCTGAGGGGAATTATCTACTCCAAAGTGCCAGTTATTCTTAGCAGCTCAAACAGTCACTTGCCAAAACAGACCGTACATACATACATACATATATATATATATATATATATATATATATATATATATATATATTAGAAGAAACCATTTACCCAAGGGTAAGAGGAACAAAGGTGTGGTTATTGGTCTAGAGTTATCTACAACCTAGGCTTGGGAAACTGGTTGCCTTAAGTACTGACATCATTATAAGGCCTAAAGCCATTATCTTATATTTATTATTCTCAATATCTTCTGATTTTAAAAAAGGGCTATGTAAAAGAATGAAACCACAAACCCTGTATCCTGACAAACAATAGTATTGACCTAGTTTGTCAGATCCAAAAAAAAAAAAGTCTCTGATCTTTCTAGTGATAACTGCATACAGAAAAGAGAAACTTAGCTTTTGTAGGAATATTTACAGTTACAGTAACTTAAAAGCTATTATCTCATTTGTTCTCATTCTAGGCATAAAATCTTCCCAAGTAACTTACTTTGTTCCAGGATATTTGAAAATATAGATTGCATGGAGAGGTGCAGCAATTTCTGACTATTGTGCTCATAACTTAACTTCTCTTCTTGGAATCACTTGCCACCTTTTTTAAATTTTACTTTGATTCAGATTTTTATATCTGGATTTGATGTGATCTCTTCATTACTTGGCATTGATCATCAGCAATTCAGTATTCATGCTGTATGTGACAAGAGGGGCAATGGTGTTGAGCCTTTTACTCTCCTTTTCTTATTGTGAACTTCTAATGTTGGCTCCACAGTAGGACCAGGCTTTTCCCCATCCAAATGGAAATTCCATTTGGAATTTCAAATCTAATTTTAAGGACAATAGGAAAAGCAAGGTTAAAGTTTCTTTATCACAAGTACTCTCTGCTATGGCCTCCATGACTTGACTTGTGGGTCTTCAAAACCTAAGATAATCTAAGTAGCCCTAAATTTCCTCTTCAAAAAGAACAGCACAGGACTGGAGAGATTGCCCAATGGTTAAGGTGCTTACCTGCAAAACCTAATGACCCAAGTCTGATTCCCTAGTACCCACATAAAGCCATATGCACAAAGTTGCACATGCATCTGGACGTCATTTGAAGTAGTTAGAGACCTTTGCCTATACTACCTCTTCCCCCTCTCTCATTCTGCATGAAAGAAGAACAGCATAAACAGGTCTAAAAGCATAAAATTATATTCTGAGTAAGTGAGCATATTATGCCCTGCCAGGCTCTTCATTTCAAGAGTGTACATAGATAGGATTGTCATAATAGGTGAGGGTTGGTTTGCACACATAAATGCAAATATGTATGAAACATGGAATTTGAACACTGAAATAAGTTTGCATTCTGACAACATAAAATATGGGCAAGGGTGCAGGCTACAGATGGAATAAGATGATGAAAGGTATAGTACACTCGATTCTTATTATCTTTAGTCTGGAAATGACAGATGACAATGTCATGCAAACTAACCTTATGATTTGGAAAAATCACAAGATGTTAAGTCATCTGTGCATAGTTTATATGAGACCTATGAGAACTTCCTAAGAAAAAAAGAAAGAAACCATCATCTACAAAGAAAACTTGCAGCCAAAGAGTTTGGAGCATCAAAAATGTTCCAAAGATTGGTAAGATGCCTGTTTGATCCACATATTGTTCACCCCCAGCCCAAGTCATATGTCATGTCATTTGAACTTTATGACCTGGACCAAACTATCAAGCTCTGCCAAGAATAAGCACACCACGTCAGAAGACATGGCTTGTTGTAACTGAATGATAAGGAAAAGCGTTGGTCACTTATGAGGTAAATCTTCATCACACAAACCTAGAGGCAAACTGTGGAATTGCCATGTGCTGGGTTGTGTTTTTGGGCCCTGTGAGAAACTTCTGCCAAAAACATGTTCTTTTACAGGAAAACTTCACTAGTGGCAACAGAAGAGAAATGGTGTAAACACTGCTCTTGATTTGGCTAACTGATCCCCTCAGTGGTATGGGACCCATAGCTGGAGCTGGGAGAAAAGTCAGAATCATATCCAAACATAAACCCTCTCCCCAATATCAAGCTACCATCAATCATGGGCTACAAGAGGGCCTACACCTATTAAACTCTCTCTAAAAAAAAAAAAAGTAAGGGTTATTTCATTTGTCCTGGAACTAACTTACTCTCCATTGGAGAATCTATTTCTCTTTTTCAGATAGATGCAGATCCTAAGGAGAGAGCTACCCCATCATACCTCAAAAGGGCCCCAGCTGAAACTAAGGAAAATTAGCAAAACAAGCAAGGGTGCTCTTTTTTCTGATGAACCAGATACCAGCACAAGGGGGAAGGAGACCAACACAGAGAAAAATCAACTCCTACCAAATCAGAGAGCCAGAGCCTCAGAGGCCCCCAACACGTCATCACTGAAGCAGACCAAAAATGAACCCAACATGGCTCAGGGAAATTTTGCAGAAGAGAGGGCAGAAAGAACGTCAGAGCCACATGTTGGGTCAGGATATGCAGAGACATATTGTACCAGTAACTGTGGGCTAACTCCACAAGGCATGACCCATATACCTCAACAAGGAGGGACCAATGGGGAGGGGGTAGGTCATGGATGAGCCTAATAATGGGACCAAACTGCCTGTATTTGCTGAATAGAAAACTAATAAAAAAAAATTTAAAAAAGAAATGGTGTTAACAGTGATCAGTGACACTTACAAACAAAACCAATAGCTTAGCCTCTAACTACTGTGTAAAACCAAAGAATAGTGGTCATGTGGGGTGTGTTTCAGAGCTGGGTTGGCATGTACTCACTAGATATCCTTTAGAAATTATAGAAATATTCCCAAGGGGTGAAGAAGGTTCCTGTCGGTATTGAAGAGCATGAGGATAACGTCAGAGAAGCACGCACTAGGGAGACATACTGTGACTCACATTTTTGCCCTGCAACCCATGTAGCTTGATGTAACATATATTACATCAGTAAACAGCTGTCCATTAGCTGGTCAGAAACATGTATGGCAACTATTGTTCAATGGCTTATTTTCAATCCCCATTACAAATACCTTTATTCTCCTTTATAGACTTTTACAATATAAGACTTCTCACTGGCTGCTGCAAAACAGTTTCAGCAAATACTCAGAATTCTTTTCTTAGAAGGATGGAAAAAGACTTTTACTGAGAAGGCTTTGGTCATTTATTCACACTTGCCTAATTCTGTCTATATGAAATGATAACATGGTGATGGTCATTTTGTAACCATGAGATCAAAGGCAGCATGGGTATGTTGAAGGAAACCTTATTTATTAGTGTATGTATTTATGAGAGAGAGACAGAATGGACACAGCAGGACCTCTAGCCACTGCAAATGAATTCCAGATACATGTGCCACCTTGTGCATGTGGCTTACATGAGTATTGGGGAACCAAACCAGGGTCCTTAGGTTTCACAGGTAAGTGCCATAACCACTAGACCATCTCTGCAGGCCCTGTCTTTGTATCTTTTACATCTGCAAGAATACTAGACTGTTACTATTTTGGCATATTTGGAAATCTTTTATTGACTCACTATTTGATTTCTGTTCATGTACCAATATGCTTAGAAAATTCCATAATGTTCTAAATCAGCTGTGGCTTATTCCCTAAGTGACCAAAATCTAGGTTTCTTCCTTTCCATTTACAGAGAGAGAGTGGGAGAGAGAAAGAGAAACACACCCAACATTTGACTCATCTTGTCTTAGGAAGAAACAAGGATCAAATTAATAATTTAGGGGCCCTTAAAGGGAAAGTACTCATTTGAGAGACAAAATGCCACATTTATATTTATTATCTTTCATTTGTTTTTCATATTTTATAGCAGAAAAAATAAATGAGGATGAAAATGTCAATGTATTGATTGATTTGGTAGTCTTAAAAGTGAATTTTCATTACTTAGTTAAGTTGTAAATAAGAATAAGAGACTCAAAATCCCATAGTCTTGGAGAGATTCAATTACAAACACTGTGAAGGAATGTTTTCATGGCCTAGTTGTCAGTTCTCCCTTTCTAGTAACTTCATATCTCACATTCATTATGACTTTTTCATAATTAAGCTTTTTAATCCTATAAGCATATGGCAATATAGAGATATCTGGGCTGATCTGGGAATCAAACAAAAAATCTGCAAGTAATATTGGAGCCTTTTGGTATGTAATTGGAGCCCACTGGTGTGTACTGGAGCCCACTGGTGTGTATTGGAAGCCCCCATTAGTGTGTAATTAGAACCCTCAATGAAGTGTATTGGAGCTCACCGGTGGATATTGGAGCACACTCATGTGTAATTAAAACCCCTGGCATCAGTCAGGGTTCTCTAGAGGAACAGAATCACTAAAATGAATTATATTAAAAAGGTAATTTATCAGATTAGCTTACATTAGTGGAAGTCCAATAGCAGTTGCAGGCTGGAGAATCAAGGAACCCAGTAGCTGCTCAGTGCACATGGCCAGATGCCTCAGAAGTCCCAATCCAGCACTACAGGCCTGGACACTTCCTGAAGAGCTGCTGGGTTTCGATCCACATGGGTCTTAAGTTAATGCTGATCTTCGGTCCACACTGGAAGGCAGCAAGCAGCTCCTGCAGCCAAGTGGAAGGAAGGAAGGAAGGGGCTCTTTGCCACCAGAGCTTCCTTATATAAAGTCCCCCTCTGAGAGGGGCCGCCAGTTCTGGGGGAAGGGCTTACTCTGGGAGAAAGACTTCTTCCTTCAGTTAATCCTTCCTGGAAGCAACCTTAGGGACCCACCCAAAAGGTATTTCTGTGGATTACTAAACAGATCCAGTTGACACCACCTTAGAAATCACCCAACCAAGAGCAGCTTGTGGGGAAAAATGAGGTTTATTTTGGCTTATAGGCTGGACAGAGTAGCTCCATGATGGCAGGGAAAATGATATCATGAGTAGAGGGTGGACATTACCCCGTGACCAACATCAGGTGAACAATAGGATCAAGAGATTGTGCCAAACACTGGCATGGGGAAACTAGCTATAACACCCATATGCCTGCCTCCAACAATACACTGCCTCCAGGAGACTTTAATTTGCAATTGCCATCAGCTGGGGAACCTAGCATCCAGAACACCTAAGTTTATGGGGGACACCTGAATCAACACCACACCCCTACTGGTGTGTAATTGGAACCTCCCCTGGTATGTAATTGGAGCCCACTGGTATGTAATTGGCATATTCAAGCTTGAGCTGAAACTACTCCCATTTTCACAATTATTAGTAAATAGAAAGAGTATTGTTTTCAATTCAGTGCCCCTCTGTCCCTAATGTGTGTAAGTGGGAATGGCATTTTCATAGGTGTGCAATATTCTTAGAAAATAAGCTTCATCACAGCCTTGTTTATCAAAGCTACTCATTCATAGGCGATAAAAGAAAGGATGACATGAAGGAAGTGGAGGCTGAATAACCCAAGAATAGTGAGCCTGAATCTGCGGTGGAAACAGTGTGTGCCCTTCATGTGCTCTGCGCACTCCAGTTAGCATAACGTGATCCAGATGGCCACACCACGAAGATTCCTTTCCTGAGGAAAGTTCTGGGTGGGGTGGATTATTGTGATCAATAGAATAAATGGCAGCTGGATGAACTCTGGTTTACCTTTGAGGATTGCTGAGTTAATTTTGATAGCACAGATTTTGACAAACTTCCCAGGAATTTTTCCAAGATGGTTGAAAAAACAAACAACAATCATGTTTCAGAGCTAGTTCTCATTACAGCAAACCAAAGGAACCTGTTGGAGACTGCTGGACCTCTTGGAATATTTTTGAGCATTCAGAACATGCAAGAGCACTGATTACCAGCAAGTAACCCCCCAATAAAGCTGCATAGCTTTGTTACAACAAGCATCAATTCAAACTGGTTGAGATGCACACTGTTCCAATGGATAAATGTTTTGAACATCACTACTGCCTTGGGGAGGATTGATGGCATCAAATTGATTTTCTTAGCTAAGAAAGATAGGTCAGATCAATAGACTAAAGACATCCCAGATATAGTGGGAATGGGGCGTGGGCCTTGTCATCAAATACTCATGAACACTTACTGTGGGAACAGCTGTTTGGTAGATGTTTAGGTATTTAGTGAATAATTCCTGGCTTTATTTCATCCAGGAGCTTGGTTTGTTAGTGCCAGAAATTCTCAGATGTACATGAAAATTTTTTTCCCTTAGTAATTCTGAGCCAGTTCATTTATTTGGAATGTATTTATTGAGCTCTTCCTACACAACTACTAGCCAACCAAAAACTAGAGTTTAGTGAATGAGGTGGGCTATAACCAATGACATTATTTTGAACATTATATGTTAGAAAACCCATTAGAAATTTTCTTAACTTGGTATCCTATGTGTGTTTCCCAAGAGGCTAGCTTTCTACCAAGAGTAAAGAAGCAAAGATATTATAAGCACAGTTTATCAAAAGTGTACAGCCTTATTCTTGCTTTGCATATTTGGGATAAAAAGGAGCTGAGTCATTATTGGGCAATATATAATGACAAAACTGCAAATTCTTCTGGGGCACTAGTCAAACAAGAGAAGTCATAATGTCTTGATGTGATTTTTAATAAATTGAACTTGACCATGCCATCATCTTGGGCAAGTCACTGTCAAAGTTTAGCAGTACATAGGTGCCCAGTAGTTTCAACAACTTGATTTGAATGTGAGCTCCGTTTGATCATCCCTATGCGACATTTGGCAAGATTTAGTTGGCCCGAGGCTCAATCTCCTCATCAGTAGAGACAGTAATAGTATCTATGTTCTGAGGCTATGTGAGGATTAACACTACAATCTGGCATACCAACACAAAATGATGAAAAAATATTCGTCCACAACACATCACTCTCCAAAAATTATTATTCTCTTCTACATTTGCACATGCTTGTTTCTTATCAGATATTATGTTCTATGCTGGGAGTGGAAGAGGCACTGGAGGAAAAATAGGAACAGTCAAGCAAGGAAGGACATGAAAAGAAATGAAAGTTCGACCATCAATAATTCAAAAGGAAAATATAAAATAAATTCAAAGATAAAGTCAGGATAAAACACTTTACGTTGTTCTAGGCCCAAGTGTGTCATGTCAAATTATTATACAAACTTTCTTTAAAAAAACAGTAAAGCAATGATTATAAGAAAAACTGAGATCCTTGTGAAAGAAGGGTTAACTGATTCCATTAAAAAACAAAACAAAACAAAAAAACCCTCTTTTTCTACATGCCCCAAACCAGTAGGAAGCAAGATGTGCTAATTTTAGAAGGTACAATAGGAAGAAAGTAGGTTTAAATAAAGGCAAAAAGAATAAGGCTTTATAAAAGCCTTAAGATATATATTTTATATTACTTCTCATATAACTATTAATTGTTTAATACATGTTCTAAATTAATTCTTAAATTTCACAACCTATATAGCACCATGATGTATCAGTTACTTTCTTGTTGCTGGGACAAAATTCGTGATCAAATGCAGCTTATGGAAGGAAATGGGATTAATTTGACTTACGGAGAGTTGAGTCTATCATGGTGGAGAAGGCATGGCAGGATTCATGAGGAAGCTTGTGTCACATCCTCACATTGACAGAGAAAGAGGAAAAGGAAGGGAAGAAGGAAGGGAGAGAGATCGAGAGAGAGAGAGAGAGAGAGAGAGAGAAAGGAAAAGGGAAAAAAAATAACAAATGAGGCTGGTCTATAAAACCTCATGGCCTAACCCCAGAGACACATGTTCTCTCAGCATGATTCCACATCCTAAAGTCTCCACAAGCTTCAAGAATAAACGCATAAGTTAGACATTATGTTAACAGACCCAAGAGCCCATGGAGGTTCATTTTACATTCAACCTACTCCAGCCCAGCAAAATCCACCGAGTTCAACTTTAAAAGTCTCTGTCATCTTTACCAGTTCCCATCCTGTTCAAATATTCCAAGTCCAAAGTTTCATTCAAAACTCAAGACAGTCTTAACTTTAATGCTAAAATCAAAACACAACTTACATGCCGCCAACAGATAATGGATCAACGTGAACATTCCCATTCCACAAGAGAGGGGTGAGGACATAGCAAATAAAGATTGAAACAAAATTAGACTGATCATATTCTGAAGCTCCGTGCCTGGTATTTATGACTTTGGATGAAATCCACTGGGCTCCAAAACGTTTCAGTAGTTCCACCCTTGCTGCTGTACCATATATAGCCTCTCTTGTGGGCCAGTTCTGACCTCACTGCACAGTTTTTCTTTGTGGATGTCATTTGGTCCCGGCATCTCCAGCATCCCAGGCTCTCTACTGTAATTTAGCAATCACCTTCACAGCTTCATACCTCTCAGTGTCTCTGTTTAAGTATCCCAGCTCTGCCTCACGTTGCCTATTCGTAGAAGCTCTCTGTTAATGTGGTGAAGTACTTCGTGGCCCTACATCTTCCATTTTTCATCCCTCTAAAACCATTAGAATGTGAATGATGCTGTCTAGTTTTGTCGCCAGATTAGAGTGAATCCCGGCCTTGGACCACAGTTGTAACAGACTCTGTGCTAACTTTGGAGAATAGGAAACTCCAGTACTCTTCCTCCATGTTTTCTTTTTTTTAACTTTTTTTTTGAACTTATTTATTATTTATTTGAGGCGGGGAGGAAGAGAGAGAGAGATTGAGAGGGAAAGAGAGAGAGAGAGAGAGAGAGAGAGAGAGAGAGAGAATAACGGTGGGGAAGCCAGGGCCTAGTGCTATTGCAAATGAAAGCCAGGTGCATGCTTTACCTTGTGCATCTGGCTTTTCGTGGGTACTAGGGAACTGAAATAATGCCAGCAAGCTTTGCAAGCAAGTGATTTTAACTGCTCACCCATAACTCCAGCCCCTCCTCTTCCATTTAAAAGAAATAATCTTCCTAATTGTCTTAATCCTTCAATTGGTTGAGTCTTACTGTCGGGGCATCTTTCCTTCCTATTGTCTCAGTGCCAAGTATGTGACTTCTCTTTAATTCTGGTCATGGATTCAACAATTACTGTCCAAGTAGCTGCAGTCTCTGGACCTTGGATTTTAAATTTTCTCATATTTCTCTAGATCAAAACCTATGTTTTTCATATCTTTCTGTGTTTTACTTTCTTTGTACATAAGAGGAGTCACAACACAGATTTACTGCGATTGTGTTTTGAAATTTCCTCTGCCAAACACATTAGCCTATTACTTTTAAAGTCAACTTTGCTCAAGTTCTCAGGATATGGACAGATTGCAGCCACTTTGGTGGCTAGAATATCACATTAACTTCTTCTAGGCCAGTTACAATGAAGTTGTTGTTCTCCCCTGAATCATAATAAGCAGGGCTTTCACAGTTCTCATTTCTCTTGACTTTCTAATCTTCCAAATTCCCACCAAAAATCCTGATGACATTGTAACTCTCCTCTGGTCCAAAGGTTCAAATTCTTACAGAGTACTCTTGCAAACCAGTTTCAATAGCCTATGAACCTCATGGTCAGGTTTATTGCAACAAGGACCCCATTTCTCAGTAACAATTTTCTATATCAGTTGCTTTCTCACTGATGGAACAAAACACTGGACCAAAAGCAACTTATACAAGGAAAGATATTCAATTCAACTGACAGTTTTAGAGGATAGAGTCCATCATGGAGGAAAAGGCATGTCAGGTCCGAGCAGGAATCCTTACATAGCCTCACACTGACAGGAAGTGTAAAGAGAAAGAAGAGCCAGTAAGGATGGGCTATCATGCTTTAAGACCCACCATGAGGCACACAGACTGATCCACTTCCTAAAATTTGCATAACCTTCTAAAACATCACAACTATCTAGAGACTCAGTGTTCAAGCACATAAACCTAAGAGAATTATTTTATAGTCAAACAAATACACATGCCCAAAACAGATTTTTATGAGGTATTTGTGTTGGATTCAAACATGTTTAGCAATGTTAGTAGTATTAAATTACAAGCAAACCCAAAATAATGAAATTCACAGTACATTGACACTGACATATGGCATTTCATTTCTACACAAAATTGTTATATTTCATCAAGAAGAATCTTCATAATGAATAAGTACATAATGTAATAATAAGTGAACTCACTGATTTATTTTCACAATTAAAAAACTGCATGCCTATGAATTACATAGGAATAATTAGATTATTATAGTAAATAAGGTCTAGCTGATTGGTCATAAATTCAAGTTTCTAATTTTCAAATAGCTAGCATGTTAAATACAGCCTGATTTGAGGGAAAATATACCTTATAAAATAAACTCTATGGAATATTTGCCAAAGATAAATCAATATATCTTTGTTCCTTGATTCACACTTGGTCATAATTTTTTTTGTTTAGATAAGATCTTTTGTCACCTAGGTCTATACATGGCTGAGTATGACCTTAAAATCTTTATCTTCCTTTCTCCACCACCCAAGTGATAGCATCACAGACATACATCACTGTGCCTAGCATGAGTGCCTATGGAAACACTGATACTGTCACTTAGAAAATTGATTGATGTTTAATAAGAAGCATTGATTTAAAATAAAATGAAACAACAAAGTTTGTGATATAGATTATCTGAAAGAGGTGATTATCAAAAACCTATTTGAGGGCTGGAGAGATGGCTTAGCTGTTAAGCACTTGCAAGTGAAGCCTAAGGACCCTGGTTTGAGGCTCGATTTACCAGGACCCACATTAGCCAGATGCACAAGGGGGCAAACACGTCTGGAGTTCATTTAGAGTGGCTGGAAGTCCTGGCGAACTCATTCTGTCTCTTGCTCTCTGCCTGCCTGCCTCCCTCCCTCTCTCTCTCTCTCTCTCTCTGTCACTCTCAAGTAAATAAATAAAAAATAAACAAAAAAATTTTAAAAATATACAAAAAATTTTTTAAAAAAACCTATTTGAGTGGTTGAGGAGATGTCTCAATGGTTAAAAGTACTTGCTTGCAAGCCTGCTTACCTAAGTTTGGCCCCCCCCCCCCAGAATTCATATAAAAGCCAAACTCAAAGTGGCACATATGTCTGTGATCCCAGCATGCCTATGGCAATGGAAGGTAAAGCCAGGAGAATCTAGAAGCTTGCAAACCAGCAAGCTTCAGGTCCTGGTGAAAATGTAGTAAGAGCAAAATTCATGATTCCGTGATATAATATTTTTGGCTATGGAAGAAGCTGAAAAACTCCATAATTCACACACTTTATACAGCTACATAACAATGGGAATATGGTAAAGATATCTAAAAATGTCCCTTAAAACATAGTTATTTTGTTGTACCCATAAACACACTCAAACCTGTACTGAAAAGTATGAATCTGCAAGTTTTGATAGCTCCTTTTTTTTTTTTTTTTCTTCCTGGGCACACATCATGAAGGCCATATATTCCAAAGCACACTTCTTCTCATGTAATTTTTAAAATGCGCTTGTGACCCAAAGGCACATACATTTTCTTGGCTTAAGAACATTATCTTCTACTTTTAGCTTTTGCCAACCAGCAGGAAATCTGCAGTATTAGGTAGCAAATGAAGACAGATGTGACAGAAGGAAAGGCCTATTCCTGGTCCTCATAAAAGCTCTCATGTTGCAGGCACAAGGCATTTTCTCCT
Source organism: Jaculus jaculus (assembly GCF_020740685.1). NCBI lineage: Eukaryota > Metazoa > Chordata > Mammalia > Rodentia > Dipodidae > Jaculus > Jaculus jaculus. Next base: position 151,182,610 of record NC_059106.1, on the reverse strand, counting down.
TAAAAGGTAGCAGATTTTTACAATGACAAAAGTTTGCACGGTGGGAAGTTGCATAATTCTCCCCACCAGAGCCTATTTAAAAAAAAAAAAAAAAGCTGTCACATCATTTTCTCCTTTGATAACCTCTAGCTTGACAGTGTGTTCAGTTTCCATTGATACATTTTCCCCTTACATTATTTCAAATCAGGAATTGAACAAATGTAGGAAAAAATACTTTATAACTCGAGACCATAATGTTTTCTTCTTAAGGACTTTTGTCACTTGGTTGGAACATGTGAGTGGCAATGAATCACAGAGCTTTCCAATACGTCCCCGGGGCTGTGGTGAGCAGGACGCTGTTAATCACGTAACTGCTTTTCATTTGAGATAATTACATCCTTGTTTCACAGCAGTTTTCTTCTGGAGTCTCCCTCTGGCACTCTGCGGACTTTGTGACGTCTGCAACTTACTCAAGCACAGCCCTTCTCCAGGGCTCTGTCATGAGAAGGCCACTATCCAGAAAATAGAGTTTGAGCAGAGTGTGGGATCCTGACCTGGTGTGCACTTCTCAGGATATTTTCATGGGACTGTACTGTTTGGAGAGAAAAACTAGACAATATTGAGTAAACTCCTGAATTAGCATGTTTTTTTTTTTTTTTTCATTCTCACTCTTCTGAAACCTTTCCAAATGAATTAAAATGAAAGTAACATGTGTGGCCATGTGATGCTGGAAGCAGAAATGGACAGGATGTGGAGCTCATGTGACAGATTCGTGGTTCTTTATAAGAAGGCATCCAGAGACACAAAATTCCCAATAAAAATGCAGGATGTAACTCTGTCCTTTTATTCTCATAATGCCTGAAAACTCTAAAATAACAGATTTTAGATATATTGATCCTGTTTATCCTCATCAACTAGGTCACTTGAAAGCCCAGATCTAGGTTGATGATGTCCTCTGAATTCTTTTTTTTTTTTTCTTAATCCTATCTGTTCCTGAAACAGCAAAGCAAAATGTGGATATTAAGTCATAAAACTAATAGATGACAACACAGTTTCTGCCCACAGAAATTCAGATAGTCAGAGGTAGGTAGATAGGGCAGGATGTGGTGAGCAATAGAATAACTCCTGAGGTAGGAAAGGAGAGACAAGGGAACTCTTTAAAGTGAGGAATAGGAAAAGTACAAACCAAAGCCATAAACATCTCAGCTTCCACCCATGTGCCCCGCATAGACTGACATATCTGCATTCATCCATCACATCACCCACTTGCCTCCCACAATAGGAGCTGTCCAGGGGCCTGGGAGTGGTTCCTGCTGGTTACTCAGAGTTCTGCTGCTTTTCTTATGGGAAAAGCCTTGGATGGGTGGCTCCACCTTTCAGAGAGACAAGTGAAATATCTGGAAATAAAAGCTGTGTGTCTTCACAGCTGTCCTGGATGGAATCGGAAGGGAGGAGGGAAGAGTAGAGAGATGTCTGGAGAGTTGGGACGTGATGTAATGCTAAGTGTAAAGCCCAGAAACACTCACAGCCAACTTTGGCCTACTAGAATCACATGTACTCTCTTAAAAAAAAAATAATTAAATGAATGTTTCTTTTATTCTAACATGCATTTTTAATAAGATAGTAGAAGGAATGGATCTTTTATTCCCTCCATGTTAAAAAAAAAAGTTTGTTTACTTATCTCTTAACTTTTTTTATGTAAGAAGGTAGGTCAGTGCTTTCATTTCAGTCTTTTTCCCATCTCTGTATGAGTATCTTCCTTCCACACATGAATTATAATCCATAGATAACTTGTGGGAAGGGACTATCAGAACCATTTGCTAGGGTAATAATAGGAAAGGAGCCTTCAGAGCCAATCTTTAAGGTCAGCCACTGCCTAACCATCCTTCATTTTCACATGCACATGTTTAAGCAGAGGTAGCTGTGCTTATTAACATCATAAAAAGGGGACAGAATAGAATTCAAGATAGTAAGTCATAGGTGAGCCCAAGTAATCAACAGTATCATTCACTCAATTCCATGCAAAAGCTGTTGATGTCAAATGTTAAAACAAAGCTAGGAGAACATTAGTCATCTGAATTAGGAAGTTTTCTCATTGCTATGAAAAAAAATATCAGGACAGAAACAACTTAAAGAAGAGGTTTATTTATAGCTCATAATTTTACAGAGTCTGGTTCATCGTGGTAAGAAAGAAAATGGCAGGGCCATTCTGTGGTAGCTGGAGCATGTGGTCTTTGCATACTGACACATCAAGAACAATAGGGCTTGGACCAGAGCCAGAAGCAGACCACCTCATGTTAAACCTCTCCTACCAGGTGGGCCCCATATTTCCCAAGTTCCTCCATCTCCCAAGATAGCTCCATTAACCAGGGAACTGTGCTCATACACATGAGCCTGTGGGGAGCAATTGAGACACACATCATAACATCCTCCCTGGGCCTCTCATAATGCAAAATATCACCTGCCTAACTTTGACGGTACCCATAGTTCCATACTATACAAAAGTCTAGTCTCTGTTGAGACTCCTGTGAGCATGAATGACAAGTTACGTACTTATAATGCACAGTGAGACACAATATCCATTACTCTTCCAAAAGGGAGGAATAGATGGACAGCAAACATAAATTGGATCATAGCAAGACTGAAGAGCAGCAAGATAAGCATTGACCCATGAGGCTCCATCCACAACATTTTGAGCGGGTGGTGGCATCATTTGTGCTCTGATGGACTTAGTCATGTTTATCACTGTGGCCCTGCCTTTGCAGCTCCACTTGGTAAGTGCAGATATTTCTTCAGCAGGCATCCAGCACTTCTGGCATTACCAATAGACGCCCATTGTACCTCCACTGCATTTTAGGGTTCACTTTCATGGCTTTGTCTACAGCTTTCTCAAGAGCTTCATGGAGGTGGGGTGGAGGGGGTGATTCTGTCACAATACCTGGGTTGGTGTGCTTTCCTCTGGTACCTTGGTAGAAGCCTCCATGACTCTTGCATTTTCTATGCCTGTTAAACCAGCACTGAGTGGAGCATGCAAGTTCTTGTGCCATCTCAAGATGTACTGGGTCCCTCAACACAGAGGCTTCAAGTACCTATGCAGCATAGGTTTGTAAAAGTTCTTTAGCCAGCCCCATCTGAGCAGGATGCTCTGGATGCTCAGTTTATTTTTTTTCAAGAACTTTCTCTGTTTTAAATTTATTTATTTATTTATTTATTTATTTATTTATTTATTTGCATATGCATAAGGGTGATTAGGGTTTGGCTTTATATGAGCTGCTGGAAAATTGAAGCCAGGCTGACAAGCTTTGTCGGCAAGCACCTCTAACTGATGAACCCATCTCCCCAGCCCTAAACACTCCCTTTTAAATGAAAACCTTTCCCATGAATTATTTTTAATTTCTAAACCCTGGATCCTATAATTGGTGGGGCCTTACCTTCATGGCACCTTTACTATTTATTATCCCAGAGCAGACTCCGGGTTTTCTTTAATGATGCTAGTCTCTTGCAATGATGTCTTAACTCCTTGTCTATAAGTTTAATGGATACATTCCTTCTTCATAAAATTGCCTATTTCTTGACAGTTTTAGCTTTACTTTTTGCTCTGTGTTTATCTCTAGAACCTGACCATAAACTTGCAGTAATAATCAAGCTATAGCAACAGTACAATATTCTTTTAAATTTTCCTTTACCAAATAAATTAGGCTAATACTTTTCAATATAGCCTCATCCAAAGTTTCAGGCTAAATGTAGCTTTGCCATAAATTAAAATAATGGCTTCTAACCTAAAAGATAAGAGTCCTTACTCCCATCTGAAATTTTATGAGTGCAGTTTTCACTGTACATGTTCTATACCATATTATTCTGTACTCCACATTCAAGTAGTCCATTAAGCTCTACTTACATCATTCTAGGGCTTCACCATGCAACACCAAGCCCTTCTACATTCCTACATGGTCTTCCAGGCCCTGGTCCACTAGAGTACAATGTGAAATGAGTGAGCAGAAATATAGCATGTTGTCAATATGACTAGAACATATTCATAATTTTCATTTAGCTTCATAATCAGCCATACTCTTTCCTAAGTATTATTTACTACTCTTCCCTTCCAATGATATTTGTGTTCTAAACTTGGAAGCTGTAATTTCATTACTTACCTAGGAAAAGGTAATGACTTTGCAGATGTCATTACAGTCCTTGATACTATCCAGGATATTTCTAGTGGACCTGGTGAAATTGAATATGTTCTTTGAAAGCAGAGGAATTCTATCAGCTGTATCTTGTCAACATGGTGATAGAAGCCTTGACATACTCCAGACCCTGAAGAAGAAACAAGGCCGTAAGTTAGAAATGTATGTGAGTAATCAAAAGAAGTTTTCCCCCTATGGATAAAATAACAGAATGAAGCCCTGATAACTCCTTGAATTTGCCCAGCAAGACTCATGCCAGACTTGACCTACAGAAATATAGTTTATGTTTCATTAAGCAACTAAACTTACAGGAATGTACTAGAGCAGTATCAGGGAATAACACTCACCTCAATCATGACAGACAGCATTTCCTGAACGCCGGCACTATCTTGAGTCACAAATTGTTATATAAAGATACAAATCTTAACAGTACGAATCAAAAAAGGAACTAAAGAGACCTGCCTACAGTTGGTTAGCCCAGGCCAACTCATTGTTGAGATCAGGCCCCTTGGTAGGGAGCCCTGACAGGAAGATGACAGGGGTTCAGTGTAGAGAGCTCATGGACCTGAGAAAAGTAGATCAGTTGTGTGTGTTGTTTATATATGTACATATTTGTGTGTCTGAGTGAATTCGTGTGTTCACATATATGTCTGCACAGTGTCTGTGGATAGGTCTGTGTTTCTTAGGGGTGATGTTAAATAGGAAAAATAGAAAACATACCACTACACAAAGATCTATTCTTTTATAGATTCCCAAGTCATAATTTATAAACAAAATACTGTGTCCCTGCTTATATCACTTCCAGGCACTGGAGACAGTCAATCTTCATAGCAATTGTCCTATAAGAAGGGAAAGATAGGGGCTAATGGAATGGCTGAGCAGATAAGAGCGATTGCCGCACAAACTGGAGGGTCCTAGAAGGCCTGATTTGGATCCTAAGCACCCAAGTAATAAAGCTAGGTGTGACAATCAATGCCTGAATTCCAGTCCAGTTGGGCTATCGATGCAAGAGAATCACTGGGGACCACTGGTCACAAATCTGACCCCCCCTAGAACAATAGTTTTGGGTTCAGTCATATAAACAATATGGAAGAACAATAGAGGAAGACAACTGACATTTTCCTCTGGCCTCTGCATACACGCATATAGGTGCATGCATTAGCACACACATGTACCTATAGCAAACACATACCACACATACTTCACAACACTCTCCCCCAAAAAATAGAATAAAAGGAAAATCAAGAAAAGACACCTATTGGTCCACACAGTGTTTTAAACTATCCCTTTTCCCCCTGTTTTCATTTTCCATAGAATCTCTAGGAAGGATTTCCAATATTAAATCAGGTTGGAGTAGCAGAAGTCTGAAGAGGCCACTCTCTGGGCATTCATACTCCAACTCTGGGCACAGCTAAAGGAGCAGGCATTGCCAGTGATTGCTGGCCTTCCTTCTGCAATGAAACTTTTGCCTACAGCTGTTGGATTCTTTCTCAAGCCATTGTGTGATTTGAGGTCTCTGCTCCTGGTAAAGGAAGAAGCAGTCACTGTCAGCCTGGAACTTCTGCATCAGTGAGAACCCAGGAGGGCACATTGTGTGGCTGCTTTCTTCTTAAATCTGAATTTTTTTTTTTTTTGATCTTTTGAGGTATGGTCTCAATCTAGCACAGGCTGACCTGGAATTAACTATGTAATCTCAGGGTGGCCTTCAACTCAAGGCAATCCTCCTACCTCTGCCTCCTTAGCGCTGGGATTAAAGGCGTGCACCACCACACCTGGCACTGTCTTTTTTTTTTTTTTTTCTAAGAAAAGATTTAGGTCAAAGAAGAAAGACCTTTTGATTAGCATGAGTACTCTGAAACAAGTGTAAAAATGGGCTGTGGTTATTTAATAGGAAAATGTCAAAATGTTCCCTAGCCTTTGACATTCATGATAACCATGCATGATAAATAAAGTGACAGAGATGATGGTGACAGAAAAATGTAATGTACTGTAATTGATTCTATTAAGAGCACTGTCCTTAAGCATACACTTTCCATATGATTTATTTGAGTGAATAAAAAAAAAAGATAAATGTCTTTGCTTAGAAACTTTCACTTTGAAATACTATGTGTTGCAAAGATCTAGGAGCTGCTTGCCAAGATAAATCCTACATTTTGAATATGGCATTCCATCATCTCATACCAGTTCCTGCTTCTACCCACCACCATGCACTTTGTTTTCTTTTAAGAGTTTCCCAAAGAAAATAAAACTGACAGTCTTAAGGACTGGTAGTCTGAGTCAATTGAGATCTCAATCCAATGGCTTTTCAGTGTTCTCACAAACAACTAGTGTCATAGGCTTCTCTCCTACGTAAGTAAGGCTTTCTGGACAAGGTTTATACCATCACTGAGAATGAGTCACTGTGTTATTTATGTTTTCTTTCTGGCTATCTCTAGAGAAAGAACTCTCTGGCAGTCTTCCCAGTATTTCTTCATGAACATTCTCCCCCTCCCTCATCCAGCCAGGCACACCAGCCCTCACACTCCATAGAGGCTGGTGCCTCAGCTCCATCCCACCCTATCCTATGAACTTCATGACAGCTGTTTGGTGATTACACAGTCTCTATTGTCTTTGGGGTGGTTAAGTTGTAAGGAGGAGGCTCTCACTCTGTCCTTGCCTGCTAGGCATTTGTTAAATGTTTACTACTTTTTATTTTATTTTGGGGAGGTTTTTCAAGGTAGGGTCTCACTCTAGCCCAGGCTGGCCTGAAATTCACTATGTAGTCTCAGGGTGGGCTCAAACTCAGGGCAATCTTCCTACCTCTGCCTCCCAAGTGCTGGGATTAAAGGTGTGTGTCACCCCACCCAGCAATGTTCATTATTTTTATGTCAGCTTTTCAAAACATAAATGCACACCTTTTTTATTTAGGAATTTTCACCTCTGAAGCCCCAAAAGAAGTCTATTTGGATTCTTTAGAATCTAGATGGAATCTTGGAAGAGACTGCACTACCCCACCCATGAATCCTCTGAGTTTGTTTAATGATACAAATGGAGAGGCATATCCTCAAGCCAAATAAAGGATGTTCTTTTTAGAAGAAAGGATTTTGAAGATGTTCCTCAGGGAATTGTGCAGGTGGCAAGATATCCTCACATAGCTTCAGCTCTAAGTTGAATCTACCTTGGGGAGCAATGGATCTTCACACACAAATTATCCTTGTGTCCTGCATCCCATTCTTTTCCCAGATCATTGTTTACTTATGTAATCCTAGAGAGATAACCATGAGTTTAGCCAAGAGCACTCTTCAGTCTGCTTTTTCACTTGCCCATCAGCATAATTTTTGCCACTCTTTTGTACTCAAAATACTTCTTTTCTTCACCTCTATTATCTTGATTTTTGTACTTTCTACTGGCTGGTCTTTCTCAGTCTACTTCTTCAAACCTCTAAAAGCTATGTTTTATTTCAGGGTTAAGGAGATTGCTCAGTGGTTAGTTAGCTGTTTGTTATGCAAACAGGAGGATCAGAATTCAGACTCTCTGGGCCCAGGTAAACACCAGCAGTGCATGGCAAGCAACCTGTAATTTTAGTATTTGGGATTAAGAAAGAGGGGATCCCCAGGGCAAGCTTGATATCTAGACTGGCCTAAACAGCAAGGTCTGGGCTCAAGTGAGAGACACTCCTTCAATCAAAATTAAGGAGGTGAGAGATCAAGGCAGACACCCAAAGTCAACCTTTGACCTCCACATGTGTATATACACATGTGTGCATGCATACACACGCACATACACACAAATGCAAAAACAAGTACATATTGCAGAAAGCATACTTTCATGTTTGTGTCTTCATATTTAATTGATTTTATCCTACCTCCTGGTTTTAAATGGCATCATTATGCTATAGATAGTCAAGTTTTTATATTCATCTCTGAACTTTATTCTCAAATTCAGACTTCTGCATAACAACCTAGATATCATTTCAAAGGTATTTCATAATCAACATGTCCAAACTGACCTACTCATCTCCTTGCCTCTTCTGCCATCACCTTTACTTAAAAGAGGTATTTTGCATATATAAGTAGAAGAACAGATTAATGGGGGTGAGAAGGCCTAAGTGAGGTCAGGAAAAGAGATTGAGAATTAGTAAAGGAAAGGTAGAGGAAGGGCTAATAAAAATGTAAGAGGCTATAAATAAGTAATATGGAAACCTACTTTTTTGGACAATGGAACACACAGGAAACATAGATTTTTATGAGAAAATTTTCAGTGCCAAGGATGGGATATATTCCAGTGAGTTGTTGGCCAGGGAGGTCCCTGATGCCTCTAAAACATTACAGGCCATTGCCAAGGCCCTTGGTTCCCCACCAGGAATAGATGTTAAGACCCTATCGCTGAAGAATCCACATACTTGGGCTTCAAGGTCACTGAGAAACCCTGTTGGGCGCTGAACTGAAGACATCCTCCATGCAGACCAGCTGACAGAAAGATGCATGCAGTTCAATGGGACAGAGAGAAATCACCAGTGGATATACCCAACAGTGGACCCTGCAAGCCTTATATCTGGCCAGCCAGGCCAAATGAGCCAACAGGTGCAATAGTAGCATATCTGTTATGGGGGAAAACAACCACCTTCTCATTTGAGTGGAGGCCCGCTTCATGGGAGGGAATATAGCCCTGATACCAAAAACCTACAACAAGGGTAGTTATGAGTCCTAGGGGTATAACGATTGCTGGTGTCTGGCTAAATGTATGTACTATGCTCACCAAACTGCCCAGTAAGTTCTTCTCTTAATGTTCATGCCTATATATTAATGCTACTCTCACTTTTGGTTCTAGAAGCTTCTCTTTTTAGATGGCACTGACCTTGGGATGACTCAGAAGACACCATGGTGCTGAGAAGAAGTGACAGAGGAATACTCAGCACTGAAATATCTCTATCACACCTTCCATGGCTCAGGGTCCATTGCAGAAGTGGTAGAAAGAATATAAGAGCGAAAGGAAGGGTAGGACTTCTCACAACGAGCTCCTCCAGACACAAAATGGCCTGGATATCAATGACTTCACAGTGCCCAACACTGCCTACACAAGACCATCATACTAGGTAGAAAGGATCATGACATCAAAATAAAAGAGAGACTGATTGAGAGTGGGAGGGGATATGATGGAGAGAGTAGTTTCAAAGGGGAAAGTGGGGGGAGAGAGGGAATTACTATGGAATATTGTTTACAATTATGGAAGTTATCAAATTAAAAAAATCTACAAAAAAGGAGAAGGTAAAAGAATAGAATTAAGAGGAAAGTGTGTCTTTTGTAGCTGTCTTTGAATGATAAATTAACATATGTTTCCAAGACCTCAGTTCAAAATTCAAGGATTAATCCTTCCTTTTTCTGTTTCCTACTTTACATCTGATAATCAATCAACCCTATGGTATCTGCCTCAAAGAGTTTTTTTTTTAATTTTGGGTTTTTTTTTTTTTTTTTTTTTTGCTTATTTATTTGAGAGTGGCAGAGAGAGAGAGAGAGAGAGAGATCGGAAGAGGCAGATAGAAACAGAGAGAGAGAATGGGCGTGCCAGGGCTTCCAGCCACTGCAAAGGAACTCCAGACACGTGCGCCCTCTTGTGCATCTGGCTAACGTGGGTCCTGGGGAATCGAGCCTCTAACCGGGGTACTGAGGCTTCACAGGCAGGCGCTTAACGGCTAAACCATCTCTCCCGCCCCCTCAAAGAGTTTTGAATCATAATTACTTAAAAAAAATTTCAACAGCTACCGTCCTGGACTATGCCACCATCTTCAGTTCTCAGATAATTCTCTTTCTTCTGCATTCCCTTGCTCAAATCTCTTCCCTTGTTGCAACCAGAATGGCTCTGTTTAAAAATAAGTAATTCTTTTACAATTCATTTCATTTTCCTTTTTTCAAGTCATTCCTTTGCGTCATTTATAAACTTAGAACTTTATCTGATGTGACCATGCTCCTTACCACCTCCTCATCTCAGCTCCTTTATTCTTCCTCATGTTCTCATCTTTGAACTGTAGTTGTGGTACCTTACACATGCCAAGCATTATCTTTCCTCAGAGTCTTTGCGCTTGACCCTCTTTTGGTCTATGCTGCTGCCACTAGATAATCTGCATGGCTAACTCCTCCACCTGCTTTGGTCATTTGCTCACACTGACCCACAGCCGAATCATTTAATTTTATAAACTCCTTCTTTTCTACTCCTTCTTGTTTTATTGTTTTCTTGAGTGCTTATTGTATCTCGTTTTCTCATATGGCCCAGGTTTTTTAAAGCATGAGCCTCCTTCAAAAATGCATATGGTTTTGCTTTTTCACAATTGTATTCTGAATCCTATTATGGCCACAGTGCCCAGCAATTATATGGTTCATGGTATGGATTAGATCTTTATTAAACAATCAATGTCAATAAAACAAATGAATCAAGAAATGCAATTACAAAATATCTAAAATCCCTGGATAAAATATAAAATTTACACTCTTATATGCTTGCATGTGTTTGCTTCTCTACATGCAACAAACTAGAAAGGATAATAAATAATAAGGGCTTTCTTTCTTCAAGGTGAGATAGTACCCAGACTAGAATATCCAGTTCTTGTTTCTACGTTGGTTCCCACCATGTCCTAAAGAGTTCTATTAAGATGAGAGTCATCACTGACCACAAATAAACACCACGCCATGTCACCACATTTTCAACAAGCTTTTCCATGCAATATAATATAAGATTCTGAGTTCTAAACTATCATCCAACTGTGTGCATTTTAAATTTAACACCTTTTATCTTTGACTCATGTTAAAATCTCTTCCTAATTACATATCAAGTTTATCATAAGACACATGAAAAGCAGAGTGACTAAAAATAGGGGTGGGATTGAAGATGGGAATTAATAATGTGAGCAATATAATTGGATAGAAGGTGTGAGGGCAAAGAGAAGAACAAAGAGGCACAAGTTAATCTAGAGACTTATTTGAAGTTGAAGAGAAATAGGAATGAAGGTTGAAGAAGAAGAAAAAGAGGAGGAGGAAAAAGGAGAATGAAGAGAAACAACAATAAAACAAAATTAACCAAGAGCCCATAATTTGCTCCATTTGTTATGATAAAATACCTGAGGTTGAGCTCCATATGCAGGAAAGAGCTTTTTAGCTCCATAGCTCTGAAGGTCAACAAGCTTAATGCCTACATTGGCTTCTGGTGAAGGCCTTACAATGGATCGCATCACATGGCCAAAGTGCATGACACATATAAGACACATAGCAAGAGAGGAAGCAAAATCTTACAGAAGGGGAGGGATTCTTCTTTTACAGCAATCACTGTATCCTATGAGACTAGCATAGGATTAATACTTTGTGACAGTGGTGCCCCATAATATAAAAGGCCTCTGATTACCATCACTAACTCTCAGTACTATCTCTTTTAATCCAAAGACTCAATATGAATTTTGATGAGATCAAACCATATTAAAATTATGGCAATCACTACTTGACAAGGAGGCAATATGAGCCTGTGTGATGATAAGCTGGTAATATAGATAAAAGGACAAATACATGAACTGTTGGAAAAGTTGGTATGGTGCTTTGATCCAGAATAAATTTACATATTCTGAATGCTAGGCCCCTAACTGGCGGTAACTTGGGAACTGGATTCTCCTGGAGGCAGTGTTTTGTTGGGGACAGGCTCATAGTTATTATAGCCAGAATCTTCTTGCCAGTGTTTGGCACAGTCTTCTGCTGCAGTTGTACCCCTTGGCCAGGGGGTGATGTCCAACCTCTGTTCATGCCATCGTTTTCCACTGCCATCATGGAGCTTCAGCTTGAGTTGGTAAGCCAACATAAACATTTTCCTCAGTCAAGCTTCTCTTTTTTTAAAAAAAAAAAAATTTATTTATTTATTTATTTGAGAGCGACAGACACAGAGAGAAAGACAGATAGAGGGAGAGAGAGAGAATGGGCGCGCCAGGGCTTCCAGCCTCTGCAAACGAACTCCAGACCCGTGCGCCCCCTTGTGCATCTGGCTAACGTGGGACCTGGGGAACCGAGCCTCGAACCGGGGTCCTTAGGCTTCACAGGCAAGTGCTTAACCACTAAGCCATCTCTCCAGCCCCAGTCAAGCTTCTCTTGGTCAAGTGTTTTCTTACAGTATCACAAATATGACTGCAACAGTCAGGGATTGGATGGATGGATAGATAGATAGATAGATAGATAGATAGATAGATAGATAGATAGATAGATAGATAGATAGATAGGGAAATACATGATAGATATTGGAGATGAACATGACAATGAAACTGTTGAGAGCAAATGAGATTGTTATGATGAAAAGAAAAACTAACATTCCTGAGGCCTGGGGTTTGTAATCCTTCTTCCTCAGTGAAGTAGGGAAAGGGGACAAGAGCAATAGCTGTTATGATGGTAAGAGAGGAGAAGAAAAGGAAGCCACGAGATTTTGCTCTCTTAGAAAAATCCCAACCAGGAGGGATCAGTGAAAATCACCAAATGACATAAACATACACAGATGATTAATACCTTCTATGATGGGCTAGTAATATAGTCATAAATTTATGTGTTCCTATTGGCCCTAAGCTTTATTCTGATTCCTTAAAACACTGTCAATATGTCTCCTACTGCAGAATTTTTATGCTTATTTGCTCTGAACTCTAATCTTTGCAAATCTATGAAATGAGAACTTTCCTAACTACATGTCATCATCCAATCTAATTTGACTTAGAAATTATAATAAACATTTAAACCTAAAAAGCCACTAAGAGTATTAAGTCATCTCATTTAACCAGGCTGATGGGAATTTCTTGGTCAATTTGTTACTTTCTTCATGTTTTATATTAATTTACCTCATTTGTATAAGCTTGAATAGTGTTTTACTCTCCTTGAGCCTCACATGGCACTAAATGTCCAAATATTACTATTCCAATAGAAATTCAAGGTACATAGACTTCCAGAAATAAAGTCAGTAAGCTTGAAAGAGGAAGGAAGGAAGGAAGGAAGGAAGGAAGGAAGGAAGGAAGAAGGAAGGAAGGAAGAAAAAGAATGATTATAATTGAAGGAGAGTTTTTCTTTCTTTTTAGTTGACATGGTCAGGATCAATGCAATGGTAAGCCAAACTAAAGACTGAGGAGGCACAAGGAAATACCATTAAAGCATTTTGATAATTTTACTGGAGATTACTTGCATTAATTATAGGTTTAAATATTATTTATCCTGATACTGAACTTTTTGTGCCTCTTAAATTCTGATTTCAAAGGGAGCTGGACACTGCTGGAAATGTACTTCTTTATTGGCGAAGGAGAAAACAGCAAATTTACATTCAAAATCTAGCCTGAATATACTCACAAATCTGATTAAATGAAGCTATTTTATCCTCTTCATGACCTTAGCTACCCATACTTATAGCATAATTGCATTTATCCAGTCCATAAGAAAGCTGACCAAGATTGGACAATAAATGTAAGCATTTATTAGGCTGAGTCTAGTATTTGATGCTACCTGAGACAAAATACTCTGCCAAGAATACTGTGATTCTGAATTATGTCTGAATATTTCTCAGTCTATTAATAATACAAGGGATCTTCTGGAGTTAGCAATGGCATTAGTGATGGAATGAGTCCTTGAAGATGGGTGGGTATAAAGTGATGTGTATGTGTAATGTATAAGGTGAAGTAGGCAGAATAAGTCCTTAAAGACTGGGTGGTGTAATGGGGTGTTTATGTACAGAACATAAAGTAGAGTAGTCAGAAGCTTAAAAGACAAACTCACTTTAGGGGACAGTTAAACCAAAATAAGTAAGTCTATTAAATAATTTCTTATAGCTGACATTAGATAGTGATACTCATTTAGAAGAAGAAAAGAACTGGAATAAAAAGAGGAAAGAGGAGTAGGTAGGGTGGGCAATCTAGCTGTTGGGAATGAAACCTTCAAGGGAATGCTCACATCTTCCACCTGTGGATCAAGGTGTGCGGCTGCAGAGCTCCTTTCACTCTCTCCCCAGTGGGACTCCTGGGCACTGCATCACCTTTTTCTAACTATCTTTTGTGAATCTCTGCTTTCAGGAATCACAATCAAAATCAGATCCCTTGAAACAGGAAACAAAATGAACCAAAGGGTCAGTGACAAGAGTTCTATGTTAGTAACCATGGAAGAGGCTAAGAACAAAGGGGGAACAAATGGTGAGTCTTATTTCCAAAGAAAGACAGACAACTTCTCATCTGTGACAAGAAGGAAGGCAAGTCGAGAATAACATTAGGGTGCTTGAGATCAAAGAGAGGCAAGTAAGAGAGTTTACCCTGTTGAGGGAAGAGGCACTTACAGAAAGGGGAGGAGACCCTTGGGTTCATTTGGAAATATGCCAAACATAGATTCAAATGCATAAAATAATTTTCTATCTTTTGACTTTTATTGAGATTGGATCATCATAAGGAATCAAAGTACTGAGGATCATTGAACCCTTGCTTAGGTTCAAACCTCAGTATTTTTACAAATAAAATTAAATATTGATACTTGTATAGACTTTCTGTGTTTTACTAGGATTTCATAAAATCTCCCATAATGCATCCTTTTGTTTGATGTTTCAGGAGCTAAGCATTTTGTCCTTCCAAACAACACAAGAGTAGGCAGAAGTTTCCTCTCGTTATTTTCTCTTTCCCCCTCTGTGCTCTAGTCCAATGGGAGGCTTATTTAAACAAATCCTGAGCCAAGTTCTGCTGTCAGTAATTTCCATGCCAAATCCTATGCTGGACACTCAACACTCAGTTCCATTTGCATCGATGCTGATGTCTATGGCAGTTGTACGTAAGAAAAGGAGTGCAGGAGCTGACCCTGGATTGCATGTCACAGTAACTGACAGCCAGGCCAGTCCTTGGCCCTCACCAAGTACATCTACTTTTAGCAGAGTAATTTGTTGATAATATTCTGTGCCAACTCAACTGCTAACATTAAGACAACTCAAATTAGGAACAATTATATAAATCACAGGGCCAAATACAAATGTGAAACAAACATAAATAAACATAACTGCTCAGACCACAAGTGTGACCAGTTGACATTACAATGACACACTGAAATAAAGGCAGAGAGACACACTGGGAACATGTGCTGAAAGAAAAGAGGATTTTTTTTATGGAAAAAAAGAAACCACAACAGAAGCTTTTGAGTAGAGATTCAAAGCTACAGATAAATTACAATAGTCTGTGTAATAGTAATGCTTCTAATAATGCAGTAATGCATTATTTGTGTCCATCAATATGACTAGAAAAAGAAAAGTAACTTTGAAGACTAGAGAAAAACAAGGGAATGACCAAAAGATTTAAAAATAAAAGGCACAAAGATCACACGTGTAGAATATTACCTATCAAGGGACATATTTACATCAAATCACCTGGTGACTAGAATAATTCATAATCAACTAGATTCAGAATCAAAATGAACTAAGATATGAGAGTCTATCAAGCAGACTAAAATCTAGACTAATATCATGAGAGCCATACTTATCTCCTAAGTACAGCATCTCATTAGTTCTTTGTTTTGTTTAGAAATGAGTGTATCCGAAGTGACCTACTGTTCATTTTGTAGTTGTGGATCCAATAGATTAGTCTATTATTTCCTGAAAGATTAGCTTTGCTATGTTTAGACTGAACTGAACAAGCGGCCAAATCTCAAACAGAAATCACTTCTCCAAAACAATGGATTAGCTGCCTATGTCTTCTGTTAATTATACCAATAAAGATAAGAATAAGGTGGTTGATGTTTTATAATGAATAAGACTATTACTGTATATTTTTAAAAGATAACATGTATTTTTTTATTATTTATTTGAAAGCGACAGACACAGAGAGAAAGACAGATAGAGGGAGAGAGAGAGAATGGGTGCGCCAGGGCCTCCAGCCTCTGCAAACGAACTCCAGATGAGTGCGCCCCCTTGTGCATCTGGCTAACGTGGGACCTGGGGAATCCAGCCTCTAACCGGGGTACTGAGGCTTCACAGGCAAACACTTAACCGCTAAGCCATCTCTGCAGCCCAGATAACATGTTTTAAAGATGCTTAGATTATATTAACATTGTAGTGTAGACTTCTGAAATATAAAATATTAGATACACATATATGATGATCTGCTCAGAATAGTTAAATAAAACCAGTTATGTATTTAGTGGCTACTAATATGTTCTTAGTATTATTCTTTAGCTTCTTTTTTTCTACTGAATATTTAAAGGATGATGTGAATCTAAATTATGTCTTTATCTTTTCTTTGTTTTGTTTATTTGGACTTTTGTAAGCATTCAATAAAAAGAATTTTATAGAGAACAGTCTAGCTATCATTAAGTATTCAAGAACATTTCTTGGATAAAAAACACTAGGCTTATAAGGGTGGTCCAGATGGAAAAATTTAGAGTACAAAATATAAGCCTTCAGTCTAAGGAAAAGCATTTTCCCCCAGAACTGTTTTGAGTAACAAGGTTCTACAAATATTCCAAAGAGGTCAAGTATGTCAGAAGTCAATCAAAATGTTGAAGAGAAACTCTCTAGAACAATTTGACTTACAGATGTTTCTTCAGAAGAAAACATCTAAATTCTTGATGTTATGACTCTACATGCATTATACTAAAGTAGCAGTTATATGGTAGATTTTTTCTGTATTTTGCCAATTGATAGGCCATTCTGTTCAATGCTTATATACAAAATTTTATGAATTTTAACAAATGATATGTCATTGTGTTCAAAGAGGTAAATAACTGTTCAGTCTTTCATTTTAACTACCTAACTCTGAGTCTAATAATTTAATATCACCATAAAATAAATTATGTATACAAAATAGAAATTTTGTGAAATTATACTTTTAATTATAAATGTTATCCCACAATTTTAGGGAGAATTAAAGATGATATTTTGTAATTGTTAATGAATATTACACAATATTGTTCAAAGGTCATGTGTGTGCTCAGTGACAATGTGTGTACTTAGCATTATAAAGTCCTAGTTTAATCCTCAGCATGTGCACACACACACACACACACACACACACACACACACACACACATAATCACAGAGTGAGAGAGAGAGGAGAGAGGTATCTGTGCTCTTCTACCTTTTGGGAGACAGGGTCATTTGCCTTGCTGAGCAATAAGCATAGAGTTCCCCTGGTTGTGTTTCCCATTGGTACAGGCATATGAGTATCACACATGCATGGACCACTTTTCTTCCTGCCTTACATGGGTATGCAGCAGGATCAAACTCTTGTTGATGGACTGCAAGCAACACAATTAACTGCTGGTCATCTCCCTAGTCCCACTAAAATAATTGTTAACAGTATTACTTGAAATATTTCAAATTAAAAAAAAAATAGAGGAGCTGGGAAGGTTCAATTCAGACAGCCAAGGTTCAATTCCTCAACTACCTACATAAGCTACACACTCAAATGGTACAAATATCTGGTGTTCCTTTACACCAGGGAGAGCTGTGCCTTTCCCCACATGAAATGTGCAAATAAATTTAAAAAATTTAAAAAGCTTGTGAAATAACTCTAATTTAACTTCTTTAAAATTTGAATTTTATGTGTGTCTAACAATATAACTTTGAGAAACTGAACTCCATATTATTTGGTCTTCAGTATCCATAAAGAAATTATAAATGTATATAGTTTTTAATATCCACCTTAAATCTTTATCTATGTGTTCATGAGAAACTTGTCAGTGTCATAAAAATGAGTAATTAAGATGCAGTCAGGTGTCTAAGTAGATTGAACAGCTGTATTACACACACATATCCCACATAGATGAATGAAATTTTGCCTTCCAATATGCACATTTCTTAAAATGCAAACTCAATGCTAACATCTCACAAACCCATGGTATTAGAAAGGTCTGATGTAAGCTATATATTTTGCAAATTACCATTTGGAAATATTTAAGATCAAGAAAAATTTCCAAACACAGTTTTAAGACATACACCCCTTTAAAATTACAAATCATGCTGGAAAGATTGCACAGGGGTTAAAGGCACTTGTTTACAAAGCCTACTAGTCTCTAGAGTTCTTTTGCAGTGGCAGCCCTGGTAAACCCATAAACTCTTTCTCTCTCTCTCTCTTTCTCTCAAATAAATAAATAATTAATTAAATGCTATAATTAAAACTCAAATAGTAATTGGAGAAAATCTTGTCTCTGTGTACAGGAAAAATCTCCTAGGAAATAAATCTGGATAATTGTGTTAAGGTTCTGGGTAGTGTGCAATCCAACACATAATTCTTCAACAAGGCTCTGGATGGCTTATTGAACTAACAATTGTTGGAATATTCTGGAGTCATTTTTGAAAGTACCCTCCAAATATATATCCAAGTTGCTGGGGCTAGTGAGAGGAACCAAACACGTGACATTCCTGAGATAACATGTGCTCCAAATCAGATGTTCGTCAGGTAAGCTGTAAATTGGAGGGAGGGGTAGGTGCAGGGGCAGTCATGGAAAGCACGTGATTTAAAATAGTCCTCCTAAAAGCAAAGGAAAATTCCAGAAGAGGAAGACTGGCTAGGGACTCTTCTGATTTGTATCTCTTTCAGTTCCAGTGTGGAAAAGTGCGTTTTATAATACTTTCTGGCAAGAGGTCCAAGGGAGAGAAGGACTTTGGAAAAAAGTCTTGGCAGGACATAAGCAATTTGGAGAGAAGAGGAAGGAGAATAGAAGAAACTGATAAGAAACAAGGCTAGGAAGAAAATGAACGTGGTACAGACAGCTCCGACCTTGACCTGAGGATCTTGTTGGCTCCTCACTTAGGAGAAAAGGTTGGGCAAGATGTTGAGAAGGTTTGGGGTTCCATCAGTAACTTCTCAAGGGGTTAGTCATTTTGCACCAACTAAGTTCCTATTGCATATTTTACTCCAGCAGTAACACCAATTATAAGATCATCCAGTTCTTCCCAGTTCCTTCCTGCCTTCTAATTTATATGACCTGTTTTGAATCTAACAGTGGAGGGATTTCTAGCAAGGAATGGACAATGAACTTGAATATTCCAGTAAAAGATGATTCCAAGGATATGTACTCAATCACATCAGCTCAAGTTCTGGCTTTACTTGAGTGGCAGGGCAGTATAGTATATGGGAAGAAAAGCTGAGAAATAACATCAGTGTTCAAGTAACTATAATATGTTAAATGTTAACGTGAACAGTTTACCTCCCGTTTAAATTCCTAATTTATAAAAGACAGATAACTAAAATACTCTGATTTATTCAGTTAATGTATTCAGTACAGTTGAGGTTGATACAATGCCTGGGTTGTAACATAGTTAAAATAATCACTAGTTAATATTTTTACTAAGTCCGGGTAGAATAAAGGCCTTGTTTCCTGTCGGTGGACTATTGCACACCTGTGTATTCATGAATTGCAGTTCTACACCATTCTATTCCTTGTATAATAGAGGGTCTCCCCACAACTTTTCATTGAGTCTTAGATGTTTTATAAAATGTAAAATTGATATTCCTTCTAATCAAATAGCCTTAATAATGTTTATGATTCTGCTTCTTCTTGGGATCAGAACTGGAAGGAAGATCTTCCAATCGGCAGACAGACAGACAGAGAGCAGACAGAGGTTCCATACTGCTAGCTTTACTGTGATCTGCAGAGGAACATTTAAACTTCTCAAAGTATCTTTGTGAGACCAGTACTTGATGGCTAGAGGGTCAAAATATGCCCAATTCCATTATAGTAGTTTCCACTAAATCACAATGTATTTCCCTCTTACTCAAACTTTCCACTGCCCAACTCCTAAAATAAGACATGATAGAAATAGTTATGCAAATACAAACAAAAAAATGAACTGCAATAGCATATCTCCCTCATGTGTTAGACAAAATTCCACTGAATAGGCTAAAAGCATTTCCAAGTGAGGGTGTAAACTCTTAATATTTATTAGAATATTTTAAAGAAAGTCTCCATGATTCATTTTGGAATATTTTCTCAGGCTTTTTTTTTTTTTTTCTGACAGGGCCAGCCTTCTCGAAGACTGCCTTGAAAAGGATATTTTCTGAGTAGCATTTTCTATAAATTCTCTTCAAAATTTTCCTACTAAGAAAATTCCTTAAGACAATGTTCCTGTGAATAAAAATCACACTCTGCCTGCCAAGAATTATCATTTTGGAAAAAAATATCTTAGCAACAATCTTCTAAGTTTTATAATCTGAGGAAACATCCTAGAACAAAATAAGTATAACATGAAAGGGCTTCTTTCTATTCATAGTATATAATTATATAATTAAACTATTAAACAATACTGATTTTGTTGTTTTAATGTTTTTCTTTAGTCTTCAAAAGAAATTTAAAGTCCAAGTATTAAGCAACAAACAAATGTTGCTTATCCTGATTTTCCAGCTCTGAAATGGGAAAGACTTTTTCCAAGAGTTATTTCAAGTGATCAAACAATGATGTCCCTGCTACTGTGACCCAGAATCCCATTCCTCCCCCCCAGCCCAACCCAGTCTTGGTGGCTGACTCTTTGGAACTGACAGGTCATTACTTCCTTAGGAAAGAGCTGACCGTGAGATGGATGGAAATATTGACTGCCAATCACAACATATATATATGTGTGTGTGTGTGTGTGTGTGTGTGTGTATGATGTAAAGGGGTTTACCCCTTCTATGCTCATGCATTTGTTAATTTTCTTATCAGTAGGTTTAAATAGAAAACTGAACCATATAAGCCTACTGTAGCAGTGGCAGTATTCATAAACCATAATATAGCACTATAGTTTGGGCAATTTGTTACAAAAGGAGGGGGATACATTATTTTCTAGATTCTCAAATAATGGTTGGACAAACACTTAGGTTGTAATTATTCAAAGTGTGGAACTTTGTTTTGCATCTCATTCTATGTGAAAGATAAGCATCATGTCCATTCATAGGCACACACACACACACACACACATTCACATCTGCTTTGTTGTAGTAGGTACTTTACTCCTTTCTGTGACCAAATCCTCAAAAGGATGCAGATTAAGGAAGGAAGAATGCATTCTAATTTATAATCTCAGGCAATACTATTCCATTCTGATTTTCTGAGAGAGATGTAAATAAATGTTTAACCCCAGATAGTGCATGGACAAGATGATAACAAGAAAATAAATAAATAAATCTAGCCAAGTCTAGCTTAGTTGAGCCAGTGAGTTTATTCAAGTTACTTACTCCCAATCGGTTCTTACTTCTTACAGAGCCATAGGGAGAGAATTTATGAATTGGTTTTTGGGAACTTTCTGAGATTCATGGGGTTTTCAGCCTTGTTTACTGCCTGAGTCTTAATGAGCTTCCCTCCAAGATGAAATGTCTCTATTTGGAAGAAATTGTTATTCAACAGATATGTTACAACATGGTGGGAACTGGCTGTTTGTATTATATTAATTGTCAGGAAGCAGAGGATGAACAGGAAGTGGGGCTGAAATAGAAAACTTCAAGGTGCATTGGCAGAGATTTACTTCCTCCTATAAAGTTCTATCTCTTAAAGGTTCCACAAAGGTGCCATCATGTGTAGACCAAATATTTAAACATGTGAACATACAGGGAATATTTCACATTCAAACCACAATAGGAGGTATTTGGAATATACCTAAATTTGCTTATTGTCCCTTGACCCAAACTGGGCTGAATTCCAAAATGAACCTTAAATTTTAGTACATTCTTGAGTAAACTACTAAGCCTTATTAAGTCTTAGTTTCTTTATGTATAAAGTACATGCCTGAGCTAGGTTGTTTGATAGATATGATTAAATAAAGTCCTTGGTATAATACATTTCCTATGATGAGTTCTTAAATATAAGCTTAATATTTTCTTATTTTAAAATAATGTGTCCAAGGGCTAATTCCATATTTCAGTGCTTACCATGCTCAAGATCTTGAGGTCAATCTCCAGTACTTCAAAAACAATGTAGAAACAGAAAGATGCTACAAAACAATTAGTTCAAAGTACAATAAGAACAATATGGTCTTTTGAGCAATTTCAAGAGTGTTGTGCAAAGCAATGCCATCTTGATCCCAAATTACCAAATCTTTTCAACTTATTAAAGTTTTATCTGAGGGTCTATGAAAATGGTTCAGTTGGTAAGAGCATTTGCTGACAAAGAACAAGGGCCTTATTTGTCCTGAGTTCAAATCTTCAGCATTCCCATAAACAGCTATGCTCTCTCTCTCTCTCTCTCTCTCTCTCTCTCTCTCTCTCTCTCTCTCTCTCTCTCACACACACACACACACACACACACACACACTCATACACCTTTCACCCAAATACTGTGGGGAACAGTGACCAAAGAATCACTGAAGCTTGCTGGACAGCCTGTCTGACTGAAAATGATATCTCTGGGTTAAGTGTGAGACTATGTCTCCAGGAAAAGGGAAGATCCTCATATTTTCTTGTGGTCTGTATATGTAAAACATTGAATGTATGTATCTTTACACACATCTGTGTATGGAAAACACACACACACATCACACCACACCAGAATATTAACCTCTTGTCAATTTCATGTCTTTACTTTGGATATTAAATTATGCATTTACCTTGATTAATGTTTATGATCCCTAAGTGTCTATACCAAATAGTCACTCCAAAATTTCAACTTCTGTGAATATGGTAAACACTGCTTCATTAAAATTAATGGTGCTGTATGGTATTCATCACTGTAAGAAGGATGGAATTATTAAATTTGCAGTAAAAGTCAGGCCAAATAAATTTGAGAAGACAAAGATAATGAAGGACAACAGTTCATTCTCTCATCAGAAATTAGTGTGGTCATGTCTCAGCTGAGATAAAGTTGATTCATTTGTTTTGCCAATGAAATGCATTGAGAAGGAATTATATTGTCCTGGAAATAGTCCTAAAAGGAATGTTTCTTTAAAGTTCATGCTAAAATCTATTAATTTGGGGATTAATTCTGTAAACCACTAGACTTAACTGCTAAGACTGTGCCATCTTACCCATAAAAGCCCTAAGTTTTTGCCCTCTCAACAAGCACTGGTTTGAATATAGCTAACTTGAAAATGTCAAGAAGAATGAATGTTAAACATCAATTATTTCTAATTTCCATGTGATTAGCCTCCCCAAACACACACTTTGGGATCTTTATTTGACTTTCTTGAAATTTCCCCTCAAGTCTTCTCCATCAGCTGCCCAAGAAGCTCTGGATGAACTGGTGGAAAGTTTTGGACTTGTACTCCATGCAATGAGATTTGTTCCAGATTTAGCTGCTATTTGAAGGACTGGGTCCCATTGGGTTTCAATCCTCCTGGGTGTGATAGTGACTGCAGTTCCTCAGTGCCATATAGACACTATGAGTTTCTGGAGCAAGCCTTAAGGCCATCCACTCTCGATTGCCTCACAAGCACTTTCCAAAGTTGCTGAGAGCCTGAGAGACTGAAGGCGTAGTGCACATCTAAATATGAATGGTGAATGAAGAGGTTATAGAAACGATGGAGGTTAGAGATTCCAAATTGTAGGCTCAGTGCAGTTAGCTTTGTGAGATGCACCTTAGTGCACTGAGACTGATGAGGAGTATTTTGAAAATGCCAACAATGTTATCCAGGAACTGTAATCAAAGCCCATGGTGGAATGAAATGACAGAGATGGAATGGAGAAAGTCATAAGACTCAATTTTCTAAATCAGAGGGTAGAAATTTAGGAAGTGCTATAGATTAATCTCACTCTTGGTCATTGCTAATTATCACAATGCCACTTGCATCAGTCTCTTGTAAAGAAATAAAGACCATTCTCTTCTTGAATCTTGAGGCTCAAATGAAGTCAGCTGGCCATGTCAAAAGCGAATACATGCCAATTAGGGGAATAGGCCTCAAGGTGTTTTAAGAGCTTCCATGTTCCTTGGAATTCTTTCCTAGTATGAGATTAAGCCTGGAATAATATCCAAATAGGAGTGGCCATAGCAGACTTGAGGTAGTGTTCCTTGATAAAACTAAGATGGATTTTTGGATGGCATCTAGAAACTTAACATTTTGGGAATGTTTTGTCCACAAGCATAAACAAACAAGTTTGGCTAAACTGTTAATGCAAACAGTTCCTGGTTTCCTCAGAATTTGCCTCATGAGGCTTTGACTTTGAGAAACTGTGCTTAGCTTCATTTTCCTACAATTGACCATGCCCATGAGTATGTTTGTACATAGAGTCCTGTGACTCTCTCCAGTATCACTGAATTTAGAGAGAAGTCTTGGTAGTCCTGTGACATGGAAAACTTCTGAGGAATGAGAGATCACAAAACACACTCAAGGTCATCCTATATCAGCCAACAGTCAGCCTACCTCAGGTCCATATGATATGAGAATTGAGTGAATCGAGCCATGTTATGTGCCCATCCCAATATTATAGGGGAATTCAGCAGGTCGTTGAGAGCAGCAGAGCCTTTCCCAGCTCTTGGTTGGGCTGCGACCCAGGAGTGAGGGTGCTGAACTATCACAATCACACAAAACTTCTAATGAATCAATGGCTTTCAGGTCCAAAGGATTAAAATCCACAGATCAGAGGGTAAAGTTTAGAGACATTTTATTAGAGTATGGATAGAACTTAAGGGAGTGAAGGTATGTAAAGTTCCTTTGTAGCAGGAAAGGTTTCCTGGAATTGAAAAAGCCCATGTAGAGACCTGGACTGTGAGTTTATGTAGGTTATGAATAGGGGCTGATATAAACAGCCACAACACCAAGTTTTACATAATAGATCAGGAATAACACTTCCAGAAATCCAGAAAAGGAAGTTATTCTAGGAAAGGGGATCCCCTTCTTAGGAAGTACCCAGGTTGAGGTAAAGAAAAACAGTCTTTATGCAGAAAGATATAAGAACATGTCAGATCCGTCTCTGAACTTTAGCAAATTGGAGGCTGCAAAGATGTCCCAAGCACATTCCTAGATATTACATTCCAAGCACCATTATCCCTAAACTGCCTCACATGCATAAAAAAGTTCCCATGAACTCCCAGAGATGGTAAAATTGTGTTTATTTTTATTTAGTAGCAACAAGTATCACTGGCAAGCCAAACCAAGTCAAGACCCATAGGCCCTACAAACTTGTGAGAAATAATCAGTCTTGACTTAAGACACCACATTTCAGGGTGATTGTCATTCAACATTAGCTAACCATCTTAAAATGCCTCTGAATTAAGTTAAAATAGCTTAAAGTCATCATAACAGAAATGAAAGTCCCTTTAGTCTAGGGAAACAATTGAAGGGTTCTTAGTTTGACAAAGGAATGAGATTAGTCGATGAACTAAAGATGGTTAAGGCCAATAAATTATTTCCAATATCATTAGCATGGGTTCTATAATTTAGCCTGGTATATGTGAACTCACTCTTGGTCAGAATATACACAGGAACAATCCTCAGAATAATTACTATATCAGATTTTTGAATTTTGAATTACTTTGTGGTACAATAGTGCAGTGATGTAAAGACAATTATTCTTCAAGGGCAGGCAGTGGTTCTCAGATGACTCTAATAGGTACTAATGTTTGCTTGTTTGTTTGTTTGTTTATTGAGTGTATATGTGTGCATTTGTGTTCATGTATCTATTTGCACATGTGTACGCACCGTGGCGTATTTGTGAAGGTCACAGGGTAATGTTTGGGTAGGGTCTCACCTTCTACCTCGTTTGGGGCAGAATATGTCATTGTATTGTTCACCCCTCCATTTGTGAAGTTCCAAGAAGTTCCCCTATCCTCAAGTCCCCTGTTATTCTAAGTGACCTGGGATTATAGAAGTGTACCACAGTCTCCACCTTGTATGTGGGGTCTGGGGATCTGAACTCACGTACTCAGAATTGTAAAGCAAATGCTCTATCCACTGTGCCATCTCCCTATTCCCAACACAAGCACTTCAAAGTCACCATTGGCTCTGCTTGCCTATGGCATTCTAGGATTAAAAGAAACACAACCTATGGTTCTTTCAAGACGCACCAGTGGATTCATACAGTACCAATCAACTGCTGACCTCTCAGGAATCCTCACATGACTTTGAAGATGGAATATTCATGTCCTTGTGGAAGCATCCTGCCAAACTGATAGTAAATCAAAGGAATTGTGGCAATCTTCCATGTCTTATCTAGAATTGAACCAATAATGTGTATGATATAAAGAAAACATTATTTTTATTTATTTTATTTATAAAAGAGAGAATGTGGGCATGTCAGGATCTCGGGCCACAGCAAATGAACTCCAGACACATGGGCCACCATGTGCATCTGGCTTATATGGGGACTGGGGAATTGAACTTGGATCCTTAAGCTTTGCTGACAAGTGCCTTAGCTGCTAAGCCATCTCTCCATCCCTAAAGGCAACATTTTAGGATTCCTTTGCACAGGATGAGAAGGCCTGGTAATTGTCCCTAGAGAGCATGCGTGAAGTCAAAGATGCTATGACACTTTACATTGGAATGCTAAATATCACTTCTGCAAACTGAGATGAAGAAACAATTTCAATTTCTCCTGAAAAATACAGTTGCTTTGCATTATTTGAAATGTGGAGGAAGCTGTTAATTCTAAGAATCTAGTGAATTTTCCAAGAAGCACTCATGACATTAAGGAAAACAAATAGTAAGCTTCCTAGATTCATCAAAATGTGTATTTTCTTATAATTAAATTATTTCATGTACATTCATTATACTGAACTTCATTAATTTCAACAGTCCATTTGACCCAGAACATTGAATGCATATATTTTCCCCCAACATGAGATGGATTGGAAAATAATTTTAAGCAGATTGTTTAGGAACACATTTCAAACTAATGGAGCAGAAATCTTAAATTATGATGTCCTCTGAATGTAATTCTCTGTTTCTTAGTAGATATTTTTCCCTGTTTGTAAAACATGTGAACCAAGTATTGGGGACTTGGGGCTTGTTCTTCTTAGGATTATTTGATTGCTGGTTCCTTAATTTCCTTTTTTTATATATAATTTCTGGAGTCAAATATATTACTGTTGTGTTACAAGGTCACAGATTGTTTTATTTCTTAACCTATAAACACACACACACATGTGCACATCTACACACATGCATGCAGCACTGGTGAGGTCTGGTGCTTGGGTTGGCATCAATGTGTGGCTGCTCAGCTCAGCCAGTCAGTGCTGATGCCAACATCAGTATAATGAATAGGATTTCTTCCTTCAGCATCAAGTGACTTTGGAACTGCAGAGATGGCTCAATGGATGAAACAGTTGCTGTGCACTGTGAGGAACATGTTTTTGATCCCCAGCACCTACTTAAATGCTAAGAGGGTATAGTGGCCTGCCTGTAATCTTGGTGCTCACTCAGAAATAAGAGATCCATGGGGTAAACTGACTGGCTAGACTAACTGAAATGATGAGCTTTATATTCAAACGAGAGACATTACCTCAATTAATAAGTGGAAGTGATCAAGGAAGATACCAACTTCAGTCTCTGGCCTTTACTCCAGCACACATGTATACCTGCATGCACATCAGCACACATGTGCCCACACACATATGAACATGCACACACACACACACACACACACACACACACACACACTAAAATAAAAAAGATTTTATAATAACATGAGCAGGCATAGCACTATAGCCATTGTCCCAGAAGTTCTGAGATAGGCTTAGAAACTAATCCAAGCCAATGACATATGACCACTTTTTATTTATTATCTTAAATTAGCTATGCTGTCTGCTTATTCCTGTTTACCAAGAATAGCCCTAGTAATCCAAACAACAAATGTCTCAAATATAACAATGCTCACAATTTAAAACTGAACTTGGGCTGGGGGTAGGGGCAAGCAGGACAAATAGATTAATTGTTAAAGGTCCTTGGTTGCAAAGCGTCAAAGTCTGGGTTCAATTCCTAAGCACCTACATCTAGTCAGATGGAAAAAGTGGTGCAAACATCTGGTGTTTGTTTGTAGTGCAAAGAGATCCTGGCACACCCATACACACACACAAGTTTTAAAAATAAACAAATAAGAGAACAAATTTCCATCGTTATAGTCATGAAAAAAATTAAACTCACATTAATAAATTAATTTTAATTTTCTCCTTGGGAAAATTAAAGACCCAGGATCTGAGTGGATGGCAGCATTGGTCAAGGCCTAGTTTTAGATCTCTATAAATCCCCATCTAATATCAGATGGAGTAGCTGGGTATGGTGGCACATGGCTTTAATCTCAGCAATTGGGAGGCAGAGGTAGGAGGATCACCATGAGTTCAAAGCAACCCTGAGACTACATAGTGAATTCCAGGTCAGCCTGAACTTGAGTGAGACTCTAACTCGAAAAACCAAAATAAATAAATAAAAATTTAAAAATAAAATAAAATCAGATGGAGTGAATAGATAGTAAATTTTAAAAAGTATATACTATGGACAACCTTTTCAATGCCAAGAGAAGCTGGAAGCAGAAGCAAGTTGAAAGAAGCCTTTAATAGGAACAAAGTATCATGGCTTCAGCATGTGTGTAGGAAGAAGAAAAGGAAAAGAAAATTATCCATCAGCCTTGAGAAGTGTAAAGCGACAAACAGTAGACCAAATAAACATTCTCCTGTGAGACCCTTGCCTTCAGGGCATACACAATGGGGATTATTACCAAAGCTGATTCTCTTGTGAGATAGATGAGAAAGTTCCAAGGATCATGAATACAAGCCTTACTTGTACATAGGCGTTTCCTGTTATCTACACCCTATGAAATGTTCCTGATGCAGTGTACCATGACTCTTTTGTTTAAAACTATCTTTGTGGTTTTGCTTATGTCTTGCTTTTGTAACTAACAACTTGGGGGTTTCTGCAATAAGAGCTGACTATCCAAGCATTTAGGGGCTGCGCTCAGAGATCCCAACCTCACGGGTGCAGTCTTGATGCATCAGCCCTTGTCCAATAAAACTTTGTCTTGTATTCTGTGAGTCAGTGGTCTTACGTGAGTGACATTGGATCTCATAACAAGAAGGACTGGAAAATAGCCACCAGGTGTTTACAGGCAAGCAGAGAGGGCTGCCGTGGGAGAAGCTGAAACTAGGTAGTTTGTCAGGTATGACAGTCCAGCGTGTCAGAGTCCAGCAGAGCCAGACAAGGAGCTTCTGACTCCTGGCTTCTCAGAGTGGTTGAAAAACCCAACTCTGGACAGCCACTGAAGATGGGATTGGGATAAAAACTGACCAGCATTGTCAGAGGGGAGGAGGGGACTGACCTGGATAAGCTAAAGGGGATAGAAAAGTTCAAACAAACAAATGAAATGAAAATAAACCTCTTTACTGAACATTCTAAGCAAATGTCCAAAGAGGAAGCTTGGGCATTTAGAGACATTATCATAAGTCTTGCCTCCATTTCATTCAGAAAGTTTAGGTGGGTGTATAGCTCAGTAATCAGGTATTTTCCCAGCATAGATGAAGCCTTTGGTTCAATCCTCAACAGTGAAAATCAAAGTAAATGCAGTAAAAACTAATCCCTTATTAAAAAAATGAGCTACAGAAAGCTCTTAAAGTCAAATTGCAAGACAAGATATTTTGAGTAGAATGGGAAAAGGAAACAGAAGAACATCTTTACACACAATGAAAGCACCCACTCCAGGCACCCCATATATGAACCAAAACCATTACTCCCACATCGAAAACTGGAAGACTGAGAAGGGACAAAGTGTCAAGGGGGCACCATGCATTATACATAAAACTTCCTTACTCTAGAGGAAGGAACTGGGGAAAATACTAGAAATGAAAGAAAATGGTAACACACACTTGAAGAGAAAGTTCGAAGAACTACAAGAACACAATGACTTTTAAGAGAGAAGGGGAAATAAAATAAAATTTAAGAGCAATAAGGAAAATAAAATTGGTAGGAAATGGGTTTTGAAAGAGACAAATAATAAATTTAGACAAAGATTAAAGTCTAGACATTAGTGTCTGACAATTACAAAGAAAGAAAGAAAGAAAAGGGAAGGAAGGAAGGAAGAAAGAAAGGTAAGAAAAATAAAAACATCTCAAACATTGACAAACCTAGATATAAACATATAATGCTCTGAGTAGAAACAGAGGTGCGGTTGGGCAGACTGGCATCACCCTACAACCCCAGCATTTGGGAGATAAAGGATGATTGACATTCTGTGAGCCCTGGTCAACATAGTGTGTTCCAGGCTAGCCAGGACCACAGAGTGAGATCCTTTCTCAAAAATTTCAAAATAGAATATATATATGCTCTATATATTCCATATATATATATTTATATGGACATATATAGGTATTGATGAGAAACATGGAAGCTTATATACTGATATGTTCATTTCCCAACTTGTAATTTATAGCATGAATTTTATGATTTCATTTCTAGCATAGTTGCCAAGTTCTCATTCTGACCATGCACCTCCACAGACTACAGTAACCAACATGAGAAAGTGTTACACTTTCCCACTCCTGAAAGTTTTTGAATATACTTTTGACAGGTGTATTCACTGGCTAAGTCTTTTACTACAGAGTTAAAAAGTGAAGAACAAGATGAATCTCCTTATCCAGATGGGAAGGGGATGCTTATAACTTTCTATGATCATTGTTTGTAATATCTTGTGGATGCTTCTTCACTGCAAACCCCTTGAGGTTCCTGGGAATGGCTGGCATATAGCTTAATGAAGAAGCATACCTGTGAAGTGCGAAGTGCTAAACCAACCCAGTATTGTTGGTTTAAAATCAGCCTTGTGTATTTCCTTACTTATTTTACTAGCATAGCTTGAAATCATTTTGCTTAGGATTGTTGCAAATTAGTCATGATTGAAATGACCTATATTTTCTTACAGTACCCTATTTTGATTTTTACTGATATTATGTCAGTTATATAAACTGAGTCAGAAAGATATTTTGTATTGTTCTGCACTCCTGAAGATTTTGTGAGGCAGTGTTACTGTTTTGCTCCCTGGATCAGTGGGAGTTGGCAGTGTGAACTAGTTACTTGATTTGTGAAAGATTATAAAAACAAAATGAAAAATTTATTTATGGTTGGAAACTTTTAGATCTTTCATAACTTCAAGATGATTTTAATATATACACACATGATTGATATGCAAATATACATAGTGGGTGTATACATATGTACATCTATATAGGTTCATTTACTACTTCCAATTTATTGGCATGAAGTTGGTCATTGTATTATTTTATCACCTTTTAGCCTCCACTGAGGTTATGGCTATGTACTCTAATTTCTATTTCCTTCATATTTTAAAATATTTATTTATTTATATTTGCTAGAAGAGAGTGATAGAGAGGAAAGAGAAAGAAATAGAGAATGGGTACACCAAGGCCTCCAGCTGCTGCAAAAGCACTCCAGATTCATGTGTCACTTTGTGCATCTGACTTTGTGTAGGTCCTGGGAAACAGAACCTAGGTCATTAGGCTTTGTAAGCAAGCGCCTTAACTGCTGAGCCACCTCTTAGCCCTATTTTCTTTATGTATTTAGGACTTTTCTTTTAATGTTGATTAAACTTTCCATACTAATTTTATTAGCACTATTTCAAGAAAACATATTTTTTTCATTTTTAATGTCTGTATTTTACCATTTTTATGCATTAATATTCATCCTCATCTATATTTTGCTGTTGCCTTCCATTTCTTCTCTCTTTGGCTTTATTCTTTGTTTTTTGTTTGACTCACTCATGAGAGTATTGCCTCCCTGGTGGAGGCATTCTCTGTTTGCATAGGCACTCCTGCTCTTAGCATCTAGTGGAAGAAGGGGTTGTTATTCATTCTGCAATGCATGGAACACTCGGAATGAACAAAGAGTTGTTCTCCTCAAAGGAAAATAACATGCCAGTTGAGAAACTGACTTTGCTACTCACAGCTCTGGATGGACAGTTTCTGTTGTGTCCTACTGGTGTTCCTGGTGGTATTTGGCAGCACTCTCACCATCCCTCCATCTAGAGTTCTACTTCCTCTTAAAATTGCTTCTTTGACACAAAAGATGATACTTAATATTTTTGTTAACAGTGCTTAACTCAGCAGCAAAATAAAGAAAAAGAAATCTAAAGGGATTATTTTGATATTTATTGAATTTGGTTTTTGTTCTGGCAGAAGGTACATTTAAAAATTGTACATTATCCAAATTTTGATTGTAAATATAAATGATAGATAATAGGCAGAAGAAGGTAAATGGATGACCAATAGATATGCTCACTATTGCTTTGTGTGTGTGTGTGTGTGTGTGTGTGTGTGTGTGTGTGTGTGTAGATGTGTATGCCCCATGAACAGTGTGTCTCCTATCATCTATTTGCATTTTTTTTTTGAGAGGGTGTCTCTCCTTCAATGTAGAGCTGCCATATGTCAGAGTTCCAGTGATTCTCTGTTCTGTGACCTCTGTGGACTGAGTTTACAGATGTGTGGCCATATTTTTTTTTTTTTCTTGCTTTTCAGGTAGGGTCTTGCTCTTGGCCAGACTCACCTACAAGTTACTATGTAATATCAGGGTGGCCTCAAACTTACAGTGATCCTCCTACTTCTGCCTCTAGAATGCTGTGATAAAGGCATGTGCCACAATACGTGGCTTTTTGTGGCCAGACTTTTTCATGTTTTTTTGTTGGTTTGTTATAGTTTTTATGAGGTAGGGTCTCACTCTAGCCCAGGCTGACCTAGAACTCACTCTGTAGTCCCAAGTTGGCCTCAAACTCATGGTGATCACCTACCTCTGCCTCCCCAGGGCTGAGGTTAAAGGTGTGCACTACCACACCCAGCTTTTTGCATGGCTTTTTTACATGAGTTGCCCAGCTCTTTTCATGTGTATGAGGGAGTCAGAGTTGACAGTCTCTGGCCTGAGAGATCCTCACACTTAAGTAGAAGTGTTCTTAACCACTGAGCCATCTCCACAGCCCATGTGTTTCTTTGTAAAAAACAAAAACAAAAAAAAAAGAGCATTTATTTATTTGACAAAAAGACACAGGACCAGGGAGAGAATGGGCCTGCCAGGGCCTCTGGTCACTACAAATGAACATCAGATGAATGCACCAATTTATGCCTGGTTTTAAGTGGGTATTGGGAAATCAATTTCAGGCTCTTAGGCTTTGCAAGCAAGCACTTTTAACTACTGACCCATCTCCCAGACCATGTCATTACTTTTTCAATCCTCTGTTTCAGTCAGGAAATCTGTCTAAATGTTAATATTGATAGATGTGTCAAAGTGTCCTGGCAGTGTTAGCAGCATGAGTTACCTTGTGACTTAGCCTCTGGGATACTGGTTTCCCGTTGGTTCTATTCCTCCTTCTGTAGTCATTCATTTTCAGTCTTCATTGAGGAATTCTCTTTCTTCTGCAAGCCATGAAGCCTTTTTATTTTCTCTTGGTATTCTAGAAGATGATGGTTAGTTTTACCTGTCAACTTGCTTGGGTGAAGAGATACCCATGAAGCTGGTAAGGCACATGTCTGGTGTGTCTGTGAGGATGCCCCCAGATGGTTGGTTTATGGGTCCCAGCAACATCCCATAAGCTGGGGCCATGGATGGAGCAAAAGAAGCTCCAAGGGGAAGTCCATTGATGCAGGCAAACTTCATTCTTCTTACGAAGATGCTTGGTTTTGCTGTTGTGATGGGATCCTCAGTCTTTCAACACAAACCACACCAGTAACTCTCCAGGGAGCTTCCAGTCCTTCAGCCTTTAACTGGGACATCATTGTCAGCTCTTGTCCTGATGCATCTGTATTCTCTGACTGAGCAACTAACAGATTCCTTGACACTCCAGCATGCCAACAATCATTTAGGGACTCTCCAGCAACAGATCTGGTACATCAGGATTCTCCAGCAACTGTCCTGGTACATCAATCTAATGACCTCTTGACTAGAGCTGTAGAACTCTAATACATGGTAATATATAATATAATGACTGTGCCACTTTTTCACAATTTACTCCTTATATATCTTTTTCCCAAGGTATGGTTTCAGTCTTGCCCAGGCCAACCTGGCATTCATGATAGAGAATCTCAGACTGGCCTCAAACTCACAATGATCATCTTACCTCAGCCTCCCAAGTACTAGGACCAAAGGCATGGGCCACCACACCCAGCTTTTACATAATGTTTGAACTTATGCTCAAATTCCTAACTCATATGTTCATTTTTCTACCATATAATTTTTCAGGATGCTTAATAGACATTGCATTAAATATCACTTTCCTAATAGTCCCATTAAAATTCATTCCTGGGCTGGAGAGATGGCTTAGCAGTTAAGCGCTTGCCTGTGAAGCCTAAGGACCCCGGTTCAAGGCTCAATTCCCCAGGTCCCACGTTAGCCAGATGCACAAGGGGGCGCACACATCTGGAGTTCACTTGCAGTGGCTGGAAGCCCTGGCGCGCCCATTCTCTCTCTCTCCCTCTATCTGTCTTTTGCTCTGTGTCTGTCACAAAAAATATGACAAAAATATTTTTAAAAATTCATTCCTTCCATAATCTTCCACACTTCAGATAATCACAAGTCCATTTTTTCTAGTTACTTGGGCCTAAAGCATTAGTCATTCATTCCTGGCTCCTTCTTATCTTTCATTCTCTATACTTAATCCATCAGCTAATGCTTTAGATTCTACCGAGTTGCTTTTTTTGCTTTAGGTATTTCATTTATTATTTGATAGAGATAGAGATAGATAGATAGAGAGAGAGAGAGAGAGAGAGGCTGTGCCAAGTCCTCTAGTCACTGCAGATGAACTCCAGATGCCTGAGTCACCTTGTGCATCTGGCTTTATATGGGTACTGGGGAATCAAACCTGGGTTCTTTGGCCTGGCTGATAAGTGCCTTAACTGCTAAGCCATATCTTCAGCTCCTTCCCACATGCTTTTATTTAACTAACGAGCACCACTGTTGCTAATCTGATGTAAACCATTTCCACTCTCCATCTGCAATATTGAAGTCATTTCCTAATGGGTCCTTTCTTTGCTGTTTTTTTGAGGTAGAGTCTCACTCTAGTCCAGACTAACCTGGAATTCACTATGAGGTCTCAGGGTAGCCTTGAACTCACGGCAATCCTCCTACCTCTGCCTCTCAAGTGCTGTGATTAAAGGCTTGTGCCACCATGCCCAGCCTCCAACGGGTCCTTTTCAAGTGCCTAAATAAACTCGTGTTCTAAATCTAAAGTAGCAAATGTCAGACCAAATCATTCATCTTTTCAAAACCTCTATTGATTTCTTTCCTGCTCTTTTTCCCCCATGCAGAACAAGGTCATGTCTTTACACATAACACGAGACTTGCTGAGCATGCTCCCTGATGCTCACCAGATTCTATGTCCTCTTGGTTCTCCACACTCATTCAACTCCACCTGTATGGGCATTGGGGTGTACTTCAAAGATATCAAGCAATAGATTTGCACTTTCTTTTTTTTTTTTCCTGTTTGAAATAATATTCTTTGTCAGAAAAACTTTCCTTAACAGTCTGAACAAATGGTAACCCTTTATAATACTATGATTTTTAATTCTTCTATGTCTGAGCAACTGCTACCACTGCCATACAGACACACAAGTGGACATACCTATGTTTCACTGTTAAAATGTATGTTGCTGCATATTCTCAAGATGCATAAGGAGTTTGAACCTTCTGGGTGCTTGCTGTCTTCTTTTATTACTGCTCATTGCACAGGTGGTGTCTAATGATTTGCTCCTTGCATACCTAAACCTGAAAGGACTATAGATTGCCTTTCCAGAGTCTCAGACAACTTCCTAAGTTGAGCTATGTTGCCTAAGGATCAACCCAGAATTATGATTCATTTGCTAAGCAATGCATAATTTATTTGCTTGTGCAAAGGTATTGGAAATGGAGAAAGACAATTCAGGATTTTTGGTAGATTTATATTTTTAAGTCTTAAATTTCACAGTATCTACATATGCTTTGCTAAATGTTATTCTTCTGTTTCTTGTTTTGCTTGAAGCCACTAAGAATTATGGAAATATTTTCAAGCAATAAATGGAATTATCAAATCACTAAAGAGGGTTGGGGCTATGTGGAATAATATCATAACGGACATGGACTTTGATATGTGGCACTAATCAATATTTGGAAATGGGCTTGTGACATGTATGTATGAAGTTATTAGATAAGATGAGCATGCTTGTTTTGTGTGGGATTCATGAAATAAATCTTGTAATAAGTGAGGCATCATGAAATAAATGAAGCAGACGCCCTCTTGTGTTTGATTTGTCATGGTAAGATAAACATAAAACCTCAGTTCTAGATGTGAAATTTCATGAAAACTGAAAAAAGGTCCAGTGTTTATTAGATGTCTATAAGTATCATTGTTTGCTCAAATATAATCTGTCTTCTAGTAAACTAGTTACCTTTGATTAGAGTAGCGGTCCTTGACATTTCCCTCTGATTTTTTTTTTTTTTTTTTGGTGAGGCATCTATCTGTTTGTAGTGTTTGCACATACAAGAGTAGTATGTGTGGTGTGGTGTGTGCATGTATAATATATGCACATGTGTGTGCAGATGTGTGCACCCTATGGACAGGCAGGCAGTGAAGCCAGAGTATGTTGAGTGTCATTTATCATCTAGTTTATTTCCTTGAAATGAAGTCTCTCACTGAACCCAGAGCTGCTACTTTTGGCTAAACTTGCTGATTAGAGAGTCTCAGTGATTCTCCGGTCTTTGCCTGCCATAGAAGTGGGGTTATAAGCACTGTGACCTACTGAGCCATCTACGCATCCCTCTTTTCTCTGCTTTGCATGCACCAAAACATTGTGAAAGTGAGTATTTCATTGAATAATTTGTTTTTGAATGCAATCACCTTTCTTCTCAAAATAACAGGTACTACTGTATACAGGGGAAAATATATTGTGAAATGTTTCAGAGATTTCAGAGTGCCTTTATGTGAAACAAGCCCCTCTTTACCAAAATGAATCTCTGAAGTACATGAAGGTAAATGACATTCTAGCTTCGAGATGTGAAAAGTGAGGCTCTAAAGTTCAGTAAATGCCAAGAACTATAGAGAAAATGCATTAGAAAAGATGGTCTAAAGCTAGCATCTGTTCTTCACACTGTCAAGGCCGAGAACTTAGTATCCATGACTACATACCTAAATCCTTCCATCAGGTTCTAGAAATAAGAGAAAGTATGTGACTAACCAGAATATTTCTGAAGTTGTCCTAAGTGACAAAATAATGTCTTCTCATCATAGCAACCATGTCTGATGTGAAAGATAATTCACCACTGCGCTTATGGGTCTTCACCTTGTGTGTTTGGTTGGCTTTCTTCTAGTCTCTGAGTTCAAGATCAAGCTGCTTAGAGATGACGGAGTATGTAAAAGAGCACAAAGTAGTTGGGGGAAAGCTCCTTACCAAGTACTCATGTAAAATGCCAGGCATGGTGGTGATATGGGACATTCTGGGGTGTCCTTGAGAGTGATGAGCCCTTATCTTGGCACTTGGTGGGCTATAACTCAGGAGCTAACATGCTGGAACTTGGGGTCACACAGAGCTTCCACTGAGTCAGTGGTCTTCTCGGGTTCTTGTCCTATGAATTCGTACATTCGTGGTCACAGGAAGGTGAAACGTAGATTTTAGATGAAGCTTATTAGAGCTTGATAGAAAGGAAGACTCCTGTCTGTACAGACAGGAGGGAGTCTCCAGGGAGGAGGAGGACCCATTGCATGATTTTAGTCAGGGTTTTTATGGAACACTGTACCAGTTGCTACTTGCCAAGGACCAGACTCATAGGTCTGTATGTAACAAGGACCAGATTTAACTGTTTCTAAGGGAGAAAGACTGGGTTTCACTAATATGGGGCAATATTCCCAGAAATGTTAGGGAAGGATCAGAGTTTCTGTCATCTAGGAAGGGTGCAAGCTTAATCTAGAAATCTTTCCTGGAGGGCGTAACTTTCCAGAGAAGAAAGAGATAAGGAAAGCATCCAGGCTTCTGTATGGCTAATGACATTTTCCTCTTTTGGTCTAGGGAAAAATACCGTTCACTTTTGGGGTTCTGTTATCTTGACTGCTAGCCAATTTCTGCCTCCTATCAGTGACACACCCTGTAATTAGAATACTGGGGAGGTAGAGACAGGCAGATTCTGGGGCTCGCTGGCTAGCAGTCTAACCTATCTGGGGAGATGTAGGCCAATAAGAAATATTGTCTCAAAAATTGTGGACAGTATTTTAAAGATGACACCCGAGGTTGTCCTTTGTCCTTTGCATGCATTTGTACACATGAACATCCACACATATACATGCACCTGCCAGCACATGAACACACACAAACACACACACTTTAAAAAAAGCAAACAAACATGTAAACCAAGAGAGTAGAATGAAGATTCTGGGAAGATGGTACATGATGCTTCATGAACTACTATAGTCATTTGGAGAGGTGTACTGGTGTTTTCTGAGTCTGTTAAGGAACACATTTGTAACAGACACACTAGGACAAGAGACGAATTAGAAATCGTATCTTAGCCAATACTAGCTTCTTAGCTGTGTGCCGCTGTGATGACTAAGGAGCACCTGCACTGTAGAGATTGCCTCCCACCTCCCTCCTGGCTTCCCAGAGCTCATTCCCCTACAGGGCGGGGGGCCATGAGAACACGCACACACTCACTGGAGGCTCAGCCTCTACCTTTGTGGTTTTTCTGGCTGAAATTTGACGGTAACATGTTTTGTGGTGAATCTGGTCGGGGCATGTTGCTTTTGTTTTGTGTTGGTGGTAGTGATAGGTTTTACAAATAAAAAAAAAAAAATCCACCCTGAATGAATCCTTTGTCTCTCTCCCCCTAGATACTGTAATAGGTAAAATATTTATTTGTTTATTTAAAAAAATAATTTGATGAGGTAAGGAGTCTCATTAAGTTTGTATTTATCAAGGCATCAAATCTGACCACATAGGTAATCAGCTCTTGTTCTGTCCCAGGAGGCCAATTCAGGTCACCTCACTCACTGGGTGGGATCACTAGAGAGAAAGGGTGTGTCCAGTGACAAGATACATTCCAAACTTCCCACCTCCACCCTCTGTGGTGAGGCAAGAGGATCACCTAGGGGACCTGTTGCTAACAGCACGGCATGGAAGTCTGAGGCTATTTGCTGTTCCCACTGAGAAAACAGAGGCTTCTCTGCCTGGGCCCTTCTGGAGAAGCACTTTTTCCCATGCTTTCCATTCCTTGCCACTGCAGGCTGGGAAACAGAATATGGCAGATGAAAGAACTCTAAATGTAGGTGAGTGAGATTATGACAGTGGGAAAGAAGCAGCATGGGAAAGGAAAAAAAAAAAAAAGACTCTTGTCAAAATCACAGTGTTAACATTATTTACGACTTTTCCAAGCTGACTACTCATAATTGCACTGCTGTCTGAAACTGTGTACATAGTAAATCATTAAGTAGGTAAGCTTGCCTGTTTTGTTTGTTCTTATTCATGATGCCTGGATACTGGTTTTCACTGTATCTGTCAGGTAATGTCAAATCCTCTGGAAAACATGTCTAAAAATATAACTAAGCAGCAAACTTTCTTTCACAAAACATTGGGAAAAAATCTATATATGGTGTGCTATGTTATAGATTAAATGAGCCTTCACTTTGGGTACCTCATTGTAAAGGACAGAATTCTGCTTCTAGAGAATTGTGTGTGTGTGTGTGTGTGTGTGTTTAAGATTAATTTCTCCTTATGAAATGTAAAGCTCTTTCCTTTAATCAACCTAGCAGATTGATTAAAAGGACACATGATTTCTTTTCTACAGGACAAAGAAGGGATAATAGCAATTAAAAAAATAAAACCTACAAACTTTTTAAAGAATTCTCAGACTTAAGGTAATATCACTTAAAACCACAGAGTACCAGATTTTGACTGAAAACTTTCTAGTTAGTAATTTCTCACTATGAACAAATAGTAGCAGGTCAAACAGGGTTAATTATTACATTTACCTATGACTTAGGACTTCCCTAGACCATGCTTCTAGACTTTTCTGATCCTTCACCTGTAATAAGACATGAGTCCCTGAAGCAGGACTGGCTGCATAATCAATGTCCAGTTCATAGTGGAAATTAAGAGGGATTCGTTCACTGAAAAATATTAACAAAAGCCATAAATCTCCCATGAGAATGCTAAAAGCAGCAGGTGGGCTCCGAATGATCACTGTGAATGATGAATGGTGTGTATGTGCGTGTGTTCTGGGTCAACAGAGTTCACCAGTCTACCCCTTAGTTATTTTCTTTAAGAAACATCTAAGATTTATTTTGGGGCGGGAGGACACAAAGTTCCTTGCTCATGTATCGCTCATCACTTGCTCATGTATTGCTGATTTTGCTATTCAATCAATCCACTTGCTCCAGGAGGCAGTGGACTCATGCCTGGTTTAATTGACTCCAAAAGGCAGGTTCCTTATTTCAGGGTATGACTGCATTTTTCTACTAGGCTCTGTGTGCTCTTTATCTGCTGACTTCTTTCTTGGCTGACCATTGACTAAGGTTTGTACTTGTTGGTTTTCTTTGAATACATTTCTGCCTTACCTATTAGTAGATTCAATTCAGTCTTTGAATTGTATTTGCTTCTTGGTAACCCTAAATCTGGGTCTGCAAAAAAAATAAAATAAAATCTGGTCTCTGAAGATACTAATCTAAGTCCAGTGGACCAAACCACCACCACCATTTTCCTTTCCTATCTATTCCAATACACACAAGACCAAAACCTAACTTTTTTAAATGTATTTTTTGTTTACGTATGGTTTACAGGTTCTTTTAATGGATTTCCAGTCATACACAAATCAAGAATGAAGCTAGAATCTCAGGATAGATCAAACCAGCTCTCTATCAAAGACAGTTTTGGCTATCTTAACTTTCTGAATCGTACTTTTAAGGGAAAAATATTAGCCCATGTAAAAATTTCAACCTCTGAAACACTTCAGGAGGACCAAGTAAAAATACATTTATGTATCTCCTTTCACCTACTGGGAATGAAAGGGGCATTTAAGGAGTACTGAATATATGTCGTGAATGTTTATAATATAACTTTCTTTATATCTTTATAACACTCCTGTGAAGTAAAGTTTTAGATTTTCTGTTGGCCTGCAGAAGTATATTTAAGAGCTTGTGAGTAGTTTCTCTCTGAAATGAAAACCCGAGTTTGGTGGGGAGCCTTGCTAGAAAGTGTTGGGTGAGTGACTAGAGTCTCCCTCTAACACCTTCATTTTCCAGGAACAGGAATGTGGTTTCCAACCTCATAGTCATCAGACGTGGTGCCCTTTATGTCACTGATGATACATTCTATTCTATCTCAATCTTTATATACCAGCTATAGTGCCTTACTGACAGTCTTTCCACAGCATACCCAAGTTCTTTTTCCCCACATAACCATCTTTCTTCCGTAGGTGGAGTAGAAAACAATGGAACCAACTTCTATGATCCTTAAAGGCTGAGAGCACTTTCAGGACTCAATCACACCCCTTTCCAGCAATGCAGGCTCCTTTATACTCTCAATACCTTTGCATTCTGAGGCATGATGGCAATAGCATACCCTGTTTGTTCAGAAGAAATTATGGAGCCCTCTTTCTGCCTTAGTTTACCTATATTTTCACCTTCACAGCATTTACCATTTTCCTACTAGTTTGTTCATATCTTAATCTATAAGGTTATATTTTTCCATAGAGAACCACTGTGGA
The DNA here is from genome assembly GCF_020740685.1 of Jaculus jaculus. Classification (NCBI taxonomy): domain Eukaryota; kingdom Metazoa; phylum Chordata; class Mammalia; order Rodentia; family Dipodidae; genus Jaculus; species Jaculus jaculus. The sequence continues at coordinate 151,140,905 of NC_059106.1, read as the reverse complement.
TTTGGTCTTCCATACTTGGAGATGCTCCTGGCATACTGAAAAATGCCCAAGGTGATACACATATCTATCTGAAGTGATTATTAACTGGAATTAATACCCTTCTATAATTCCAACTCCTAGAATGAGGGTAAAGTTGGGAACTGCTTTTAATGGAATATGGCCAAGATATGAAAGGTGAGAGGGTTTCACTCTGTTCACTCCCTAATCAATTATACCATCTTAGCTGGCAAGCCTTGGAAGGTCTATACTGATCAAAAAGTTCTCCAGAGAAATACTCTCAATAGATATGGATGGAAAACACACACATCTCTAAAAATGGAGGAAAAAGAAGAGGGAAAATGAGAAAAGGAAGGAAAGAATAAGGACAGAAGAAGAGGCACAAGGAGAAGAGAAGAGGATGGTAAAATTAGGGAAAGAATAAAGAGAGGGACAGATTTACTATAAGGTATGCTAATGCTCTCGTTGGTTATGGAGATTATGAGTCTAAATCTAGTATGGCCAGAAGCTGGCTGGGAACCTAGGAGAAACAATGGTACACATGATCTCTGAAAGTCAGGTCACTTACTAGAAAATTCTCTCAGTGCAGAAAGTTGATTATTGTGTTCCCATCAGGGTGGATGAGGTGCCTCTACATTAAGTAGAGAAATTTGGTCACCAACTCACCAATTTGAAGGCTAATTACTTCTTTCTGGGACAAATGCCCCACCAGAAGCAAGTTATGGGACAGATGTATTTATTTCAGGCTTATGGGTTTCACCAGAAACTTCGTCGTAGTGGACAAAGTTGGCTCACTGCATTGTGAAAAAGAGACCAGCTAGGGTTCAAGCTGGTGAAGAACACAACTTAGCCTTGACTACACCTTACAATATCCCTTCCCCATGCCATACTTTCTCTAGCAGGGTTTCACCTCCCAAATACTTCATTTAATCAAACACACTTAAGACTATAGGGACATGACATTCAAACCACCACATTAAGCCATTCTACTCTCCTATGCTCATTATGAAAAAGGAAGCTGCCAAATTTTACAGTCATAGGACATTATCTTTGCTGACCACATAGGTGACAAGTGTTCATTTCCCTAGCTGAGCAACAAGGTAGGAGTGTAACCGTGTCAGGACTTTGTTCACAGCCTCTCAGAGAGCCATGTCAAGCCCCACCAGGACATGTAGACCACAGAACCTGACATAGTAAGTGTGCGTATTTCAAACAACTAAATTTGTAGTAACATAGCATGGAAAAAAACACATAACATAATTTATCAGAAACGACTGTCTTTAAGAACCATCCAGCTCCATCCTAGACACAATCTCAATATTATCAAAAGTATATATCTATTGATTTTGCATAACCTCTTATACTTCATTGCTATGCGGACAAGTTATCAGTTTTTCTGAATCTACAATATAAGCACACTGTTATGGTTCTCAGTGGAACATTAATAAGATCCACACTTCAGTATATTTTTTCTACCATGAAGATCTATATCATGGTACAAAAGATGAAGAAAATACACATAAGGTGGTTGCAAATTCAACACTGTGAGAGGAAAATGATTTCACACCTGTGCAAGTGACATTTAGAAAGCTTGGCCATATGGGCCCTGCACATTGGTTCTCTGGGAGTCTGTGACTCCATAAACATTTCATGTTCACATTGTTCTGTACCCAGAAAATATATTATTTCTGAAAGCTGGTCACAAGACAACTACAATAATACACTGTTGTATATTCTGTCTGTGTTAAAAGGCTGTGATTAGACCAAGTGACTGTAGAAACTTGTGACACTTTAGTACAAAAGTTTCCAAGAACTTTTGGAAGTTTTCTGTGAGCTGTGACACCTCAGTGTTCCCAAAGATATTTGGAGTTTTATATTACAGCACCTTATGCCAAGACTGCTGACTGAAAATGTGAATCTTTCCACCAATCTCACTAAGTTTATGAAATTCTAAACTTCTGACAACATAGCTGCACATTAATGTGTTGACTTTTATAATCTTATGTAAGTTCCATTTAGAAGTTGATCTTATTCCTTCAACCGACAGGTATTCTCTGTTACTTGTAAAATAGGACATATCTGGGATTATTTACCTCTTTTTTCCTTGAAGTATACCCAAATTCAATGACAAGAGGAGACTGATTTCCTTATCCATGCTTTTTTAAAAAAAATTTTATTTATTTATTTGAGAGTGACAGACACAGAGAGAAAGACAGATAGGGGGAGAGAGAGAGAACGGGCGTGTCAGGGCTTCCAGCCTCTGCAAACGAACTCCAGATGCGTGAGCCCCCTTGTGCATGTGGCTAAAGTGGGACCTGGGGAACCGAGCCTCGAACCGGGGTCCTTAGGCTTCACAGGCGAGCGCTTAACCACTAAGCCATCTCTCCAGCCCCTTATCCATGCTTTTAATCATACTGACTCATTCATGTCCTAGGAGAGAAATAAGAATGGGCCACTGCCACTGCAACTCTTTCAATGTCATTTCCTGGTGATTATATCACTTTATACCAAATATTTGGTACCTTTGTCCTACCAGATCACATGATCACTTAAGGTGTGGTTGAAACACTGCTGGCATCTACATGAGGGACCCTATTTCCATTGACATATGAAAACATATGTTTTCTGTACAGATTAGAGATGTGATAGCTTGAATGTAAATGCTTCTCTCAAGTGTTTCAATATTTGATCCCTAGCTGGTGATGCTGTTCAGGAAGGTTGTGGAACCTTAGGAGGAAGAGCCTTGCAGGAGGAATCCAGTCACTAGAAGCAGACCTAGAGGGCATTTGTGTGTGTATGTGTGTGCACTTGTATATGTGTTTATGTAAAAATGTATCTACATATGTATGTATGTATAGAACATGTATGGTGTATGTGATGTATAGTATGCCATGTGTTTGTGCAGATGTGTAGGCCCCATGCATATGCCTGCACAGGTGAGAGAGAACACTGAATGTACTTCTGTTATCACTGACCCTCATATTTCTTTTCCCTGACACTGGCTCTCTCTCTCAAACAAGAGCTCAGTGATTCTGCAGTTCCCCTGCCCACACATACGCATGGGCAGACGGGGAGTTATTGATATGCTTGGCCATAAACAATGTTTTACAAAAGTTTTAGGGTGTCAAAATTGGACACCTCTAGGTTCAGATGCCCTCATACTTGGATTGAAAGCTCTTTTAATGGTTGAGCCATCCCCCCAACCCAGGCTTGAGGTGTGACGGTGCAGCTCTGCTTACCATTCTCTCTCTGAACCCTGCATATGTGATGATAAGATCAGGCTTCCCACTTTGGCCTGCTATATCTTCCCTGTCATGATGCCTTTTTCCCCTTGAAACTGTGGGATGAACTAAATCCTGATCTTTCCATAAGCTGCTTCTAGCCAGGGATTCTTTCCCACAGCAAAGAGAGAGTAACTGATATGTTATAGGAGACCACATAATTATCCCAGATAAGGTGAATATAATTACTGGATTTGGCAGCAAGATCCCTATGTTAATCACAAAATTTTCATGTCTAGGATCTGTGGCATGGTTAAACTGATTAGGAAATCATAAAACTGACATACAGAATATGTCCTAAGTTCTAATGTTATACAATTAAACATGTACAATATCCATGCTGGTCTAGTGGGTGAAGTGTTTGCCTAAATCTATTAAATGAAGTGTTAGTTTTGAATCATAACGATCAAGTACCTCAGCCTGTATTGGATGCACATATTCAGAAATTTTGAACACATAACAAATCTTCAGACTTGGAACACAGAGAAATCTGCATACCCTTCAGTACCTTGCGATATTGACATCAGAGTGGACTTTTGGTCTTCATTTGGCTATTTCTCAAAATCAGGCAGATATGTATTAGGGTGAACACCTAATGGAATAAAGAAATACCAGGGGGCTAGAGAGATAGTTCAGCTGTTAAGGAGCTTGCCTGCAAAGACTAACATGGGTTTGATTCCCCAGTATACACATAAAGCTTAATGCACAGTAGTGCATGTGTCTGGAGTTCATTTGCAGTGGTTAGAGGCCCTGGAACACCTCATTCCCCCGCCCCCCTGAGTCTTTTCATGCAAAAAAAAATAAATAAAAGTAAGTATTATACTAAGTGAGGTAACCCAGGCCCAGAAAGCCAAGCGCCACATGTTCTCTCTCATATGTGGATCCTAGCTACAGATGATTGGGTTTCTGCGTGAGAATGAAAATACTTAGTAGCAGAGGCCAGTAAGGTAAAAAGGAGACATAAAGGGTAGAGAAAGGAAGGGAGGAGGATACTTAATAGGTTGATATTGTATATATGTGATTACAATGATTGTAATGGGGAGGTAATATGATGGAGAATGGAATTTCAAATGGGAAAGTGTGGGGGTGGGGAGGGAGGGAATTACCATGGGATATATTTTATAATCATGGAAAACGTTAATAAAAATTTTAAAAAAAAGAATAATACCTGTGCCTTTTGGTAATTGTTAATGTCTGGCTTTGAGCTCATGTTAATCCCTGTCTTTATAGATGCCACCATATCCCACTTAGTAAATAAAAGTTATGGAATGCGAATTATGTTCAATTAATAATAGTCCAGCAGATAAATGGATTTGTTCACTGTAGCCTATAGGAGGAACATCTCAACTTCTCAGTACATAGTTTAAAAGATATTCGATAGACTCCACTGGCTCTTAAACATGGAGTAGTAGCCATGTTACTAGGAAGAATAGGAATTCTCTCTCTCTTTTTCCCTATGAGGTAAATAAAACAAAAGAAAAACCTTCTTCTTTAAAGACTTGAGAGATGAAGTTTTGGTAACTTGTGTGAACTACTCTAACTTAGAAGCCATGATTTGGAGAATGAAATCAGATTTACTTTAAATAAAATTCAGAGGGGACTAAAAATGCAACATCCAAGTTTTTCCCTTCTACTGTGATAAATTAACATAATTACCATTCTTACTACACAGTTATTGTTTCTCCATGTCCATCAAACAGGAATTTTTAAAGTAATTACCTTGAGATTGCCAGAGGAATAGCTTTTCGTTTGTTCATGAAAACAATACATATTTATTATTCTGGTCAGAACTTCATTAATCTTGTAAACCTACTACTATATACTTCTCAAAGACCTTAATTATCTCATATCTCAGAGGTCACTGGTTGGTTGATTCTATTAGTTGAAAGAGATCCATAACCCAGAGAACAAAAAAGAAAAATAACAGTTCTTGAGTAAAGCAAATATGTGTCAAAGTAAAATTTCCCTGGAAGAAATCAGATGTCTGCTACTTCAGGAAACTTTTGGAAATTCCAAGGGTTTAGGGAGAGTAATAGTATCACATTACAGTTAGAAATAGAACCTATTCTGTCCTGCACCCCTTAGCTTTAAGCAGAAGAGAGATGGTGCTCTTTTTCTAATATTTCAACAAATACTTTTCAGAGCACTTTGACCTACTTACTAAGCTTCCTGTAAAGATTCCAGGTTTCAATGTGGGTCAGATCAAGAAAAGATTCTGCAGCTTGTCCAGGCTCAGTACAAACTTCTCTCCCATTTGAGCTTCATGACCAGGCAGGTAAAATAGGATTCAAAGCCCTAGCTTTGGCTTCTATGTGAAGCCTATAGCAAACTGGAATGTGAGAAATAAGAGTCCAGAACCCTAGGGAATTGGGAAAATCCTTGCTGTATTCTGCAAACAAATTCTCACTATTACACACAAACACAAGTGCATGTACACACCACACTAAGCCATAGCTCCTTGCTCACTGCTCAGACTACCCCATGTCTGCCTTTGGTAGCTAGCTCACCATATGACCTGGGCTGCACGTTAAGATTTGGCTCTTACCTAGTCCTCCAATCACAAACTCAACTACCAGTACAACAGCCTCCATCATCAGGGATAAAAGTTATAAACAAGATAATCCACTTTTGATTGTACACATAACTTTTGTAAGCTGATGGTTCATACTGTGTAGACTCCTATATCTACTGCTAAATTCTCTCCCTTTCCTACACACTTATGGAAGGAGGAGGATGTGTTCTCTATGACCTTTGGTAAAAGACACAAAGACTGAATGGTGTTTAAGTATAGTTCAGAGCTAAAGAAAAATAGTCTGGGGATCACTTGAAACTCCTAAGAGAAGGGTGGTTCAAGAGTGTGGCTAGACCAGATATAATGTTGAAACTTGTGACACTTTTGTCTAAAAGTCTTTCAACACTCTTTTCTATAAAATATAGCTCAACAGAGTTCTTTTTTTTTGACCATTTTTTCTTTATTAGTTATGTACATACTCAGTGTGTAAACAGCCCATGTCAATACCATCCTTACTCTCATCCCTGTCCTACCCCCTCCAAAGGGACCCTCCTCATTGAGTACGCCAGTTATCTCCATGGAGACTGTGAATCATGCATTATAGGAGTAGCCATCAGTTACGGGGAAGAGGCAATGTAGCTCAACAGAGTTCTTTGAGTTGTTTTGATCTATTTTGTCTCAAGGGCCACATCTGGATGACTACATACTTTGCATGAAGTGAAAAATGGTCAGAGCTATACCTGTATACTGAGTCATGGGTAGTGGGTAATATGTTGACTACATAATTAGGAATTGGTAAAGAAATAATGATTGTGTTAGTTAAAAAATATATCTGACAGGCTGGCTTAGCGGCTAAGTGCTTGACTGTGAAGCATAAGGACCCAGGTTTGAGGCTCCCCAGGACCCACATTAGCCAGATGCACAAGGGACTGCATGTGTCTGGAGTTTGTTTGTAGTGGCTGGAAGCCCTGGCGTGCCCATTCTCTCTTTCTCTATCTGCCTTTTTCTCTCATCTGTCACTTTCAAATAAATATATATATCTGACACAACATTATATGTGGGCTTTTAAGAACATGCTTATGGGAGAGTAGTCTTGTCTCCCATAAGTACTTACCAAGGGGCACTGAGTGCATGAAGAAGTTCTGGATGAAGTGTTACACAAGATCTTCTGCGCTATCTTTATAAATTGGACCTTTTCCAAGCATTCCAGTTTAATAGTTCAGAACCAAAATGTCAGTCATTCCATAATGAGAAGTTGTGCTTTGCAGGCCATTATTTACCATTAAACTGCAGATCTGATTACTGCAAGTTCTGACCCTCCTAGGAGCCTATGCCAGAGACCTTAGTCAATGTTCAAAGTTAACACCGTAAGGGAATGGCATTAGCCTGATAAGTGGTAGAAGCCTGATTACACTGGGATCTCTTTCATTATGGAGGGGCCCCAACCATTTCCCATTCATTAGAAATGATGTATTCCTTTCTTGACTCTCTGTGTTACTTTCATCACCCTATCTGTGATGCTTAGTCAGTATGTTAGTTAGCAAGACACTGGTTCAGATAATCTAATAACAACATTGACCAACTTTCTTGATACAGCAAAAAATACTGAGAGAGCAAACTTATGGAATTTATGTACTCATTTCCCTGAAGCAACTGTCTGGAATGAGGCTGAACTGACATTGCACTACTCAATTCTATCAAGCATAAAGTCGCTCTAATAAATAAAAATTCCAGGGCTAGAGAGATGCCAAGAAAATCCTCTCCCATCAAATTCCAAAGTAGAAATTTTAGAGTTGAAATTCCTCTTGCAAAATGAAGCACAAAGATGTTAAATTAAAACCAGCTAAGATCCAAAATTAAATATTCTTAGTCTCACACAAGTTAAATTTCAGAGTTGAAAAATGGAAATTTTTTAAAAGACCAATAATCATCCCCCCCAAATATCTATATTTTCCCCTGTTTTGACCAGAATAGTTCGTTTAGCTTGAGGGGTGGTGAAATATCAGCAGTAGCCTGGCTCTTTTTCACTGGAATGTGCACAAAAAATTCGGTGCCTCACAACATAGATTATTTTAATATACCCCAGATACCCCATGAGCCTCACTTGTAAAGGATGTACATGTATAATAAGAGACAAAAGATTATTCCACATTTTCACACTAAACTTTTACAAATACAAACCACCTCATCTCCTCAGTTATTTTTCCCACCAGTAATGTCTTCTTATCATCAAATACTTAGTGTAGATAAAAATGCCAGGCAAACAAAATATCAGGGAAAAAGAGGAAAGGTAAATTGGCTCAATCCCTGGGATTCCAGGTGGTCAGTATCAGTGGTTTAGAATAAAGAAACTGACAATTCAAGAGGAATAAATCTTACTAGTTTGAGGCTAATCCAGAGACTGTTTATAAATTTCATGTAATTCTGGGTACAGTCGCCATGCCTACTGAGAGACAAGCTCCTTTTAAGAGGCTAGGAATACATATTCAACCTACTGTGCTTTTTTGGCCAGAAGGAGAAATTTTTCCTGATGGCCACCTGTATGACTGGGTCTATAATTTTTCTTCAGCATGGATTTTCAGTCCTGGGCCCCATGTTGATTCTATCATATATTTATAAGTAGTAACTTAGACTTCTCAGGAAGGTTTCATTTGCTTATGAGTGTATTTATTTAGTACCAAATCCACTGTAGAGAATTTGGCAAGACACATAAACAGGCCACATGACCCATGGCTGGCCTCTGCACAGTTTTCTTCTTAGTCCTTAGTCTAAAGCCAGAATTTGAGACAGTGAATACACCAGTGCCTACCCAAGCCTGCCCTAAAATTACAAAATGATCACACTGTCAGACTTCCATAGCAAACCAAAATCATGCATCTTGTAGTTTTGAAGTATTTTTTTTCTTTCCAATAATGTCTAATTCGATTTAGAGATCTTCTTGCCTACAATCAAATTCATGCATAGCTGTGCTTGTGAATGAGTTGAGCAACTTGCAATGACATTTGGAAACAAATCTGATCTGTTAAAGTCCATCTGATTTCTAGGCCCTGAGAGATTGAATACACTGCTTAGGTTGACTCTTCTCTATGTTCCCTTCCCTCATCTCCTCTCCAACTTTGATCCTTCCACACTTCCACCATAATTTCTTCTCCACTTTCAAGTGTCATGTGTTCGGTTACCTTCCTCTCTTATAGTCCCTTTTCTTATTTCATGACCTATACCCTTATTCACACCCATATAAGTACACATTAAAAAAATCAGAAGCCAATATCCATATCTGAGAGTGAATATAAAGTAATTATTTTTCTTTGTTTCGGATGTATCATTTATTATAATATTTTATAGATGCACCCATTTCCTAGAAATTTGATAATTTCCTTATGACTGAATAATTATTTTGTATATATCTCTCACAATTGCCTATCCATCTGCTGATGAACATCTAGTTCCATCCAATTTCCTTGTTATTTTTAAAAGAACAGCAATAGGGCTGGAGTGATGGCTTATGGGTTAAGGAGCTTGCCTGTGAAGCCTAAGGTCTCATGTTTGTCTCTTCAGGTCCCACGTAAGCCAGATGCACAGTGATACAAGTGTACAAGGTCACACATGCACACAAGGGGGGACATGCATCTGGAGTTCAGTTGCAGTGGTTCAAGGCCATGGCACATCAATTCTCTTTCACTCTCTCTCACTCTTTCAAAAAAATTAAAAAGAGCTGCAATGAACATACATGTGCAAGTGTTCCTGTGGTAGGTATATGTCCAAGGGTGTATAGAAGAGTCATATATAGCTCTATTTTCAAACCTTAAGAAGTTTCCACAATGATTTCCATCGTGGCAGTTTATGCTCCTACTAAGAATTCCCACTCCCAATAAGAGTTTATTTTTCCTCACATCCAAAAATAGTTTGTTAAATACAGTATACACACAAATTTTTAGTAAAGTTAAATATGGCCTAATAGTTCATTGACTGCAATTTATAGGAAATCTGAGTATCTAGCATAGAGGCATGTGACAGTTACAACAGAAATGTTACGGTCTGCCTAATTTATTGCCTTACATAGTAGGATTTGGTTGATTGGCTCTCAAAATAAACTATCTAATGCCTGGATTTCTGTTTTGAAAGCCTTACCACCTGGCCACCAGTTCCTCTGTTGGAAAGGGCTCAAACCTCTTCTATGAGTCAGAATTTGTCACAGAGATTAATCATTTAGGGATAACATCAATGAAGGGCAGAATGGAGATGTCAAACTGAAGGATAAAGAAAAAAGTTACAGAGGTTTGAGTCCTTCAGTTAAGCCCAGGTCTGAACTTTGCATTGGCTTTGCCAGAAACCTGTCTTAGCCCCACATTAAAGTGCCCTGAATCCTGAAAAGATGATTCTGACTCATGAGCTATTCTGAGAATTTAGAACTGGTAAATAATGTCAAAATATCGGGCAAAGATGACAAGTCATAAAAATGGGTCTTAATTAGATCAACCTCTTATAGAACGAAAACATTCTGAAGTGATTGAGAAAGGAAGGAAGGAAGGGAGGGAGGGAGGGAGAGAGGAAGGAAGGAAGGAAGGAAGGAAGGAAGGAAGGAAGGAAGGAAGGAAGGAAGGAAGGAAGGAAGGAAGGAAGATAGGAGAGGGAGAGAGAAAGAAAGGAAAAAAGAGTAATTTACTACTGTTAACAAATTAATCCATAAAAACACAGTTCACTTTCTTTTGTCTCCTTTCAGAAGCTAAGTAGATTAAATGTATTAAAATACTAATGATATTGAAAAAGGGATATAAGCCTTGCTTTCCAAAATTGATCAGAGTGTAGAAAATATGGTTAAAAACCAAACCAGAGTTTCCCATACTCTATTCATAAGTTCTCAAAATCAGGGTTCAAAGTATAGTTAACAGTTTACATAGAGTTGATACAAATAATGGCTGTTCATGGCAGAACCCAAAGGGCCCAAGCAAACTTATACCCTTGTATCTCTCTGTTTGAAAGAGGGAAATAGTACAGTCCTTCAGCCCATCGAGGCTGCAGGTGTCTCAGATGTTCATGTACATGTTATCATGGGACATGAAGTTGGAGTCATAGAATGATGCAAAGTTCATGAAATTAAGGTTTCAACAAATTCAGCCACTGATTTCCATGTTATTATAGGAAGCCCATAACAGTTACCTTATCTTTGCTGGGACAAAACGCCCGGCCAGAACCAATTTAGTAGGATTAGAAGGTGTACTCAGCTGACAGTTACAAGACAAGCTTCATCCTTGTGGGGAAGGCACGGCAGAGCATACAGCAGGGAGTCACATCATTTCCCATCAACTGGGGAAAGTGCCAAGAGTGAGCTAGCTAATGTCATTACACATTAGCAGCAGGGACTATGCAGGAATGAGCCAGCCCTGGCAAGAGGGGCTGCGTTATAACACTCCAATGAATGTCCCCAGCGACACGCCTCTTCCAGTGAGGCTCCACGTCCCAAAGCTTCAACCAGCTGGGGACCAAGTATGAGGCTTAGTCAAAAACATATGAGGCTATGGCGGACATTTTACATTCAAACCACCACAAAGCTTAAGGAAATATGACAGAATACAGTCCAGTGGACATAAATCTAGTGTGGGTTCAGTGTAGTTGACTTACACAGACATTGTATAATATTTTACCCCCAAATTGCACTAAAATGACGTAAAAGAATGACCCTACAATTGTATCCTAAATTGCCTTCGGGAAATGTCTTTTTTTTTTTTCTCTTGCTATAAGAACCCTGACAGGATGTTTATGCCAGATAGAACACCAGGATAATTTTATCCATGACTGAGAAAACAGTTACCCACTGCTGTTAATTAGAGACCGCAGTTTAAGTCCCTTAATTTTGGAAACCAAACATTGCTTGGAATGTCAGGACAGGTGAAATGCAGGACTGTGGGCAGAACCTGTGTCTGAGGAAATAAATGATACCACCTCCCACCCTCGAGTTTATGCTTGGGTGAGGACTTGAAGTTTCTCAGTGTTGAGAAAGACAAACATGGGATTACTCTGAAAAGCATCACGGCATCTATTACCCCATGCATACATGGACAGCTGAAAAACCCCATCATCCAATGGAGTGAGAACCAGGTGCTGAGAGTACGATCTTCCCTGTGCCTGCCAGGCTGATTCACGACAGAAGTGAGATTTTTTAGCTAGTCAAATAAATCTGCTAAAATGAGTAATTTGATACTAACTACTTACATAAGTACAATGTAATATGCATAAAAATGTCTTTTCAAGACCCATTTTCAAAACCACTGTGAATTAATCTTTTGAAAAATAAAAAAAAAAATAACAAATCAATCATTGTTTCTTCAGTTTGTTTGGTCATAAAGCAGACAGCACACAATTTTTTTTCCTTGTCTATATATTAAGGGAGTAAAACATTCAATTAATCTAAAATTATTATCAGGCTATCATGATATATAAGGAAAAATGAAAAGGAGAGACCAAGACAAACCCTTGATCTTAGAATTTTATACAATTTAGGCATATTTATCATACTTTTTGCAGTCACTTTTACTGTTTGATTTTTGTCAATACTTCTCTGTCATAACTCCAGTACTTGAAATGTATTAAAAGCCAAGTTCTTATAAAATGTGAGGAGTTCTGAAATATGATGAATGAACCACCCATGTACAGACTGTTAACTTCTGAGAAATGAACTGGGGATAATATAGTCCAGAAGTCCTAAGACATGGGTTATAGCAGAAAAATAGTGCTTTTAATAGCAAAGTTAAATAGCATACGTTATAGGGAATAACTGAAGGAAAGAATATTTCAGAGGGATTACCCCAACTATGGTGTAATCTCCTCCCAGTGAAAAGGAGACCAATGAAAGACTCTGTCTTGTACTTTTAGTAACAGACATTTTAGAGAGAGGAGAGAGAAGCTGAAATCTGCATACAGGAGCCATATGCACAGAGGAAAGTGTGATACCAGGAAAACTCTTCCATCTTGCCACCTGACCAGAGTGGCAAGAAACCATTTTAAAAGGAACACTGTTGAGTACGTATCTTGTTAGCCCCAAAGAGAAAATTGCCCATCTGAGCATTTGTCATGAACCAAATGATACCTGAGTTGCAACATTTCAAAATGGACCCTCTAGGGTTGTGGAAATTCAGCAAAGAGGCTAGGGTTACCCAATAGCGTAAGCAAGATCTTATGGTAGATTGGGAGTGGTAGATTAGTGGTGATTGTCAGGTAAGTTTTATCAAACTTTGGCTCAGTAGAAAATGAATTTTCCCTATTAATAAACCAAAGCAAAGAGACCTACTACCTTGGGGTCAAATTAAAATTAGGAGCACAAAATATTTCAACTGAAAGCCTTCAAAGGCTCTCATATAAACAAGATAAACCAACTGCTTTCCACTGATCTCCAGTATCTTCTAGGGCCTATTAATAATTATCTAAAAATACTGACCAATAAATTGACTGTACATAAAGAACGCTGACAGAATTTCTTCATGCCAAGTAATCTTATTATTAATCAAATAGGTTTGTGTGGTATTGAGCCAAAGTTTACAGCTCCAAAGTATGTTAGCTGATTGTCTTTGCGATATAAACCAGGTAATTGATCTGTTTGATTCCCTACTCTGTGATTTCTAAAATAAATGTAATGTTTTAACCTGGTTAAAACAAACAGAAAAAAAAAATAACTTCAAGGATCCATAGAATTCTAGTACAAGTTTAATAAAATAAAAGGAATGGACTTCATTTTAAAAAATCATATTATGGTAAGGACGTAAACTTTTTCGCTTCTAAAGCAAGGACTTTGGGACTGTACTTGGATTTGTCTTTCTTCCTAGTACTTACTGTATGTGACAAGGGGAGCAAGATCCATATCAATCTCAGCCTCCCTTCTAATTACACAAGGGTCATAATGACTCCTATCCTTCAAAATGGCTATGCTGATTCTAATTAATATCTGCTACATTCTGACTATACTTAATATATACTATTAACAGCAAATATTAATACTATAATCCATTTCCTTCTCAATTTCTTTAAGCCTGGTTTTAGGCTTACCACAGTCTGTGAAGTAACTGGAAATTAAAGCTTCATATTTTTTTTCATGTCATTCAAAATTTAAGCCTGTGTTACAGCTAACTAGGAACTGCCCTACTGAGTTGGAGTCTCTAGATTTAGGTTCTAAACTTCCTGCTAGAAATTCGTGTTAAAACTTAAAAAGTCATCCCTATAGAAAGAAGGCATAGGGAGGAGATGATATAGAAGTGCAGAAGAATAGAAAAAGGAAGACTGTTTGAATATAGACTTAAGTGTAACTAAAGGACGAATCTGAGATGGTGATTTCAAATTTTTACAGGCCTGTGATTCAGATGAATATAAACCATGGACTAATGATCTCCTAATAAGTACTCCTCTCTGAAGACTTTAGTAAAGGTGAATCAACTTATAAAAAAAAAGAAAGAAAAATTCAGCTTCTAAGGGGATATACTTGTAAGTAAACCAGAAGTGCACAGGGGAATCAGAGGATTTCTTTGAAACCAATACTGTTAGCTTACATGATTGCAAGAAGAGCAGAAATCTGAATGCAAATGTGAAATATTTGGCAAGGCCAACAGTTGGTCCACTAATTGGAATCCATACATTGATTTTTTTTCCTTATCTCTTTGAAAGAATTACAAATAAAGTTAAATGTGGTAAGATTGTATTAAAAGAATACAGAAAGACCCAGAAACATAAGCAGACACATGACTGACTCAGCCCTCCATGATAATATGGTGCCTGTGAGCAGTTCAGCCTGGGCACAGTAGTCCTTCATGAGGGGCAGAGCTGAAGAAACAGGCTTGTTTCCTCCCTGACACTGGACTTGAGTGTGAGAGGACTTAGGACCATGACCACTTTCTGGGCCTAGGCACTCTTGCCTTTGGGATGCTATTGCTTTGTACAAAACTATACAAAAATATAAAACGAAATATTTTATTATCTTGTTGGCATGTAGATGATGAATATAACTCAGACAGGATCGGCAGCATGTTAACAATTATATGCATATATAAAATGTTGTCATATTTGGTTTATATTGATTGTCACATTAACAAGACCTGTATTCACATTTAAGTGATTAATTTAATTAGGTAAATTGAGGATGGTAAGAGCCACCTTGAAACTGTGGTGGCACCATTGCATGGGTCCTGGAGGGTATATAAAGGAGAGAACTGGTTGAACACCAGCATTCATCACTCTCTGTTTCCTCACTTTTGGATGAATGAGACCAGCTCTACCTTATGGTCCTGTTTCTATGTCTTCCCCACCAGGATGCACTGTAAAGGGGGACTGTAAACTGAAGTAAACCCTTCTTCCTTTGAGCTGATTTTTGTCAGGTGTTGTGTCCAAGTGACAACAAGATACCTTAATGTAATATTCATATCTTTCATCAAAATTGAAAAAAAAAATAAAACATTTCTTGTGTTTCCTTTAGTGGTCTGCCTCCTTCCCTTGTGGGAGGAGCCAGCCTAGTCAAAACAGAAAACCATTGCTTAGAAAAGAAATTCAGACTTTCCCAAAGGTTCAGCTACTCACTTTTATTTACCTTCCTCCCTTTCCCCCAAATGGTGGCTTCTTCTACTCTATTCTGTTCTCCTGGAGCTATAAGACATTCCTGCAGGGACTTCCAGTCCACCTTCACTGTGACTCCTTTTCTGAGCACTGTTTTTTTCCTTCTCCACAGGGCTGGCTCATCCAATAAAAAAAGGAGACATAATATGTAAGGATTACCATGGGGCAAGGGCTGTTGCCTGTGAAATACATTTTTCTTTCAGTAAGCAAACACAACACAACACAACACTCTAAAATGACTTGAGGAGGCATCTGGACCTTTTTTTTTTTTTGTACAATGGGACCATATAGACAGTGGCTTCCAGCTTTCCTCTAACTGTGACTAAGTCTAGCCTGCAGATTACGCCTCAATTTAGGAGAATTAAACATTCCACTTGAGATTATTATTGCACCTATTTGCACTTATATTTCATTTTTTTCTCATAAAAACTTTAAATTCAACAATAGGAAAGGGCTTGGTTTCATTTAATCACTTCTGCAAATGCTTTTGTCATATGACACAACACACACCCAACGACTAGGGGTTGTATGTCTTTGTGGAGGTGTAAGCTGCTTTAACACACACACACACACACACATACAGCACACTCTGGAATGAAATCTTTTATTTAATTTATCTTCTTTCTCTGACATGCTGAACCTAAGTCCTTTAACATTGGAACAGATAGTAAATAGCTTTCCAGGTTTTCACAATCAGAAAAATAAATGCTGTGGAAATTCAAAAAAACTCACTTAACTGCTTCTAATTACAATAAAACATTTATCTAAAATTTCTATAATAAGTATCTCTAAAGGATTCATAAATATTATCTTAATTTTATTCCTGCAACATACAAACATGACAATGTATTTATCAGATATTCTGTGATAACAAATTCATTGTAAGTAATTGAAATAAAGCAATTGAAATAAAGAAACATGACTTATTAAAGTGTTCAAAGTGTCTCTGATTGGATGATAAGTTTTGATATGGAAAAATGTGTGTCTAGTTCTCAATGTATAATTTAATTCAAAATTTAAAGTATTTAGGTTATGGAAGCAATTGTTGGATTCTAACTTTGAAAATGTATGCTGTAAAGGCATATTACTTATCATTTACTGGCTTGTCATTAAAACATATTTTATGTCTACTAACTTTATATCTATTGTTTTAAACTCCCACTGAAGCCATTAAAGATAATACCAGAAATGCATATTGCATGCACTTATAGGATTTAACTTATCATCAGTTATTAAAATCTTTTGATACAAATTAGTATCCTTCAGTTCACATAAAAACCATTTCCCTAAAATTTTGAATATTTTTGTATGTTTTTCTGTGTTCCGAGATTGCAAATTTCTACAATCAAGTGATTTTTATCTCATTCTTCTTACTGTCCTTTTAGAAAATTTCTGCCAATGCTTATGAAATCAGGTTAATCTTGAAGATAGCTTCAGAATCTAGAGATGACTGAATTATCTTTATATGTCTTCTGAATATGAAACTTTCCCTTTCAAATTTCCATGGTCTCTTGTAAACAACTCATCTGGTCATTGCAATGGTCTTCAGTTTTATGGCTAATTACTATCTATTCAGTTGAAACGCTACTATCAAGAAATCTAGCTCAATACAATATTTCCTTCCACTTCCTAAAAAGATCCACAGTTTGTATCATTATTGCTGGGAGTGGAAAGTGTGTGTTGCGTGTGTGTGTGTGATATTTTTTAGCAGGCTGGTGGCTGCATGTAGAATATATTTCAAAAGATTCTCATTTCCTGGGGCCCTGCAGTTCTCCCAGTTTAAGGATTTCTCAATCTAACAGTGGCCATCTTTCCTTGGTGCATCCCTGGAGGGTCTCCTGCCTACTTGTTCGTATCTGCCAGCGTCATTGCTCAGCCTGAAAGTGGAGTTTCCTTTCCTTTCTTCCTTCCTGCTCCTCTTGCCTTGGCTGGCTGTGCCAGAGCTCTGTGTGTGGCCCACTGTCATCACACTTTGCACCTGTCCCAATTAGCAGGCCCGAGATGCCGCCAACGCAGCCTGCGTGCTGCCGACTGCCACACGGTGTGACCTCATGGCTAGCCAGGCAGCAGCTTGATGGTATGTGGTGTCTAGACACCATTTGTTGGAACTGTGTGGTGGGTGAATGCCGGAGCGTTGGATGTTTCTCACAGCTGTCTTCAAAGGTTAAAAACTTTTCATGAGAGACTTGACAGCTGGGGTTGGATCATCCATCTCTGTCCCCAGGGCTTGTGCATAGTGGGTCCTGACGCATAGTCACTATTCACACATGTTTGCTGAATTGGCAAGCCTTCATAGCGATTTTGATTTTCCACAGTCACCATACTATCTAGGACATTGTGGAGGCCAAAAGCAAGGCAGAAGGACTCTGGATTGCAACGTTTCTCTACTGCTTTTCAGCTGGATGATATTGTTCCATACCGCCTGTTGGCTTCAGCCTCCTAAGCTGTTAAATAGGTTCACTAGCAGTCTCATTTTACAAGGTTGGGATCCTTAGAAAAGCTTATGCCAGAAAAGTGCTTGAAATATCACCAAGCGCATGGTTAAGACTGGGAAAATATTGCGTTAGGAGCTGGACAGGTGGCTCAGTGGACACGGGGCTTGCCATGCAGGTATAACGGCCTGAGTTCCGATCCACAGCACCCACGCGAATGCCCGGTGGGCATGGCAGAAGCCGGTCCTCCCAGGATGCATGAGGTGGGGCCCAAGGAGCCCCAGCACCAGCGAGCTGTCCAGACTAACTGGAGCGCCCTGAGAGTCCTTGCCTCAGTAACATAGAGAGGGCTGTGACTGAGGCGGACACTCGCTGTGACCTCTGGCCTTCTTCACATGCATGCTCAGATGCATACATGTGTGTTCACATGCATATGCATGTCACATACATACACATGCAAAAGGAAAAGAATACTGTATTTTTTAATCATCACTCTGATTCACCTGCCATCATTCAGTATACCCTCATGCTTCATTTCCTCACTCGTATTCTATCTGTATATGTGACATTATGTTAAACACCCACTCAAAAATACCCAAGTAAATTAATTTAGCCAATGTACTTCTTTTCTCATGCTGAAGATTTTAAACTGAGCCTAGGACTATCTTTCTGGAGATAATCACATCAGCCATACTGAAGTCCTCCAAGAAGAGAAATGGGAGACAAGAGGAGGAGACCCAAATCTCCCCCCCAACTCCTATTCTTTCAAACAAAAGACAAGATAGATAATAATAAGCTGTATGCCTCTCTCCTTAAACTAATGGACTCTATTTTGGGTCACATGACTGAAGATTTCTACTGATGGCAGAAAATAATAAAGTAAAAATGGGAAGATATCACTTGGAGGCCAAGAAACTTTCTCTAAAAGAATGTACGTCTGCAATTCTATGGCAAAGGGAAAAATAAGCTTGTGAAAGTGAGATGAGGCACTCACTCTTGAGGATGGCCTTTCCTCTGGGGAAGAAGGGAGGATGCACAACCAGCAGCAGCCAGCTGAAAGGACTCTGGCAGGATGTGATGGTCATGGGTCAGAGAAAGCTGGTGAGACTGGAACTGATTCGTGGCCCATAGCCCATAGCTAGCAAGCTTTCCCGAGGTGTTAATGGGACCTCCCTTCTAGCTGGATTCATCGTGAGAAGACAGCTTGAAGTGAGAACATCTAGGGGACAAGTAAGTTAGTTACCTTCCTGTCCTCCTAGCCCCTCCCCCTGCATATTTCTGTGTTATTTCTTTCAGTACTACATGCACAGCTGAATATTAATTGGTTATGTATAATGGTATGGCATAATATAGGTAAAGTTTCTGAACCAATGGCAAAACCTATAGTCTCCTAACTGCTTGTATATTTTGTCTATAGTTTATTACATGGCATAGAGTGTTGTTTCCTGTGCCTGACATATCCCAAGACATGGTTCTGTATACTCTATCTTTTGTCATAGTGGTGTATCTATGTTCAGATTGTGTATAATTTCAGCTGACACTAAGTGCAGTCTTCTAATAGGGAGGGACAAAAGGTGTATTTTAATATTATCATTTAATTTGGACTGAAAATGAACTTCCTAATGTAACCACTAGATGGCACTTTGAGCCTAGAATATGCTACCACCCACTGACAAGTAAAATACCGACAATTTCACTGTTTAGGGAAGGAATGTAAAGCTGAAATATAAGAGAATATCATGTCTTAAAATCTTAATTTTAACTAAAATCCAACAAACTATACTTTTTTTTAAGCATAAGGGCATTCAGAAAAGACCTTATTGGCCAACCTCTAAGCAGTCTTAGGCTATGTAATGCACTGAATGAAAAATTTATGTAAGCCTACATTTTGAACCAGACAGTATTGTAAAATATAGCAGCTGTAAATAAAGTAGCCTGTCCTTTCTATTGCACTACACTTGACGCAGAAGAAAGCTAATGTTCCAGTTTCCTAAACCTAGTTTTCACCATTAAATTAATCCACACTGAGTTACCTTGTTCCACGTGTTTGAAGACTGTCTTTAAGTTATATCTAACATGATGAGCAGAAGCCTTTGAAAAAGGACTTGTTTCTCCTGCGAGTTGACTCTGATCATATGAAAACAAAAGTACAGTGTGTCATGACTGCACTTGAAGCGCTGAGCTTTGCCCTTGCCTGTGGGAAGAAATGATTAAGTAAAGATGTTTCGTTCTTCCACAGAAACCTAACAGTGGCTGTGACACTAAGATCAGCACTAACTTACAGGAAAGGCATCCACACAGTTCATGCTCCTAGGAGACACAGGAAGGGCTGTGGCTGCAGAGGCTAGTTTGAGAGATGGAGCAAAGCTCACTGGATGCCTCCTGGCGACATCCAACCAAGATTACCATCAGGAGCATCCTAGGGAAAACAAAAGTCATCTTCAACAAGTCTGGGAGAGAGGATTTCCTTGACCGTCAGGGGTGGGGAAAGTGGGGGAGATAACAGAGCACAGAGTGGGGATATCCTGTCGGTACTGAGAACACAGTTGTCTTTTCCACCTCCTGAGTTATCTTTGCTTCCTTCTCTGCTCTTCTGGGAATGACGAGCCTCTTCTACAGCTAGTCACTGCTGTGGAACACAAAAGGGCCACTTGATGGGTGCGAGGCAGGCAGGGAAGCCAAGAGAGACAAAGGAGGAGCACGCACCCCTGCAACCCTCAGCTGGGAGGCTTGCGGTTCTCTGCCAGTGCAGGCTCACTGCGGTGCCACCTAGTGCTGACAGCTATCGCTGCAGCTCCTTGGCCGTGCTTGCTCTCACTGCAGCCACCCAATGCTGGGCTTGCTGCTGGCTGCTCAACTTCTCCCTCACACCTTGGCTGGGAGGAAGTAGGCAGCCCTGCTTCCAGGGTAGTAGCGAGAGACACAGGCAGGTAACAGAAAACACAGACAGAATTTGTGAAGGAAGAAAGCAGACGTGCTGCTCAACTTTTTAAGACATTCTCAATAAAGCTTTGTAAAAGAGCTCATTAGAGAGCCAATGTCACCTTCTCTCCATTATCATCATAATACCCGGAGGGAGAATGGGGGCACTCAATCGTTGTCTTTCACATCAGATAGAGATTGTATCATCTTCTCAGAGATATCCAATGGTCGCTTGTAAGGGCCTAAAGCCACACTCGCCAGGCGCCGGGTTACCTAACATTTGTTATTGGCACCATGGAAGTAACTGTTCTCAAGGGCAGGAGAAATGGAGATCAAATGCGTAAGAGGATTTCCCCCTCTTTGTGTCTGACTTCTAGCGCTCTGGCTCCGTTTCCTAGGACTACTGTAAGGAAATACCTCAAATGGAGTGTATTAAATTCACAGAAATGGACTCTTTCATGGTTGGGAAGCCTAAAAATACAAAATGAAGATGCTAACCAAGCAGTAATCACTCAGAGCAACTGGGCGGAGTCGTTCCTTGTCTGTTTCCAGCTCTGATTATTGATCAGTCCTCCATTTCCCATAGCTAGCAGCTACATCAATCCAATCAGCTTCCTAGGATGTAATGAAAATAATAATACTTTGTACCATACCTCTAAGATACAGCTAATATAGTTGTAAAGGGGGAAAAAAACATAGTGATAAGAACTTATATTAAAAAATCAGAAAAGGGCTTAGGGGTGTTCTCAGTGGTCAAAGGTACTTGCTTGTAAAACCTGCCAGCCTGGGTTTGAGTACCAGTACCCATATAAAGCCAGATACACAAAGTCTGATTGCAAATAAATAAAACATTTTTTTAAAAAAAAAATTATAAGAATCTCAAATAAATAACACAATGGTACAGAAAAGTAGGACAGGCCAAACCAAATGTGGTAGACAGCAAGAAATAATAAATATTAGTGAATAAATCAATAAAATACAGAGTTAAAAACAATATATAGAATCAATCAAAGAACATTAACTCTTTGAAAAAATAGACAAAATTAATCCCTATCCAAATTAACCTAATCATAAGAGAGACTCACATCAAAAAAAAAAAAAATTAGAGATGAAAAGCTAGGGGCTGGAGAGATGGCTTAGCGGTTAAGCGCTTGCCTGTGAAGCCTAAGAACCCCGGTTCGAGGCTCGGTTCCCCAGGTCCCACGTTCGCCAGATGCACAAGGGGGCGCACGCGTCTGGAGTTCGTTTGCAGAGGCTGGAAGCCCTGGCGCGCCCATTCGCTCTCTCTCCCTCTATCTGTCTTTCTCTCTGTGTCTGACGCTCCCAAATAAGTAAATAAATAAACATTAAAAAAAAAAAGTTAGGGGTATTACAACAGACCCCAATAAAATCTAATGAATCTTAGGAAATATATGAAAACTTGTACTCTACAAAACAGGAAAATACGAAATGGATAAACTCACATGAGTTACCAAATTTAATCAAGAATCTGTAAATAGGGCTAGAGAGATGGGTTAGCGGTTAAGGTGCTTGCTTGCATAGCCCGAGGAGCCATGTTCAACTCTCCAGATTCCTCATAAGCCAGATGCACAAACATGAGGCAAGCAGTCAAGGACGCACATGCCCAGTAGGGGGCGCAAGTGTCTGGATTTTGATTCCAGGGGCTGAGGCCACGATGCTCCAGTCTCTCTTTCTCCCTCTGTCTTCTTCCCTCCTTCTCTCTCTAAAACAAAATAATTTGAAATAAATTTAAAAAGAATCTGGAAACAACGTAAAGTTAAAATGATTCATAACAGACAATGAGATCGGAGCACTCATACAGGTGGGTGGATTCAGTGCTAACATCAGCACTTCTTAAACAATCTCACCAGATACAATGAGAAAGCACATTACCAGCCTTCTTCTACAAAGTCACTATTACCATGATACCAAATGTAGACAAGGACGCAAGAAGAAAACTGTAGGCTTATTTCACAGATAAATGCAGAGATTCTAACATTCTCAAAGAAATAAGTGCAATTCAAATTCAAGAACACTTTGAGATGCTCCGTCAGCAGTTCTGTTGCTAACACGTTCTTTGCTGGGCACTACGGTAACTCTGCCCTTTTCCTGTTCTGCTCTGTTCTAAAGATGGATTCTTTCTCCAACACCACCTGCCAACGCCTTATTAGTGGTACATACTAAGGGGAATTCATTACTTTTATTTCCCCCCTTTGCTTGACCCCTTTCTCTGAACCCCTTCACGTTTACAACTAGTTCTCCTATTTTGATGTTACTTTTTTTTTTTTTCTCTTCTCCATCATCTATGCTGGCATGTTGAGGATCCCAATATTTTGTAGGTCTTGAGTAGGTTTCAACCACTGTGAGGTCAGGAATACAAAAGGCCACTTTGGGTAACCAAAACACTCCTCCCCATCCTTGGCTCGGAAATTCTTTGTGCCTTCTATTCCACAACGCTCCTTGGCATGATATAGATATCTCATTTAGTTCTGAGCACTTGACAATCACTTATCAGCCATTTGACAGGTTTTGCATTCTTCCCAAGAATAATTTCCACTTGCAAAAAGAAGCTTCTCTGACAAAAAGTGGGAGCAGCATTAACCTTTAGTCATAAATATCAACATTTTCAGGGCTCAAATTTTTGATGGCTCAACATACACATTTAGCCAAACAACAGCAGTAACAACACCCACTCAGGATTCTCCCAGTTGTTGGCTTTTGGCTAGGTTTTCAGAACCATTCCCTCCCACGGAGCAGGCTCCAAATCTAATCATAGAACAGTTGGTTAACCCTGTAATAGTTGTGTCATTCTTGTATCAGTGGGCACATCTGGCCTAGCTGGCCAGTTGGACAGGACCTCTGCTAGCTAAGACTGTACACATGTGAGAGGGGAACTTCAACTGGTCAGGAACCTTCTAATTTTTCCACAAAGCATCCCTTTCCCAGCACATGTCTTACGGCCCTTAGAGACACTGTCCCTGCTCTAGTGACTGCTTCAAGATTCTTGCAGGACATCATGTGGGCTTAGAGATGCCTTAGGATTTCTAGTCAAAAAATCCCCTGATGCTTCCAGAAGGCTTCCCTGCTCCAGTGCTTGACTTGGGATCCTTGTAGTTGTCCTTCCTTCTCTGGTGGCTCACTCAGGATCTTGACATCCACATGCATGAAGGCTCCTAGCCAACCATCCTCTAGAATGGGCAAAAGACTTCCCTGGCCAAGCAACCTCTTCCCACTACCCTGAGAGGCATAGCTCCCAGGCTCTTCTGGTAGCATTCTCTGCCAGGGGATCCTTGGAGAACTTTCTTCCTTTTATGTCTGGACCTCCTGAAGCTGGCTGCATTCTCTTCATTCTTCTGAGGAGTTCTTTCCAACACCAGACTGGTGAGTCATTCTTTTTTTATGAACCAGGTCTTTTCACTCTTGGTGCCAGGAAGTCCTTTGGAAAAGAGAGGTGACCCTTTTAAGGGTCAGCTCAAGTTGCTTGCAAATGTCCCATTAGGAGGTCCTTTCAGGAAGTGGCGCATGCTCTTTGAATGTTCCATCTTATGACCCTGTGGACAGACATCCTGTCAGGAGGTCCTTTGAAAGGGGACACCACTCTTAAAAGTTAGTTCTTGGGCTGGAGAGATGGCTTAGCGGTTAAGCCCTTGCCTGTGAAGCCTAAGGACCCCGGTTCGAGTCTCGGTTCCCCAGGTCCCACGTTAGCCAGATGCACAAGGGGGCACATGCGTCTGGAGTTCGTTTGCAGAGGCTGGAAGCTGCCCATTCTCTCTCTCCCTCTATCTGTCTTTCTCTCTGTGTCTGTCGCTCTCAAATAAATAAATAAAAAATTTAAAAAAAAAAGTTAGTTCTTGAGTCCTTTGTGGATTCTTAAACTTTGTTTAGGTTAAGCCCTATCTTTAAGATTTAAATTTCTACATTGTTTCTTCTAGGAATATACATTGATCAAATGTAATTATGATATTTAGTCTTTTAGCTTATTCTTAGTGTTCTTGTATGTTGATTTCATGTAATTATTTATTTATAATTTGTTTGATGGCCCAACTGTTAGTTCCCATCTAAGATTTAATATGTCATTCTGTATGTCACATCCAGATATATGATACTGTATGATAAAGTTCCCTCAAAAATATTTGATTCAAATTGATCTATAGTAGGTAAACATGCATGTAAACTTATTTCAAGTTCCTTTTAATTCATAGAGTTCAGGACTTTTAATGCATTTTCCCATGTTATAAATATTAATAAATATTTAAGTTAATTGCCCAATTTTCTTTTTCAAATGGGTCTTCCTAGCTTTCCATTAAAAATTGAGTTACTGATATATTCCTGGGAACATTTTACCAAGAATTTTACATGGATTGCCATAAAACAATGATTTCATGTTTTAAAAAGATAATTACTGGGCTAGTGAGATTGCTTAATGGTTAAGGTGCTTGCCTGCAAAGCCAAAGGACCCAATTTCAATTCCCCAGGACCCACATAAGCCAGATGTAATACGAAGTACATGCATCTGGCATCCATTTGCAGTGGCTGGAGGCCCTGGTGTGCCCATTCTCAGTCTCTTTCTCCCTTTCTCTCTGATTCTTTCAAATAAGTAATGTTTTGTTTTGTTTTGTTTTGTTTTGTTTTGTTTTTTAAAGATAATTGCTTATGTTTTCTATGTTTTTTAGGCTTTTAACTACTTGGGAAATAGTCTTGACAAATTCTAGATTTATTCTAAAATCTGTTTGTTTTTGTCAAACTTTAAACAACAGTGTTAGAAAAAGCTGAATTGTTACATAGTAACTTTGTTTTAAACAACTATTCATTCTTCAGGTCTGGTATAACAGACATTCTCAATGTTGTATCATCTGCTGTGACAGGTCATGGTCTTTCTGACCATGGCTTCACTTGGCAGCACAAACATTTCCTGATCAAGGGTATGGCTGCCTTTTCAAAATTTAGGAACCTTTAAAAGATGTCCTGTCATGCCCTGGGACCTGGGATGACCTAGTGGCAGAAATTAAAATATTGATACATTATCCTCATTAGATTGACTTCCATGTAAGGCTGCTGGAAAATTCTTATGTGCATATTTTAATTTGTATTATATATATATATATATATATATATATATATATATATATATATATATATACACACACACACACACACACACATACATACATATATATATAATGCCATATATTACACACACACACATATATACATACACATATGTATATATATGTATATACATATATATAGTCATATAGGGTTCATAAAACTTGGAAGGGGACCCTGAGAAGAAAGAAGTCTTAAAGGAGAGAGGGAAATGAAAAAAGAAGAGAGCAATGGAATTCATGTGACTTGAAGGAAGAGGATCAGTAAGAGAGGGTCCGGAGTCCAGGAGGGAAGAGTGAGAGTAGTAGATGAGTAAGAACAAAGTATTGTGGCAATATTATAATGAAACCCACTGCTTTGTATGATAAATGTTAAAACTAATTCAAAATTGGAAATGGAAATGCATGCATAGACTGCCCATTTATACATTCATAGGAGACAGCCATAATTTCTTTTCATTTAGTCATGACTGACCTGGAAGTTATATTTAAATATCACCACATCCGCAAATCAAAATCATAAAATGTCCACGTTGCCCAGGAGTTAATTAAAACTAATATATTTAAAACAAATAATGGTTTCCATTTGATTTATGAAAAGTCAA
The DNA here is from genome assembly GCF_020740685.1 of Jaculus jaculus. Taxonomy (NCBI): domain Eukaryota; kingdom Metazoa; phylum Chordata; class Mammalia; order Rodentia; family Dipodidae; genus Jaculus; species Jaculus jaculus. The sequence goes on along the minus strand of NC_059106.1, from coordinate 151,114,457 downwards.
TGCCATTTTCTTGGAATTAAATAACTCAAAAAATTCTTTTAAAAATGAAAGAGGTATTTTTGATGGTTTATTTTTAGAAATATGCTCAAGCAACCATTCAGTTTCTAAACAAAATCCATTAATGCATTCCTTATTTGTTATGCCCATAACAGCCTACGTTGTCAGTGTAAGTTGCCCAAAGCGCCGCTAGGTGGCAGCACTATGTGGTGATGGTGTGACTTTTGAGTTGGAATCTCAGGTCAACAATTTGCCTCCCATGAACTTGTCCTTTTGCCTTCCTAATCCTTGCCTTTCTCAAAAGTGCATTTAGAATAATAACTATAGCTTCAAATTGTGACACAGAAAATGAATTTCTTAAGCAATTCTATTTTGATCTTGGACATGCATGTAGGCTGGACTTTCCAGATCACTCTGAATCATATTGATCTGCTACTAATTCTGATCAAAACCATATGACTGGGACAGGTCCATGCCATTTCTAGTCTTGGTCCTTAAAAATGTCTCATAACCAGCTTTGTGTACATGGCATAGTGGTGGAAGAGAAGGTTCAAGGTAGAAATACAGCCTGGATCCTCCAAATCACTAGGTAAGGAGATAGTCCTAGAACCAAATCTCTTGTTTGTTAACCTACTGAGACTTTGTGGTGCTTATTACAACAATTCTCCTCAGAAAAATAATGTATCCCACAAAGTGTATCAGAGATTGAAATAGATGGTGAGGATAGAGTTCCTAGAATGAAGATGCATTTAGGAATTAATGGGTCTAATTACTTTGTAATGACCAAACGAATGCATAACTGTTGAACTTCTGGCCTTTGACAAATGTCTTGAGAGGAGAATAACATAGATATTATATATCTGTGCATTTCTATATACATTAACATACATATAAACATGAAATTTATGCATGTCTATGCTGTGATGTAGAAAATTATTTTGTTCAATGCAGGTGTGTCCATCGTGAAACTCCTGGGCCACATATATGCCAACAGAGCTCTGAATGCAGTTGAACACACTTGTAGATGATATCATGTTGCAAATTCAAAAGCTTGGACACCCCCAGCCTAATGAATCCTAATATCACTCCGTGTCTCTTGAAGTGGTATAAGTCCAATATTCATTAAGGGTTGAAAAATGAATGATAGTTTTGATGAATAAAGTAATGCTTAAGTAGACTGAAATAATGGAATTTTTCCTACACAGTTCTGCAGCTTAGAGTTAGTACGTATGCTGTACAGGTCAGTACTATTTGAGGGCTCAAGAATTATGGACTCTAAGGAGAGAAGAAACACAAAGGCAATGTCAACAAATGCCACATTGTAATATAGGGAGTTCATAAGTACTTGTGGAATTATTACCCCACCTAACCAACTCACACTTTCATATCCTGTGGGCAAATATTGTATAAAAAACCACCTAGCATAGCTGGTTGTGATTTTATAGAAGGCTTGAAAGGGATTTGTCATCAGCATTTATTAGAAGAGCAATCACTATGACTCAGTACCTAGAAAAAAAATGCCTACAAATTAAGATGCTTTCAACATTCAAAAACCACTGACGTCTCTTCCTCTCTCAAAATAAATAAATAAAATAGAAAGAAAAATGTTTAAAATGGCTGGAGAGATGGCTTAGCAGTTAAGACATTTGTCTGTGAAGCCTAAGGACCCAGATCCAATTTGGACCCAGATCCAATTCCCCAGTACCCAAGTAAGCCAGAAGCACAAGGTAATGTATGGGACTAGAGTTCATTTGCACTAGCTAACATTCTCTCTCTCTCTCTCTCTCTTTCTCTCTCCTGTCTTTCTCACAATAATTAAAAAAAATAAATAAATAAAAGCACAGACATCACTTTTGGCACTGGTTGAAGGATTTGTACTTTGCAATAGATGATGATGTTGGTAAAAAGAGGAGATTTTGGTTGAGGAATGAGATGGTGAGAATTTGGACCAGAATATCAAAGGACTCAGTTGTCAGAAGAACCCTCTAGCCCCAGGCCTTCACTAGTGATGGACTTAACAATGGTCACTCATCTCTCAGGGGTTCATTTCTCTGTTGCATGGAAATTACGGATTGAATTAGCTAATTTTTATGGTGCTTTAAAATCATTATTTTTTTCAGTATCCTAGTAATAAATATTAATTTTCACTGCACTCTGTGTGGGAGAAATGATCAGTTAGAGAGTTCCTGCTGATAGAATGCTAGATAAATCACCTTCTAATTGTGCACTTTTCATAGTACATAAATAGCTGCTTTGCAGAGGAACCAAGTTATGTCAGAAATTAAATTGAAAGGCAAATGGAAACTAGAATACTTTATTCATAGCTAATTGGATATACACAGTTCACACCTACTCCAAACAAACAAAACCAGTGTGGGGCATGGAGTTTAATGAACCTTTATGAGCACAGAGGAAATGTGGAATAAAAAATTTATCCAGCAAAAAAGGAAAATTTGGACATATATTTATGGCACACCTACAAGCTCTGTTCCTAGGCTATAATATACAATGTTCAAACAGGATAAATGGTAGTTATATTACAGACTCATGTATATCTCGTCTACTGTCTTTAAGTAAGAAAATTAATTAGAATCAATCAGGCAGCCATTTGTAAATCCTAAAGGTGTGAACACATGTGCCGAATATTTAAATAGGATTTCTGAGGTCAGTCATGGCTCCTCTCGTACTGTTGACTCCTCCACAGGAGCCAGTGCTGTGGGCTCATAGTCTCCAAACACCTCCTTCTTCTGCACCAGAGTTCTTAGTTCGTCTGCAGGGTTTGTTCTCAGCTCTCAGGATAACTTTTCAGAGAGTGCTACGAGGAAGGAAAGTGTAAATGAGTAAAGAAAACATGCTTTTCTGGTACTTTTATTGAAATGGGCCTCATTTTGACATAGAGAAAACTTTTTGCTCAATGAGAGTTGGCTGTGCATTGCCTCTCAGCTTGTTTTGCTTTGTACAGATAACATGGGAAACAGCTGCCAACAAGCGCCCAGGCAAAGGATCAACATTCATTGTGGTGAACCCATCCATGGACAAATCAGATCTGGCCCAGGTCTGAGGGAGACAGGCCAACAAGTAGGGACATACTTATGAACTCTGCTCCAGCCTGTTCCATCTCAAATGCAAGCTACTTAATTATTAAGTTAGTTGAAAAAGTTTAAGAATCCCTGTAAGAATTTGTGCACTTAAAATGCACCATGAATATTGATGGAGCATTCTCTTACTGCCAGTCAGTCAGAACACTGGTGAAAGTTGGCAAAGGATCCCCAGGAGTCCACTTTCATGGGATATCCATTCTGCAGAAGAACTTTGACCCAATGAACTTTGACTCATAAGGAAGACAGGCAATAATTTCAGACTCTGATCATACCTAGGAAGAATGTAGTACCCTACATGTCAGTAGCAAGGATGCCCTATGGTTTAAGCAATGAGGGATTTGTGAATAGATAATTCAATTTGAAGTCCAAAGAACCACACAGTGAACATTTAGAGTAGAACAGCATTTCAAACATGTGCCAGGGTTCAGAAATTAACTAATAATAATAATGCTTTTTCTTCTTCTTTTCTTATGGTGTTGGTGGTAGAATAATACCTTTTTTAAAATAGTAGAAGCAAAGAGACCATTGGGATAATGAAATTCTGAGTAGTAATGTGTGATACAAGTTGAGGTTGGGAATGTGCACACAGGCTTACCATTCTTGTTAAGCAGCTCACATTTCATTCTAAGTGCAGTGAAAAGTCAACATGGGACTATATACTAGCCAGGGATGTGAATTTATTTACACTAAAAATTGTGGTTTAAATACTTTTGAATGAAAGCAAGGACTCAAATTGGAAGGTTCCCTAGCAGTATTCCAGGAGCCAAAATGCTTTGTGTCTGTCAGGGTCTAAACAAAAGAATGGAATTAACTCTAAGCTACTTAAAATGAGAGAGATTGGGACAAAGAATTGATCATCCGTACAGTGGGAAGGATGAGAAGCTAAGCAGATGAACATTGAGATGAACAACGACTGAACCTGGAAGTTCCGAGGGAAGGATGTGATCAGCCAAATCCAGGACTGGTCCATCTGGTGGGCGTGGGAGCTACCATGGCTAATTCAGAATGAGCTGAACAAATACAGGAGATGAGACAGTGACAAGAAAACAGAGATGCCTCTCAAGACAAGAGGCTTGCACGTCATTCATCTAACAATACTCTGAATTGAAGTCCGGATGGATGTTGCTTGCACTGGACCCAAAATCAAGCACCATGAGTGGTGGACAGAGCAGTGGAAGGACAGAATGGTATATATGCTTTGAGGACAGAACACAGTACAATTTATGACAGGTTAAGTGCAATGCTAAGCAGTAGTAAAGCCTAACGACTTGGGTCTGATTCCCCATACCTACATATAGCCAGAGGCAAAGTGACGCATATGCCTAGAGGCCCTAGTATGCCAATTCTCTCTCTCTCTCTCTCTCTCTCTCTCTCTCTCTCTCTCTCTCTCGCTGCATGTGTCTGCTTGCAAATAAATAAACAAATAAAATATTTTTTTAAAAAAAAACTACCCATGGAGCTGGAGAGATGGCTCAGCAGTTGAGAAGGTGCTTCCTTGCGAGACCTGGGTTTGATTCTCCAATACCCACTTAAAGCCAGATAAACAAAGTGGCACAAGATTCTGGAGTTCATTTACAGTAACAAGAGGCCCTGGTATGCCCATTCTCTGTCTCTCTCCTGGAAAATAAATAAATATTTTTTTTTATAAAACTACCCATATTTCCAGCTGGAACCACTAGCTAGACTATGATGGCATTGAGTTAGAAATACAAAGAGAGGGCTGGAGAGATTGCTCAATAGCTAAGATACTTGCCTGCAAAGCCTAACTACCTGAGTTCAGTTCCCCAGTACCCACTTAAAGTCAGAAACTCAAAGTGGTACGTGCTCCCATTCTCTCTCTCCTCCTCCTCCTTTGTCTCTCTTTCTCTCTCGTCTCTGCTTACAAATAAATAAATAAAATATTTTAAAATTAATTACAAAACAAAAAATAAGCAAATCATGACAGCAGGTGGTGTTTTAACTTGGCTAGTTTAAGGGCTGCCTATATAGCTGATTGTTGTCATCAGATTTGTGTTGCTGGCAGAAAACACCCCAAGAAAGAACAACTTGTGGGAGGAAAACGCTTATTTTGACTTACAGGCTGAAGGGGAAGCTCCATGATGGCAGGGGAAGACAATAGCTTGAGAAGAGTTTGGACATCACCTCTAGGCCAACATTAGGTGGTCAACAGCAACAGGAGAGTGGGCCATGTGCTGGCTACGACACCCATGGACCTATCCCCTCAAAAATACACTGCCTCCATGAGGTTGAAATTCCCAAACTGCCACCAGCTGGGGACATAACATTTAGAATATTTATGGGGGTCACCTGATTAATCCACCACAGATCATACATTATTTTGAAGTGTATCTATGAGGAATTTGTTGGGAAAAGATTAGCATTTGAATGAGGAACAAGTAAATAATATCTGTCCTTTGAAATGTGGGTAGTTGTCATCATGAATGAATGGTACCAAAAGAACAAAAAGCCAAAGGAAGGGCAAATTCTCTCCATCTTTCTGAGCATCAGTTTTCTGCCTTTTCACTTTGGTGGTTTTAATTGTTAGGTCTTCAGACTTGGGATGAATTATGTCATTGGCTTTCTTTAATCTGCAGCTTGAAAAACGTTGGACTTCTCATCTTCTACAATCAAGTGACCCAATCCCATAACAAATTTCACAGATAAGCAAATAAATAGATAAATAGATGGTAGATGGATAGATAATAGGTAGATGACAGATCAGTGATGGCTAGATAATATGTGATTGATGTGTAACATAAATATGCAGTGATATACCATAGAGAAATGTGTGTGTGTGTGTGTGTGTGTGTGTGTGTGTGTGTGTGTGTCGCCTGAGAAAGCAAGTGAAATCCACAGAGTGCAAACACAGAAAGGAAAAAGGAACCCAGAAGGACAAGCCCAAGCTGAAACCATGGCTACCCCTGGCAGCAAGCTTGCCAATCTCAATACTAGAGTGCTGAGTTTGGATAACCACCTGTTACAAGAGGAGGCCATAGAAAGAGCAAAGGGAGTTAGAAGGGAAATCTCCCAGACAGAAAGCACAGTCCTCAAATAGCTTCCCTTTGGGAAATAAATGGGTTGGCAAAGCAGGGAAGTATATAATAATGTGGAGTATTGCTTGTGCCTACTTCCCCCCCCCCATTACACACACAGAGCTCAGAGGGATGGGAGAATCTCAGAAAACAATTATAGTGACAAACATTGTGGGTTTGGGGATAGCAGTTATTAAAAAGAGTCCACACTGATAGACTGGCATGCAGGCAAAAATCACAATGGTTCAGGTGCTGCTGTGACTAGGTTCCTTGGAGCTTTTCATCTGTACTATACTTCTCACAACTCATAGATTATGGTTCTCTTTCCCTGCCCTAAGCCAGTTTCTTCCAAGTATTTTGCTTAGCACTTTCTGCTCTTGTTTCACACTCAAGGAATAGTGAAAAGGAAACTGGGAACAGAATATCAGTTACCCACTCACTAACTTGAACCTCAATGTTTGCACTTGGCCAGTATTCTGGAAACAACATGCAGGGGTGAACCACACTGGTGATTTGGATTGTGGCCACTGCACTCCTTTCTGAAAGAACCTAATGACACAGGTTTGGTATGGCCTGGTGACACTCAAGTGAGTGATACTGCAAATACTAAGTTCAAATCACTACAGCATATCTTCTCTCCCATGGCTGCCCCACAAAAACCAGGACTGGGGAGATTGGTCAGTGGTTAGGATGCTTGGCTACAAAGCCTAATTAACTAGATGTGATTGATTCTCCCCTACTCACATAAGGCCAGGTGACACATGTATCTGGAGTTCCTCTGCAACAGCTACAGGCTCTGTTTCACCCCCTGACCCCATTTCCTTGAAAATAAATAAATAAAAATATTGTTACAAACAAACTCTGGGGAAAGGATGTTTTCTGAATACTGTGAGACATGCAATCAGAAATAAGTAGTGATTTTTGCTTCACTATTGAAGTCTTACAACTTACAACAAAAAGGAACTAAAATCAAGACTGTGACTAAGAATTCACTTAGGAACTTTACACACCCTAACTCTATCAACAGTTGATCCTAATGGTGAAGCCAAAATGAAGATAATATTTCACACACCCCCCACACACACAAATAGCACATTCACTGTGACATTCTACAGACTTAGTGAGACAGACAACTCAGTACCACATTTTGGAAAACCACCTCCTTGGTGTCAAATGTAGTTGATTAATGAGCTTGGATACACATATGGCAAGCACTAGCAATTTTCTTCCACATAGCAATGTCACAGAGAGCTTAAAAGAATAGTTTTGCAGTATGGTATTCTTTGATACAATAAAATTACTTAACAATCATCAGAGTATGTATTGAGAGGAGGAAAGGTAAATATGCTACTTGAATTCAAGCAATAGGAAATTATACACAGTGGTAAATTTAAAAGTTACTGCTACATGTGGCCTCTGAGAAAAAGTCCCCAAAATATATTAAATAGAAAAAGCAAGCTGCAGAAGGACACAACTGACTAAAATTTAAGAAATTTGGAATTTTTCTACACCTTGTGTATACATAAGTAATAACAAACTATTATGAAAGTTTTACACCTTTTGAGAGAGGGCTTAGTGGTTAAGACACTTTCTTATGAAGCCGAAGGACCCAGGTTTGATTCCCCAGCATACATGTAAACCAGATGCATAAACTGGCTCATGCATCTGGAATTCAGTTACAGTGGATAAAGGCTCTGGCATACACATTCTTTCTCTATCTGCCTCTTTTTTTCTCTCTCTCTGTCTCCCTAAAAACTAAATAAATTATTTAATTAAAATATTGGGAAAAAACTTTTTAAAAAGGTTAATAGTATGGACATCTTTGACAGGGAGAAGTGATATGGGATTAAGACGATGGAAAAGGGATAGACATGAATTGATCTTTCCAAAATATTGACATTTAACCAACTTGAGTGGGAATTTACATGTGTTCATTATATATAATTCCCTACTTATTCATGCCTGATTATGTGCAAACAGCATCAATAGAGTGACTGTAACAAAAGAGATCAGAGGACAATGGACACAGAGAGTGTATGCTAGAAAGGAGTGAGGAAAATTTGTACTTAAATGACAGCCACCAAGCAAACTTTTGTCTTTTTGGTTCAGTTCAAAAATACTTAAGGGAGTACAGAATAATTGTATTGAATAAAATTTCAAAGCAACGGGAGAATTTAAAGATGACCCAGACATAGTTCAAGAAGTAAAGCCCATCAGAATGAGAGAAGAGACTGGACTCCAAGGATATGGGCAGCTCTGGCTCTTAGAAGGGGCAAAGCCAACTTCATTAACCCAAGCAATGACCTCATGATTACTGCTTATGTTATACTTACCTGCAAAACTTAGAATGGAAATACAGAATTCAAAATTAGTTGTTTCAGTAGGGGTGGTGGCCCAAGCCAATCATCATAGCACCCAGGAGAAAGAGAATGCCACCAAATAGAGACCAGCCTTGTCTACAAAGTAAGCTCAAGACCAGGCGATGCTACAGAGTGAGACTCTATTTCAACTCAGCCACGCCTCAGAATAGATGTTTGTGTAAAGGATACAAATGACTGTGTTGTATTGATTATGGAATAATGATAGGAAGAAAGACCTCTGCATATTTAGTACAGATGCAGGTTTTCACACCAAAGAATTTGTCTGTGGCTGATCGCATCTGCAGATGCAGAATTACAGACAAGGGAGACTGACCATACCTAGAATTTCTTTACTGTGAAATGACCAGTGACCAGTGTATAAAATATACTAAAAGTAAGACAACAGAATGGATCCTAGGTAACTTTCTGTTTGTTTTATTCCCATGACGAGTAATAAACACCTTGGTTCTCTTGAAAGTAGAGCACAACTCAGAAGATGTTAAAATGGTAGGCAGGGTGGGAAAGATGCCATTTACCATGATTTCCCTGGAGATTCTGTGTAGGATCCTTTTCCTTCAAAATAATTCAATAATTATAATTCCATTATTCTCAAGGTGGCATATACTTTTGCTAAGTAATCATACTTTTATTACCTAGCATATGAATCAGTTCTCCAACTTCTTTGCTTGTCTTGAGGTATTATCTAATAATCCTACTATTTCACAGCTCATTTCCATCTCTTCAGGAAATAAGAATGTTGGAATTGACTGGAAATGGAAATTAAAATTAAATCATTTCATCTTGGAATCAATTTTTCTATATGTTAAATATGCAAAGGAACAGAGCTTTGTGATAGATTTCAGAAATCTTAGAAAAGCAAGGTCATTTATGTTCCATACTCTTCCCCAAGTATTCAAGAAAGAGTTTCAAAGCAATGGGTACTGAAAATCAAATAATAAATACACAGGTTGCCTCAAAATGTGAGACATGCCCAATGTTATTTATGTGAGCTAGACAAGATAATGTTGTCCAAAGAGTTCCACAACACGATACACCTTACTAGGAAAAAAAAAATAGACATTGTAAATGTTACTAAGTGAAGGATGTTGAGAAGAGTAGAGAACTCAGGACCATCTACACTGCCACTCTGCTCAAGAAAGAGAAGCAGGATATGCCTATTTGGAATCAAACGTAGGAGTAGATCTGAGTCCATGACCCAAGGGATGTGAGGATCTCTGAGGACTCAGTAAATGCCATGGGATGGATTCCTTCTCTGTCACCTCTAAAAATCACCCAGTTCCAAGATTTCTGACCTCAACTATAAGGTAATATGTTCATGTTATTTTATACCATCAAATCTTCATAATTCATCACAGCAACAACAGGACCCCACTGTCTCATGTGTAGAGACCTTAATATGATGCACCCCACATTCTCATAATATTGATTTTATATTACTTTTCCCATTCTACCTTTTGTCTTTCTTCATATATATTTTAATTTGTCTCTGTTTCAATTTGGGTATTGTGAATAAATGAACTTTCAGTCTTGCTTTTACCATTTTTAGTCAAGGAATCAGGAATGAAAAATAAACCCTCTGTTTCAGAAAAAAAATAATAAACATTTGAAATGGCTTTGAGGGTTGTCCTGTGTTGGAAGAGAGAGTTTTTACTAGGAAATTAAGAAATTCAAAACTTCTGCATCCATTCCTTTGGAAGACTGGGTTACTAATCTTGCAATAGTGCTGAAGCTTTGGGAATATTGCATTCTCCACAAGCAGAGCCGACAACACGTACATTACTTGTTCCACTCCATTTCATATCTAAAAATGGGTAAATGTTATGACATTTTTGTTTAAATATAAACAATCCTAAGTCTTACTTCATTCTTTGTTCTCATGAGGGACATTGAATAAATGTGTATTAAAAAATGGTACCAATGTAGTCTTATTGCTGCAATTTGTTCAAAACGTGGTATGTAATTTTTTGTTTCCCATGGAGTTTCTCTAGTGTTTGTTCTCAACCTGAAGTGTGTTCAAGAAAAGAGGCTTAAACTTGTCCCTTCAAAGAGAATATTGCTTTGAAAATAGTAAGGCCTCATCTTGCAGATATGGGAGTTATAAACCACCAGGTCTATTTCCCCACTCAGCTAAGACACCAGGACTCCCATTCTCATTGACCAAATCTCCTTCCCCAATTGAATATCATGGCTGTCTTACATGAAATTCTACACTTATAAAACTGAGGGATCGGGCTGGAGAGATGGCTTAGCGGTTAAGCGCTTGCCTGTGAAGCCTAAGGACCCCGGTTCGAGGCTCGGTTCCCCAGGTCCCACGTAAGCCAGATGCACAAGGAGGCGCACGGGTCTGGAGTTCGTTTGTAGAGGCTGGAAGCCCTGGCGCGCCCATTCTCTCTCTCTCCCTCTATCTGTCTTTCTCTCTGTGTCTGTCGCTCTCAAATAAATAAATAAATAAATAAATAATTTAAAAAAAAAAACAAAACTGAGGGATGGGGCTGGAGAGATGCCTTAGCAGTTGAGGTACTTGCTTGCAAAGCATAAGGACCCAGATTCAATTCCCCAGAACTCATGTAAGTCAGGGGTACAAGGTAGCACATGCATGTGGAGTTCATTTACAGTGTCTGGAAGCCCTGGTACACTCATTCTCTCCCTCCTCCCCCTCTCACCTTTCTTTTTCTGCTAAATTAATATGTAAATAAATATTTTAAAGAAAACTAAGGTTTGTGAGAAGTTTTTGACAGCCTTCTCTATCAATTATCAACTTTGTAGAGAAACATGCAGAATGAATCATCTAGATTTGATTTGGTTGAGGAGGAGAAGATGAAGTCTGTTCTACTATTTATGTTGCCTATTATAAACTTTAAAAGGCAATTTCCTAGAAAGACACTGCTATAATACTGGTGTTGTATACTCACCTGCATGCATCTATAAACAGTTTTACTTGTGTTTCCTATTCAACACATATATACTGCTTGTATTAGAAAAGAAAGCCTGCATTATATGAATATGAAACAAGGGACCCAATGAAATATTCATAATGCCAAACTTGTAGGCTTCAATTCCTGCTCTTTCTAGAATACCAAATATAATGAACACTCCAATTAGAACTGGATTCAGCTCTGTTTTATCCATTCATATTTTACATTACCTGTGTGAGTGCATGCTATATATAGCTGCCCTTTCCCCATGTAACATTCAGCTGTCTTGGATGAATTTTAAAATTCCCTTTGCAAATGCTTATAGCCTTTTAGTGTTGAATAAGTCCTCACTGACATTTACAAGTCATACCATTTATAAGAATCCACCATGGTTCTCATGTTTATTCTTCATTCATTGCAATAAAATTTGATGTTAATGTGCTATTGATTCTCTATTGTTGCAATAATGAGTGGCACTTTGAATGAGTGATTTTATTTTATTATACATGTTGCACAGTGTTCTATATTTTATGTTTAAAATGTGGATTTACATGCAGTAATAAGTTTGTGTAAGCCACTTTCTTAGGCTTATAAAAAATATAACACTAGTGCAGATAATGTTAAAAATATTGGAGAGTAAAATATATTGCTTTTCTAATGACATTATTGTGGTGTTTGAGGCATATCCCCACTAGTACTACAATCATTAAAAGTTTATAATTTACTTGGTGAATCTATAAGTTGAACCTTGACATATATACATATATACACTATTTATATGCAGGTTATATGAGTTGTGGGGGTGAATAATTTATGTCTAGTTTTTAAAAATTATTTTTATTTGAGAGAGAGGGAGAGATTTGGTGCACCAGGGCCTCAGCCACTACAGTTGAATGCCAGACACTTCAGCCACCTAGTGGGCATGTGCAACCTTGACCTTTGCCTCACTTTTGTGCATCTGGCTAACATGGCATCTGGAGAGTGGAACATGGGACCTTAGGCTTCTTAACCAAGTGTCTTACTGTTAAGCCCTCTCTCCAGCACTTTTATTTTTATTTTTGTTTGCGACAGATAGAAAGAGAGAGAAAATGGGCATGCCAGAGCCTCTAGCCACTTTAAACAAACTCCGGATGCATGCACCACTTTGTGCATCTGGTTTGCAGGACCTGGAGACTTGAACCTGGGTCCTTATGAGGCTTTGCAGGCATGCACCTTAATTGCTAAGCCATTTCACCAGCCCTATGTTTAATTTTAAATAATTCCTTCTGTCAGGGAATGGAGAAGAAGAAAATATATTTTTAATGTTGTCTCAGAAGTTTAGACATTGGACATGTAGTTTTAATTATATGTTCATAAAGAGATGAGTAGGAAGCAGGGCATATCAAAGAGTGAAAGGGCACATATGACACAAATAAAACAGGAAATACAGAGAGGAGGGAGAAAGAAAATCAACTAAAACAAATTGTATTTGAATTTTCCAGAATAAATGCTATTAGATCTCTGTATGCCAACTAAAAAATAAAATAAAATAAAGAAAAATGACTCAATCTTTTAAAATTGTTCACCTAGAGCTGGCTGTGGTGGTACACACCTTAATCCCAACACTTTGGAGGCAGTGTTAGGACAATTGCCATGAGTTCAAGGCCACCTACATAGTGAATTCCAGATCAGCCTGGGCCAGAGTGAGACCCTACCTTGAAACAAATAAAAAAGTTTACCTATTTAATTCACTTTATATTTTTACTAGATCATCACAAAAATTAATTAGTGATCTTAAAGAGGACAGCCTCATTGGTATCAGAAAACTCTACTCTCCCACCTGATCTTCACTATCTTGTATCTTAGGCTATAGATATTTCTTTTATTTTTTCCATTTTCAAATAATTATTCTCAGAAGAAAATGCACACACCACAATAAGGGTTGGTGTGCTAAGCCTTACCAGCTATTGACTCTTCAGCTAATAAAGCCTTATCTTCTTCCTAACTTGACAGCTTGCTGAGAATTGCTTCCTGGAGAACAAGGCCTCTGGAGAACAGTGAGAAGTGGACAGCACGAAAGAAATATACACAGATGACAAGGATTAGAGAGATACTCATAGGAGCATTCTGCACAGCGGCAGGCTGGCATGTGTGGAATTATGCCAACCAGAAAGAAATTTGAAAGGGAAAGACATGACTGAAGAGACAATGGAGGGCGGAGGTGGCATAAATGAACCCCATTAGCAGACACCACACTACAAGCTTGATCTTCTTACTGATACTGTAACAAAGGACCCAGTGCCATGGACTGAGAAGTGAGAAGGAAAATAGTCATGACATCATAGATGTGGGCCAGTCCCTGTGTCTGAAGAAAAGATGTAAATGCACACAGATTGGACCATTCTTGTAGGCTTCTTTTTCCGTACCCTCCTAAGTCATTGAAACAAACCCAGGTTTGCATTACTTACGATGAAGTCCTAGCACCCTTAATTTAGAGGCTCCAATAAAAATTCAGCCAGAATAATGTATCCTCAAAACTACTTTAGAATAAGTTATAGTGATCTAAAATATGGTTAGGTTTTTGAATTTAGAATTCATTCAATTTTCCTGTTTAAATTTACTATCCCTGCATTGCTTATAAAATGCACAATCTGAAGGATGGCTGTTAATAAAAGCTGTTCTTTAAGGAAAATTGATAACCATCATACACTTTTTTGTATCATCTTATGGCTTTCAGAAATGATATGAATATATTCACATAACAGGTGTGCTTGTGACCCTAACACTCCTGTAGAGCATTGAGTAAATGAATTTGCAAAATCTGAACCACATGAAAGAAAATGAGATTTTCTTTACCATACTATGCATACAATGACAGTGTATTTCACCATTTCTTCAATTCATTATCGGTAGGGCACTGCCTATAGATAATGATTTCATATATTAATTTAGCAAACAGACACCGACTGAATACGTGCTAAGCACCAAGACTTGTGCAGTGTGCTAGGCATAACAAAAATATAGGAGTTGATTTTTCTCTGTGTTGGTCTCCTTCCCCTTTGTGCTGGTATACGGTTCATCAGGAAAACATCACCCTTGCTTGTTTCGCCAATTGTCCTTAGTTTCAGTCGGGCCCCTTTTGAGGTATGTTGGGGCAGCTCTCTCCTTAGAATCTGCATCTATCTGAAAAAGAGAAGCAGATTCTCCAATGGAGAGTAAGTTAGCACCCGGAAAATTGAGATAACAATTACTTTTTTTGATAGAGAGTTTGATTGGTGTAGGCCCTCTTGTACCCCATGATTGATGGTAGCTTGATATTGGAGAGTAGCCTCAGAGGCCCCCAACACCTCAGCACTGAAGCAGACCAAAAATGAACCCAACATGGCTCAGGGAAATTTTGCGGAAGAGGGGGCGGAAAGAATGTCAGAGTCACATGTTGGGTCATGATATGCAGAGACATTTATCATACCAATAACTGTGGGCTAACTCCACAATGCACGACCCATTTACATCAACAAGGAGGGTCCAATGGGAGGGGGTAGATCATGGATGAGCCTAAACAATGGTACCAAGCTGCCTGTATTTGCTGGAAAGAAAACTAATAAATTAAATTAAATTATATATATATATGTGTGTGTATGTATACTAGAAAGGCACAAATCCTGGCACAAAAGAGGAAAAAAAAAACATGTAGGGGAATAAATAATATCAAGCAGTCATGTAACCTCATTGCAGTAAACAACAGGTTTAACGAATTCATAGTAATTTGTTAAGTGGATTAGCTGTTTCTTTTGTCTTTGAGAACAGAATTTTAGGAGAAAGTTTCTGTTCCAATGATTGATATAGCTAATAGTGGTAAAATAAAATAGTCAATATTAATTTCCATGCAGAAACCAAATTTGAAAAAGAAAACACAACAACTAAATGCCCTACTTCCACTATTTAATTGAGATTCAAGTTCATGTAGAATCAATGTGCTTCTTTAATGTCATTGCTCTATTCAAGACATAGTCACTGAGTCTATACCTCTGGGCACTGAAGGCACAGGGACACCTGGCATAGAGATGACATCCTCCCTAGAGCACATTTGCCCATTTGTCTTACATTCTGGCTACCCAACTAACAATTATTCTTGCTAGGAATTCTGTCATTTTTGAGTGTCGGCGAGACATGAAGAGTTCCTTCTCATTAAAGCGCTGAGCACGTTAAGTAGTCTCCCAGCCTCTTTAGTGCCAGTCACAGCTGAAATGTGAGTTGGGTTCTGCCCAGTCAGAGCTACTCACATGAAAAAAAAAAAGGAAGAAAAGTTTCTTTTCTGTCCCACAGTGATGACAGTAGCGTTATCCCCTTTGTCACAGTGGAGTAATTTCTCAGCAGAGCAGTGTTTAACGAAGTACTTGAGGACCTTACACTTAACTTCCCAACTCACCCGCAATCATAAGAGCTATCCCTAATCTGTTTAATAAACGTGTTTTCTGACACAGTAGGCTTCTTCTGCAACAAAGAGTTATGACTGACGGACGAGCCTCAGAGCCAGCCAGCATTTAGGAGAAGCGACAATTAGAACAGAGAACTTATCCAGCCTCTCCCATGGGAATCAGCAATGTGTTGATTTCCTAATGTTGATTTCTCAAAACCACTACAGTGTTAAAAACTGAAAAAGATCATTCACTTTGATGTTGGACTCTCTCTGCTATATATTTATATTGGTCTGTTCATGATCATGACAAAGCGTTACACACAGGACCATAAAGAGCAGACACTTATTTCTCATGGTTCTGGAGATGATTGAAGTGCCAGAATACTTTTTTTTTTTTTTTTCCTCAAAGGAACCTTGCCTAACTTGCAGTTGATTGCCAGCTGTGCTATGTTCTTTCTTGGCAAGGAAGAGTAATCTTTCATCCTCTGGTCCTCTTCATAGAATCATGATCTGATGCTTTCTCAATCTCTTTCCCAGCCTCCATGCTCCCTCCCCATCTCCCTCAGCCCCCCTGTTTTTTTTTTTTTTTTTTTTTTTGGCCATACATTTTCCATTTCCTAATGGATCAGCTCCTTTTTAGGAGACATTGATTATCACAGCTTTTCATGAATGTTCGCCATTACCCATTCATCTCCTTTGGTTAGATAAGAAAAAAAATCAATGAGGCTTGTGTAGTCTTTCACTTCCAGCCATGTGGAAGATAAAACATTACATAGGAAGTCCCTATCACCCCACTGCCAAGCCATAGAATAGCTTGTCTTTTCCAGATTCACTATATTCTTCATTATAAAAGTATGAACTTTTGAGTTAATATCATCTCAATTTCATTTATAGGAATTATTTCATTGTATTCCTAAAATATCTGATTAGTCCAATATCAGACAGAATTAAATGGTTGTGCCATAAACATAAACATATGAAATGTATCTACCTGCCTACAGTCTTTACCCGAAGAAAGTGCACACTACATAAATGTGGAATTTGCAGTTTGAAATTTCACATTAGTAAATTAGTAAATTTAGAACTATCTTCTAGTACATGCTTGCTTGTGTGTTCAAACATATAATACCTAGAAACTATAAACACTATATCTGTCTCCACATCATTTAAAATCTCCATGGGGATTATGTAAGACTGGCACTTAGGGAAAAATAAAGAACAATACAAGGTATTTCAGTAATGACTCAAGTTTCACATGTAATAGGCCTTTGGGAAATAAGTACTTCTATGAAGGTGGGAATGTTCTAGGATGGTCACATCCGGGAGAAGTTTGAACTTGAGGCTGAATCTTCATAAGATTTGATTTAAAATTGTCCACAAGACAGAAGAGAGAGGCTCTATCTTCAGGGACACAATGTGATTTCCAATTATTGTGTACTACAGAAGCAACAAGGATGCTTATATTGATGGTAGTACCCAAAGGCATCAGGGTATTTCAGGTTAATAACATAAAGCATTATAACTAATCCTATTACTGTTCTAGAGGCAGGAAGAGATCTTATAATTACCAGTGTGGGATCTGTATCCTGCTGTCTTAAGACAGAGTGGCAGATGACTAACTGACATCTTAATTAGCTTACTTCCAGTAATCATCTTCTTTGCAGCACTTCTCCCTCCAAACATCTGGTCTTCCATCTTGCCTCCTTCCCAATGGGTTGTGTGCAGAAATGTCTGAAGTCTTGTGTCCCATGGCAACATACCTGCCAGGCTGACCACGGCCGGGAGCATTTACATGTAGGAAGCTCTCTATGATTCATCTAATTTATGGCCCTCATGATCTCATCCATCATATCGGTCCTCACCATAGCCACACGAATCTCAATTACTAATGAACAAATAATGTCAGAACTCATCATTTTAGTTCTTTCATTAACTAGTTTCCATGACATATAAAGAATAATTCAGGGGACCAAATGTAACTTTGAGTTAGGCTTTGCCTATACTTTATTATAGTCGCAGAATAACTGGAAACCAGAATCTTACAAAGTTGACATCATTAACAGCATCACTATGTGATATATCATTAGACGGAGAAGGAAGTGGAGAGGAAGAAAATAATCTGTAACTATTTACATATATTTTGCGCTTTACTGTCACCACCACCTAAGGAATGGTGTCTCGCTGTTCACATAAAGAAGTGCACATTCAGAGAGGTGATAAAAGTCTGAATATGAAGATCAGTTTTACACCTCTGATTGGATGATGCTACTATGTATAACTTGCAAATTTCAGTGGCTAACAATATAGCATTTCCCCAAGCCTGTGTATGTTCAGAGAATCACCTAAGAGACTGCAAGTGTTTCCAGGCAGCTGCCCTGAGTGAAAACCTTTCCAGAATGTAACTACTTTTTTCATAAATGAATTAAATAGAAATTTCAAGCATTATCCTCATCTATGTTTGTGAGTAAAACTCAGATAAACCCATACAGATCATGGGTCATTCCATTTTGAAAAAGTAGTGGAAAATATACTGAAAAATGGGCACCTAGGTTTCCATCTTAGATACATTTATGAAAGTTTAATATAAAGTTAAAAATGTATTTTACCAGACATTGTTCATATATGGGTTTCCAAAAGCATGATTCAATGGAAATGTCATTTTTTTTCTAAGACAAACCCATCCATTGACTCTAATTTACAAATAAATAAAATTCTAAATATCTATACCAAACATTTGCATGAATGGCTTATAATATATCAAACTTAATTTTAAAATATGATAGACACTAACTCAGAAGTTATATTTCCACTTTCCATTGTACATATGTGGACTTCTTCTACTAAAGCTTTTGATACCAACCCTCAATTGTGCATTTTGTTTTATAGTTTCATCCTTCTCTGACATTTTTGTCCTACTTACATCTCATATGGGGTTTTGCAGCCCCTTATGACCAATCTTTGGCTTCCTGTCTCTAATGCATCGTTCTTACTGCAGTCTGTGTCCTTACTAATCCAAAGCCTCCTTAGCAACCCTGATTAGTTGCTACCAATTTCTCAAATCCAAATTTCCTAACAGGATGCTAAAATCACCTTTTTAACATAGCCCAGGATTGGTCAGCTCCAATCTTCCTTCTGTTTTTAAATATAATGCTCTCTTTCTCAACACTTTCCTTGGCCATGTGGCCACACTTAAGGTGTGTCTTCTTGGCATGTTTTTAGACATATCTTTCCACATAGGCAGGCCTGCTTGACTATTTACCTATCTTGATCGGATTATGGGGTTAAAATCTAGCATTGTGTTCACTCCTGCAGTGGAACATCTGCTATGCTAATTAATTGCAACTTATCTTTCTATACCTTTTCAGAACATGAAATTTCTAGTGTCTTAACTTCCCATATATGTGGTACAGTCTGTTTTCAGTTCTTAGTACTACCCATAAGAGGTGGATAGTAAGTATAAAAGCAAGACTGATGGATGAATGAATGAATGAAGGTGATTGATTCCTATTCATCCAGATGCCCTTGTGAAAATTACATGTTCTCAGTAAAAGAGCCAGCTGATTTCTACATAATTCCATTTTCCCAGGACAGTGTTAAAGAAACACATAATATTAAAAGGAAAAGACTTCCTCTGTTATCTTAAATTGTCATTCTATATGCTTTTATTTGGAAGGCGCTGCATACACCCTTGTTGAATCCTTGTTGAATACATCATAAACTAGTATCTTCTGAAAGCAGTATGGAAAAATTCTGGTGTAGAGGAGCAACTACTCATAGGGTAGTTAGAACTAACATTTATAGACAATTTATGATGTGTCTGCCCCTGTATGAAATATTTTATACTAATTATTTTAGTTAAATTTCCAGTCACATTTTATGTAAGGTCTTATTCTCATTTTACCAATGAGAAACAAATAAACACAGAGAAGTGAAGTCAGGTTGGCAAATGACAAGCTCAGGATGTAAATTTGGGCAGTAGGGTATCAGATGTTCTCCTAGCCTGAGTGCAACTTTGGTCTTAGAAATGCACACTGAATGTTGATGTTTCCACTTTCTTTCTTCATTGCAGGCCTTTTAAAATTACTGCAGTTTCTGGTCACATACGTCAATGGTAAAACTTAGGTACCATAACATCTACAACTCAACTCTCATTGACAAGAATTTATCGCACACCCCATTTAGTCATCCTTAGTCATTCCTAACTTGCTGTTTTTTCCTATTTTCTTTCAATAGCTTATCAGTTTATCAGTTTCTGTTGCTAGCACTCTCCTTCACCAACTTCTGAGAGAGAAATTTAAAAATATGAGAAAGAAAAATGTTTATTTTCTCTATTAAGCAAATAAGCAGGAGCACAGCTTACATTGGGTGTGTGTGTGCATGTGTGTGCATGTGCATGTGCGTGTAAAATTATTTTGTTAGTTTTTAAATTTTTCTAGCACATAAAGACCTTGGTACATTTTATAATTTTTATTTATTTATTTATTTATTTATTTATTTATTTATTTGAGAGCGACAGACACAGAGAGAAAGACAGATAGAGAGAGAGAGAGAGAATGGGCGCGCCAGGGCTTCCAGCTGCTGCTAACGAACTCCAGACGCGTGCGCCCCCTTGTGCATCTGGCTAACGTGGGACCTGGGGAACCGAGCCTCGAACCGGGGTCCTTAGGCTTCACAGGCAAGCGCTCAACCGCTAAGCCATCTCTCCAGCCCCAGACCTTGGAACATTTTAAAGAATATTTATTTGAAAGCAGAGCGACACTGACAGAAACAGAGAGGAGGAGGGAAAGAAAGACAGAAAGGGAGAGGGAGAGAGAATATGGGCACACCAGGGCCTTTAGACACTGCAAATGAACTCCAGATGCATGCATCACCTCATGCATCTGGCTTACATAGGTTCTGGGAAGCTGAACCTTAATCACTAGGTTTTACAGACAAGTGCCTTAACCATTAACCTATATCTCCAGCCTGATCTTGGTTCATTTCAAAATAATTTATTGATAGCAACCATGGTGGTTTGGATGTGAATTTATGTCTCCCCATAGCCTCAGCAATTTTTGATTAAGTTTAAGCTTCTTACTTAAGTCTCCAGCAGCCTGGGGAAGGAGATGTCACTAGGGATGATCTTAAAACTAGCCCTAAGGTACTTTCAGAGCAGTCTGAGCTCTGGCTGATCACATTTGCAGGCTGCTTGGTAGTTTCTCTGTGCTATGTATCTGTGGCAGTAAGCCAGCTAAGGAAGGAAGCCAGCTTCTTCCACCATTCATGGTGTTTCCCTTGGATTCTGTATGCCTGAAATAGACCCTTTCCTCTCATAAGCTGCTTCTGGTCATGTGTTTGTCCTTAAAACAAGAAAGCAAGTGCAATAACAACAAAAGATGTTTTCTTACTAGTATCTGACTAAAATCTTTCTCTGGTGGAAGTATATATTGAAAAATCTATGAATTATACCTGAAGTATGTTAGTCTTTTTAATCTGTAATTCACTTGCTTTCTTAGCTCAGTAAGATACATGAGGAGGCTGTGAGACCCATATGTTAAGAGTGCACTATGAGTGTGGGCTAAAAGATGCTGAGCTACCTGAGAGATAATTTTAATTTTTTAAAATATTTTCAAATTTTTATTTAATTATTTCAGGGAGAGAGAAAGACGCAGATGGAGAGAGGAAGACAATGGGTGCACCAGAGCATTCCGGCACTGCAAACAAATTCCAGACATATGCATCCCCTTGTGCATCTGGCTTATGAGTATCCTGGAGAACTGAGCCTGGGTCCTTTGGCTTCGTAGGCAGTGCCTTAACTGTTAAGCAATCTCTCCAGCCATTGAGTGGTGTCATTTAGTGACTTGTCTTATTCATGCTTCAGCAACTATGAGAGAATATGGAATAAACATTAAGATTTCTCACTTTCATTTTGCTGTACTTTCCATAGGACTCTTTCTTATTTTTCCAATAAAAGCAGAGATTTTGAGTTCACATATTTGTCTAAAAATTAATAACTTAAGTCGCTAGTTTGAAGATTGAGTATATGAGATGAAAGACACATGTCTTGTCTTCATAGAATGAAACTGTAGAGATGATGAATGTCACTGTAAATGTTGCAGTCACAAAGAATGTATTTACCCATGTCAAAATCTGCAAGGATTTCAATTTGAACATAATTGTATAAACATGCTTAAACAAAGATGTATGCCAAACTACTTAAGTGAATATTGTAAAATATTATGAAACATTAAATTGTATGTGATCATACTATAGGGATAAAAATTGGAGCTTTTAACAAGTGCTCAAGTGATTCCCAACTATCATAAATAAAAGTGAGAAAAAACAAAAGAATTTTATGCACAAAATGTTAAGGTTATATATAGCATTCCTTTTTAAAGTAATGGCTTAGCTCTCTAGTTTCTGAAGTGTATTTGGAGTAACACAAATTAATTTTGACTTGTCCTCTGAATTTGGATCTCTCACATAAGATAAGATTGTATCTGATAGCATTTTAAAATTGCTAATTAGTTTTGATGAAAGGAAGATTAGTTCACATAGAAATGCAGCTAAGTTTATAAAATGTTTTTATCCAAAGACATTAATTTTTTATGCTATGATAGCTTACTACATTTCAAAATAAATATTATATTAAGTATGACACAAATGTAAAGTTTCCTCATTTCTATATTTACAAAGTCATGATATATTAAAAATTAACTCTTTAGCAAAACCATTTTAGTAAAGCATACTTTAACAAAAATGTGAAACAGGCTTGCTGTGCCTGTAACTTACTTGCTAAGTCTAGAGGAAAAGAGCATTCTCACACATATCACAAGTGGGTTTACTTAGACAGCAAGGGATAACAGAAGCTGAAGGTTCATCACATGCTCTGCCCCCAAGGCTCAGAAAAGCTGTTTAGGTCAAACACAATCTCAGCTGTGCATGTCCATTTGGATCACAGCTAAGGAACTCCAGAAAGCAACTCAGTCTTGGTTTTCTACCACAGGGCAGTATAACTTTCTGTGAAAACAGAACCATCCCATTTCTAAGCAGATTGAAGTAGAGCCCAGACTATTCTGTCCAGCCCCTTTCTCTTTTAGGACATTATGATCCCAGAACACTCTACAGTTATTCTTGAGAAACTATAAGCAAAAATGAAAAGAACACTGGGAGATTCCAAAGCCATATAGATAAATGTTTTGGAAGGAGAACATCAAGTGGAACATTTATAATTTTATTTATAAATTGTCTGAATGATGCAATAGAATGACTTGTGCTGCTTTTGAATAAATGAGGTTCTTAATCTTAACACTATGGTGGCAGACAAAATGTAACCTACAAATATGGCCCTCTGCTTTTTCACAAAATGGTTCTGTTCTGCCACTGTTACTACTGGAAAATGGGATTTTTACTCTGACTCTGCTATGGAGAGGACATGTAGTATGAACAAACAATCATATCATTACCTGAAGCTGCCCTGAAAACCCTGCTCTATAATATTCAAAATGAAATCTTTATTGGTAAAATATTCAAGTGATTTTTCAAGACATTTTATCAACTGCAGTTGACGTAAGTGGCTTGTTATTGGAAAAGTAAGAAAAATGTTTTTATTTAATATAGTATTGATCTGAGAACAGATGAGTAGGTTATTGGTTCTTTCTAAAGAAAACCAATGGGTCATCCTAAAAGAAAAAAAAATAGTGAAAGCAATATGGTTGAGAGGAATATCTTAAAGGTGAAAAAAATTTCTTCGCAAAGAGAAAATTATGTGGGATGAAGATATTCTAAGCAACTATACTTATCTGATTTTTGTTTATTTAAATGGATGATTTTCCATGTGACAAAGCTATCAAGGAAACTAAAGCTGTAGCAAATATTTTAAGATGTGGAGAAATGAAATTAAAAATAAACTAATAAGAGCAGTGAAAGCTTATACATGGTCTATTTTCGAGATATTCGTCATGTCATTTGCATGCTTTCTGCCATTTCCACTTGTCACAGTAGTCTTAATATGAAGGAGAAAACCTTCATGATTCAAAGTCCTCTCAGATGTACTACTACATCCAGGATGTCTAGGGGATCTATTTTGCTCTAAAGTGACTTGAAATAAACAAAAAAAGCAAATATTTTAGCTGTGTGTCTTATAGATTAAGATATTTTTCCCTTCACTAATGTACATGCAGAATCCTCTTAACCGCTTGTAATGTTCCGTCTAGCTTCTAACATTCCCAGCCTCTTCTGGTTGTTGTCATGTGATTAATTGAAGGTGAAGAGCAAGTGTAGCCATGGATTAAGTCTTTAGAAAGAAAAGTGATTTTCTTTCTTTGCTCATCTCTTCCCTTCTTTCTGAGGTGAGGGGAGTATCAATTAAGGAGCTAGCCAGGACTCAGAATGAGTTCTGGAGCACACAGGAATGTCTCCTCGATCAGCACAGCTGGAGACTAAACATGCAAGTGCTATGCATTTACTTTAGTGAAACCAAGTTTGGAGTATCCTGCACCTTACATAGCACACCAAGCTGTAAAGAAGCCTGTTTAACAACCTGAGATAAACAAAAGTCATGATGATAAAACTATAAGTTTCAGAGGCCAGGGGCTAACTTGGTGGGCAAAGTCCTACAGGCACGAGGACCTGGATTTGGTAGCCCAGTACCCATGTAAAACAATGTTGGGTATAGTGGCATGTACCTGCAAACCCAGGGCTGAGGAAACAGAGATAGATGGGCCCCTGGTGCTCACTGACATGCTAGTCTAGCCAACAAAAGACCTGGAATCAAAAAGTGGTGGATGGCTTTCCTCAGGATAAACCTGAGTTTGTCCTCAGGCTCATCTGTTTGCTCATATACGTACACTCACCTACTCAGCAGACTAGTACAGTGAGCATACAGCCCCTGCCTAAGAAGGAAGAGATCTGTATGGACAGGACAGAGTACAAAGAGAGGGAGTTTGGCCAAATAATCAGGACTCTTTCTTGTTGGCATTCATAACTGTGAGTGAGGAAGCAGCTGAGGGTATGAGTGGGCTCTACCCAAGATAGATTATGCTTGTCTGTCTTCTTTTCTTCTGTTATAACATGATGTGATTAAATACCTTCATGCGTATAAAATGCTTGTCTCACTGGCAGTGTTATTGTTGACATGTTAACTAAAACTGCTACATTTGAACAAGAATGGAAAGAAGCTACTATGTCATATATATATACATTATTACTTCAGATAAGAATCATTATAAAATAGACTACTATTATGTGTTTGCATTAAGATGACTTTCATCCTATTGACTTTGTAGTCTGAAAGATCTTTTTATTTATTTATTTATTAGAGACAGAGAGAGGGAAAGAGAGAATGGGCATGTCAGGGCCTCTAGCCATTGCAAACAAATTCCAGATGCATGTGCCATTATGTGCATCTGGCTTACATGGGATCTGGAGAATAGATTCTGGGTCCTTAGGCTTTGCAGGAAAGCAACTTAACTGCTAAGCTGTCTCTCCAGCCGAGATCAGTTATTTAAAAAAAAAGATTTAACATTTAAATTTTATTTATTTATGAGAGACAAGAGGCATGCCAGGGCCTCTAGCAACTGCAATGAACTCCAGATACATGTGCCACCATGTGCATCTGGCTTAAATGGGTACTGGGGCATCAAACCTGGGTCAATAGGCTTCACAAGAAAGTGCCTTAACCACTAAACCATCTCCCCAGCCCCAAAATTTTTGAAAAATGTTCTTATTATAAAAGGATCTAAGTTTTTCTCTCCTCTGGAATCATACATATGCTAGTAGGCAGGAAGGCAACAGATTGTTAAATAAATTATTGTGAATCATAATCCATTGAGTATAATCCATGATCCCAAAAATCATCTGCTAAAAAGAATTATATGGAAAAAACAAATACAGATTCCTAAGTCCAGCAAAAGAATCTCAATGAGCAGATTTCCAGTTTTTATCTGCTAGTTCCAGTTAGTTGAGGTCAAATTTTATTTGAAATTTAACAATCTACTGTGTAAACTAAACCATAAAGGTTGTTTGTTAAGTTATCAATTTTAAAAGTATACATTTCCATGAATAAACAATATTGTATTGAATGAATATCACATCACATTTTTTTTTAGTATTTATTTATTTGAGAGAGAAAAAGAAAGAGGCAAAAAGAGGGAGAGACAGGGAAAGAGAAAGAGAGAGAGAGTAGAGAGATAAAAAGACAAAGGGTGCACCAGGGCATCCAGCCACTGCAAATGAACTCCAGACACACGTGACCTCAATGCATCTGGCTTATGTGAGTTTTAGGAATCAAACCTGGGTCCTTTGGCTTTGCCAGCAAGCGCTTTAAGCACTAAGCTGTCTCTCTAGCCTACACATCACTTTTGAAATGAACCCTTTGATTACATAAATTCTTTCTGTCACAATATATCACTTAAAAATAATCTGTATGTTTGAAGATTTATTTACTGAAAAAGAATAAATGTGCATTTTTTTGTCATCCTTCAACCAACTATTTCCCAGTGTTCTTCACTGTCCTAATTTTAGTGAGTACCTCTACACTATACCCAACTTTTCAAGCTACAGACCCAAGGAAATCAGACTAACTTTTTTCTTTTCTTTTCTTATTTTATTAAGAACATACTTTGTATGGATACATTTTAAAAAAAACTATTTGTATTTATTTGAGAGAGAGAGAGAATGGGCACACCAGTGCCCTCAGCCACTGCAAAGAAACTCCAAACACATATGCCACTTGGTACATCTACTTTGGGTACTGGGGAATCAAACATGGGCCATCAGGCTTTGCAAGCAAGTACCTTTAAACGCTAAGCAATTTCTCCAGCCCAAAATATGTATTTACATTCATATTTTTATATTTTTATTTATTTATTTGAGAGAGATCATGGGCATATCAGGGCCTCCAACTTCTGCAAACAAACTCCAGATGCATGTGCCACCATGGGCATCTGGCTAACATGGGTACTTGGAGGCTTAACAGGCTAACACCTTAACTGCTAAGCCATCTCTCCAGCCCTAAATACATATATTTTAGGAATTTTTTTCCTAGGTGTTTTGTTTTCTTGCCTTCTTTGTTTTTCCATGTCTATCTCTCCATTTGTAAGCTATCTAGAAACCTACTACAATGTGTGACAGCTATCACTTTGGAATAGTGAGAAGTCAAGTATGTTCCCAAAGATTACTGAAAGAAGTTATTTCAAACCTGGGGGACCATGTTGTAGAATAGTTGTCAGTACTCACAGAATTCTTTCTTCTGCTGTTAGATGCCTTTCCAATTGTGCCAGTCCATGCTAACCCATTAGAGATAACTGCCAAGAGTGAAATGTGTCAGGTGAGCTTTACATTCCTAACTTGGGACAGTGATTCTACTTTTGCCTGTTCTGTTGAATCACTTCAACAACTATTATGTTCTCCTTTTAAACTGATACCTGTAATTAAGATGCAGACATTGTATAGTACTCAGTGACTCCCCTGGTCTCTGTGATGATGAGTTTATGGAGCACCTTTGCTATCAAGCTTTCTTGATAGAACTAATTAAGTTTATTCCAAGTTATGATTCAAAGAGCTTTGATTTCAGAGTGAGGCCTGTCACATAAATATAGATTAAAATGAACATAAATATGCAGGTGCTTATCTATAAAACATCTTTACTGTGAAGCAAACCACTTATACGAAATCAACAGAGAAAACTTCTAGAGGAAATGGTAAAAATAGCTACAATCTTAGGATTTGATAGTCACTGCTCCTTTTGTTCCTTAATTTTTAATATTGTTTTTATTTACTTATTTAAGAGAGACAGAGAAAGGAGAGAAAGCAAGAAAATTGGCACACCAAGGCCCTTAGCCACTGCAAACAAACTCCAGACACATGAGCCACCTAGTGCATCTGGCTTACATAGGTACTGGGGAAATGAACCTGGTTCCCTAAGCTTCAAAGGCAAATGCCTTAACCACTAAGCCATCTCTCCAACCATATTCCTTAAATTTTGAGTTCTCTATATGGTGGTTATTTCATTTTCCTTTGCTAAGAATAAATAGGTAAAAGTTACATACCTCTGTGGGACTGTATATTTCAAAGAAAAGTAAGAGAACATACATTCTCATAAGTGAAAATATTAACATATAGTAATTTCAAGTCCTTATTTATACTATTATAGGTTTGAGTGTATGCCTCATAAACTAGATCATGAATGGTTCAAATATTTTAAGTGGAAATAGAAGACATGATCTGAAAGCAAACATCAAATGGAACCCTACCATTGCCCCATCGTGTGTGCACTTGCGCCATCTCATTAATGACATCTGAAAATGAGCATGGACAAGCTTCATTAAAAGGGTTATGTTTAAATTGAAATCTTTCTCTTTTATGCCACTTTCACACCATTCACACACAGCCTATTACTTCCCCATAAACAAAGTCGTCTGTTTAGGGAAAGTCAAATTGCTCACCTCATTAGTGAAAGGCGGGCGATTAGGGATGGTGAGATGGTGAGTCTGCCTTTTGGACTGAACATACTAAACAATTATCTAGTAACTGAATTGGAAGGGGGCTGTCCTTTGACATCCAATCTGTTGACTAGATCACATAAAGGCCAAGAAACACAGGCTACCAGGAAAAATGGAATATGCTCTTTACATGGATTTTTAAAAGTAATTCTCCTGACTTCATAAACTGTCTTCTTCTTTGTCCTCACTGTAAAGATTGAAAGAAAACCACAGAAATATATACACAAGTAACATAAACTGATGAAAATTTACATCATTTCATTTCCTACTATTAACTGTGAAATTGTAGAAATCTTTAGTGCTTCTTATGGAAATGAGGGACAATGAAGGTGTAGTGTGTTACTGATTGTAAAATAAAATCTTAGCTTCTAGAAATAATTCTTGAAGATAAAGTGTCTTTGGTCATCTCATACAGATGTTGCAAGATACTGGAATATTTAATACCTAAGGAAAATGAAAATACTACTCTATTTTCCATAAAAATAGAATCGAATTTGAACTAAATAATTTGAATTTAAAAATAAAAGACTGGGTTGGAAGAACCTACTATGCTAGAAAAAATATTAAAACATAAATAACGCATAAACCTGCTAAGGTTTACTCCATAAGCAAATATTATCTTTTTGAATTTGGTAGTAAGACATTTGTTTCCTGGTAGCAAATCACTTGGAAAAACTGTAGCTAATTATACAAAATTTAATATATGTTGCAACCCATAAGACAAAAAAGTGATTCCACATTCCATAATACACTGGAATACACTCACAAATTGGTTTATAATTAATATCCTAATATACATATATATTACATTAATATAGGAATTTTATGTCTGGTTATATTTTCATGGATATTCCTCTCATTTTATGGAGTGTCATATATGTATGTGTATATAGATATAGATATAGATATAGATATAGATATAGATATAGATATAGATATAGATATAGATATAGATATAGATATAGATATAGACATAGATATGATTGCTTAAAAAAATTGTCAGCTCATGGAATCCAGTATTAGCCTTTTGAGTTCACTTTTTTGGCATAAGTGTGATGGTATTCACCTCATAAGCATAACTGAAGGGACAATGGCATAATTTAGCCAGTAAAGCACATAATAATATAAGATTTGATACATTATTTGCTTTCTTAATTTGCTTAAAAAATTTTCAATGTCCACATTCTGGATAGCCTATTAGAAATTTCCCAACATTGAGCAAAGACCTAACAATAGTTTTCTACTATAAGCTCCCAACATGTTCTGGTAGTTTTAGTATTGGTGAAATTGTGGGATGGGAGCTTCTGGCCTCACTCTATCAATACTGGATGATGTCATGTTGAGTGGAATATAAGGATCCAAAATGGCAATGAAGAAACCAATAAATGATATCAGATTTCTGAAAATCTCAGCTATATGCAAGAGTCAATTCTTTAAACATAAGAATGAAACAAAAATCACAAAAATACAGCTGGGCATGGTGGTGCAGGCCTTTAATCCCAGCACTCTGGAGGCAGAGGTAGGAGGATTGCTGTGAGTAGAGGCCACCTTGAGACTCCGCAGTGAATTCCAGATCAGCCCAGGCTAGAGTGAGACCCTACCACAAAAAAACAAAAAACAAAAACAAAAACAAAAAATTTACAAAAATACAGATCATGCAGGTGGAGCAAATGCTTGGTGCATATGGCAATGCCTTGGATGTTGGCTAGTTCACACTCACATATAGCCAAAAGCACCATGTTTTCAATATTATTTTGTTTGCTATGCAAACTACTCACCTTTTAAATTTTCAAACATTAATTTCTTCCACTTGAACTTCTTCTTGGCCTCAAATAGACACTACTAATATACCTTTTATAAAAATCATAATTTAAAGTAACTGTGCATGAACTGTAAGCTAGTGTATTAAATATGCATCATGAGTGTTGGTTTTTAATCGTAGCTCTCTTCTCCCCTCATTGGGTTTATGTCAATTCCATTAACATTCAGGGCCTTGCATACATGTGTTAAGGAAATGAGAGTTTTTCAAGAGCAATAAGGCCAGAAGATGATGACAACATCACTTCTCTTACTAGGACTACACTCACACTCAATACAGCTGCTACTCCAGACACACTTTAGCCTTATTTTCTAAACACAGGCCACTTGTGTGGCACTTTACAGAAATGGAATGTGCATTTTCAGAATGAAAGGAAGCATATAAATGATTTTCTTTAATATCTGCAAAGTTTCAGGTGTGGAAATTCATTGAATTTTACCTATGAATTTGCCAGGAGCTAAAAATAGCTAATGAAATAAAGTTCCTGCTCTGCTTATGCTTATAATTTAAAGAAGCAAAGCCCATAATAAAGTAAAAACAGTAAATTGGATTTGTGTAGATTATGATTGACAAATTATTTCCATGTATTTCACAACTATCTTAAAGGATGAATCTTAGTGTTATATATAGACCAGCCTAACATAAACTTTTTACATTTATACATTCTTGCCATACAGAGAATTGGTGTGACTTTTGATAGTTGCTTATATTTTGATCCCATGTTTAGAGAGATTGGAAAGCTCATCCTTTGAAGACAACAATAAGAGCTTTTCTTATAACATTTGATGATTCTTCTGAACAACTGTCTATACTACATCATGACAAAGACCAAGTCTGTTTGGAACATTACCTAATGCAAAGCAGAAAAGAAAGTGGGGATGAGATACAAAAAAGAAGTAGATTGACTGGAAGGAACATGCAAAACTATAGGTAAGATAATAATGTGCATGTAGTCTACATATAATCAAGCCCCATTAAGTGGTTAAGAGGGGATTAATGTTGCCATTTCTGAATTTCATTGCAAGTAATTCTGGCATTTGCTTTGTAGGTATGGCTGAGAGTTAAAGCAAAAAGTAAAACCATGGCTTCACAGCAAAAACTAACCAAACTCTCTCTATACCCAAACTATATCCAAAATGATAGTAGGCAAAATAAAGTTGAGAAATATTATTTGGATATTTTATAAATAAAATGGCAAATATTAGAACAAAAATGAGAGACTGGTGAGGAAAGCTAATGAGTAAGAAAGTTAATCCACAAACACTCACAGATCCCACCCTTAAAGTATCAGCACTTTGACTCCCCCATTAAGGTAAAACAGAAAAAAAAAAGGAAGGGGGGGAATAGAACAGAAAGTTAGTGTTTACTGAAGTCCTAAAAATTAGAAAGTTTGAGACTATGGAAGATCAAAGCACACAGAAAGTAGGTGAGCCACATTCAGTCAATTCACAGTGGAGTATATACATCCTGTTTTGGGGGATATCCTGCCTTCTATATTAGCATACTGTCTCATGTCAATGGATTCTCTCTTTGCTCATGTTTAAGTGATGATTTACTGAAACATTTGCAGGTGCTGCTTATAAGGTTTCACTCTTTCACTGAAGTTTAAATTCTCAGGAAAGAAATATTAAAATGAGTTTCACATTTTGTTAATTATGTTGATCTTTGGGTCAGGAGAACCCAATCAAGGACACATATCGATTGAACTTCTAGGCCCCACAATGCTCAAGTGGTTGGCTTTTAAGATTAGGCAACCAGAACCCTGGATCATTTTTAAATCCTTTTATTTAAATTAATTGAATGTATGATTTTGTATTATGCAAGGAAAAGAGGGTAAGGCCCTTAATTTTTGGCTTAATTTATGAAAATCTTTCTATTTCACATTTCAGATTATTAAGACAATCTTTAAATGATATTTCTAATTATTTCAGTTTCTTCCTAAGCAAGGAATATGGTTAAGCATTTCCTCTGCACAAAATGTACTAATTATTGGAGTTTCATAGGTAATAGACTTATCTTGTGTCAAACCATCTAGGTTGAAAATATCCCTCTTTAATATAGGCAACAGAGAAAGTTTAGAAACCCAGTGAAAAGACTATGAATAATGAGCCATAACAAATTTTGAAAGTATGTTCTTAAGTGTTATGCTATGTTAATATAATGCATCCTGACTATTTTTAAAAAAATCAGAATCTAAAGTTATCCTTTAAATACCAATTAAATTGTATATGCAATTTTTTTTTTTTTACAGTTAGGTTCTGGAACAAGGATGAATATTTTTAAAATAATGTCTACTGCCAATGTTCATGGTGTAATCTCAGTAAACTAAAAGGGTGTCTTTACTCTGATGTGTGTAGAAAACACTTTTATGACCCTTATAATAATAAGGTTATGTTCACAGTCTATAGAACTGTGTATTTCTCAGCTCTATTTTTAATGCCAACTAGTTTTCCCATTAATAAGTTTGCCTTATTAAATCATCAAGTATATTTATGATTATTAAGCGAAGAAACCATTTCCATACTGACATGAGCTTTACTGAGCCATCTTTGTCTAAGGGAGGGTATGTTCAAATATATTATCAATGTTCTAAAATGTTCAGTTCTTGCAATTTAGGGTTGAATATTTCCCCAAAACATTCATATGCTCACTGTGGTAGTTTATAAGCTGCTTGAACCTACTTGCATGTATTCCTTTGTTAGAAGAAATAATAGAGTTAATAGTGTATTCATGTAAGCCAAGAGAGAGAAAGTGAAGTCCTTAGAGATTTGAGCATCTGGATAGCCACCCACTCACCTGGGCACATTCAAATGAAACCCACCCAGGGTGTGTGTGCCTAGAACTTTTCTTATCTCAGCCCAACTGTGTCTTCAGGGGAAATACTTTATCATCTACAGGTTGCCCAACTGTGACAGTGTGAATCTTCATAACTAAGACAGCAGAATGAAATCAACAGCAGCATGAGAGGGCCAAACTTTCAGGGCATTTGTATCTAACGAAGGGAAGTCTTCAACACATGGGCAAAGCTCATGAAGCTAGTCATTGCTGGAATTTTCTAGACGGAGTTCAGTGAAGGCTGAAACACTGTAACTCTTAGTACTGTATCAATTAGATTACCATCGCTGTAATAAATACCTTAATTGTAAAATAAAAGATTTATTTCATCTCACAGTTTTGGAGATTCTAGTTCATGATAATTTGGTTCATTTGATCCCATGGGTTTTGGTCCCATGGAAAGATCACAAGCACACCATAGCAGCGATGTATTGAAAGCAGATCCATAACCTCAATGAGCTCAAACCTCCTATTGTCTGCAATGGACCAATAGCGCAACCGCAGGGGAAAACTTTTTAATGGACAGGCCTTTCAGAGTAATCCAACCGTGATGGTTACTTTCCGATTGGCAACTTGGCAGGATTTAGAGACATTGAAACAAATCTCTGTGAATACCAGTGAAGTGTTTTTTAGATTCAGTTGTGGGGGCATCCACCCTAACTGCAGGCAGCACCATTCCATGGGCTGAGTCTCAGATTGAATACAAAGGAGAAAGTAAGCTGAGGTGTAGCAGTCATCACTCTGCTTCCTCACTGTGGAACTGAATGGGACAAATTTACTCGAGCTTCTGCCCCCATTCCTTTACCACCAGGATGGACTGTAACCCTGAACTGTAAGGTAGAATAAACATTTATAGTCTTTTCATTTAAAAAAAAAAAAACCGACAGTTTTACCTTTTATTTTATTTGCAAGTACAGAGAGACAGAGAGAAGGAAACAGACAGAGAAAGAGGGTGTAAAGAAAATGGGTGTACCAGGGCCTCCAGCCTCTTCAAATGAACTTCAAATACATATGCTACTTTGTATATCTGGCTTTACAGGGTACTGGGAAATTGAATTCAGGTCTTTAAGGTTTTCAGGCAAGCACTTTAACCATTGAGCCATTCCTCCAACCCAAACATTCCTTTTCTTAAGGTATTTGGTCACACCAATAAGAAAATAACTAATACAGCTTAGCATGGTGTTGCATACCATTAATACAGCATTTGGAAGGCTGAGATGGGAGAATCTCTGTGAGTTCCTGGCTAGCCTGAGGCCACAGGGTGAGTTCTAGGTCAGCCAGGGCTAGAGTGAGATGCTGCTTTGAAAAATGAAAGAAACAAATTGATGCAGAATATTGCTACCAGAGGTAGGGTAGTTTTGGAGTCAGGACACCTTTCCCATTGTCTTAGTATAGTATAAAAAGTTTCTCTTCAGTGGTATCGATCACTTTAATAACTGTATTAATTGCAGCTGCTTTTTTTCAGTAGAATCCTGAATGATATGTGTAAATTCGTTCATGGAGATGTATGGGGTGTGCTCCCAACTATAAGCTATCTAAACCCAGAAAATATTTTGAATTGCCATATTTTGTGTAAGTGGTAATTCATATCAAAATAAAAATGAAAAAATAAGAATGATAAGGTTGGAATCTGGATGCTTCCACACAGGCTTATGTGTAGAATTCATTATTTCCAACTCGCTTCACTACTGAGGGCACTAGGGAGCCTTTAGGAAGCAGGTCACTTGAGCTGGATCTTCGAAGGTGATGCCCTGGTCCTTGGCTCTGGTCTTATTCTCTCTGATTCCACTGTGGTGTGGAAGGTTTTTGGAACTAGTTTTTGTGAATCTGTAAAACTTGAGAGGCTGTAAGCTGTAGGATGCTCTAAGCAGAGATTAGTGAGCAATTCTCTTGGGGAAGCATCCAACAACAAAAACTGACTCATAAAATTGACAGGAAATTGATTTAAAAAACTAGCAATAGTTCTATGGTTGAATATTTATTCCTCTATCTTGTCCAAAACATCACTCTAAGAAAAGCACCAAGGGAAATAATCTTACACATATTCTTTTTTTCAGTCATAGTTTACTCCAATAAGTCTGTATTAATGTAATGTGCCTATTTCAGCCAACAGAATTGTGAGAATGAACTCTATTGTAAATTGTCAAGTAAATATTAAACCATATTACATAATATTTCAAGCAAAGAGTAAAGAGGCAGAGACAGAGAGAATATAAGGGGAAGGAAGAGGAGGAGATGTGAGGAAATAGGAAAAGGAAGATGAGGATAGATGGATGAATATCATGCTGGTACTTTTAATGTCCCTTCTAAAATCCATGTTAGAATTTAACTGCCATTCTAACAGTGTTGAAAGGTGAGATCTTTAAGAAATGTTTAGTTCAAGGGGATGATATAATGGAGAAATGTTTGAGATTTCAGGCAAAGTTGTTTATATGAAAGAAAAATAGTAGATTAAATTTTCACAAAATTCTGAAATACCTTATGATTTTCACATAATTGCAAAAGTTGAAGGAATGGTAGATGGCTATCAGAAGACAAGCATGTAAGAAGAATTAATTGTGTCCCCTAAGATATAAAGATAACCAACTCAGCCAGGCAGGGTGGCGCACGCATTTAATCCCAGTACTCCGGTAGGGGGACAGAAGTAGGAGGATTGCCGTGAGTTCGAGGCCACCCAGAGACTCCATAGTGAATTGCAGGTCAGCCTGGGCTAGAGTGAGACCCTACCTTGAAAAACCAAAAAAGGAAAAGATAACCAACTGCCTAGGGTCAGACCGTTAAGCCATGTAACCTGATCCATCACCACAGATAAGATAATTGTGATTCAGATTCACAGGTTGAATGTGAAATGAATTACCTTTAGTGAAATTTTTGGCTTTTAGACAATCCTATATTTGTTAAGTATTAGTTCCTTTATTAAATTATCAGTACTAAAAGCATTATTGACTACAATCCAGTCTGGAAAGCAACAACAACAACAACAAAACACCCTAGAGATTTCAAATATTGGGAGTTTCATATAGAAACTGTTGATTTATGTTTTTGGAAAAGTGTTTACTGTGATGTTTAAAAGACAGGAGGAGTGGGTCTGGAGAGATTGCTCAGTGGCTAAGGTGTTTGGCTGAAAAGCCTACCTCACCACAGTTCGATTCCCCAGAGCCAGTGCAAAATCAGGTTCATATTGTGGCACATGTATCTGGAATACGTTTGCAGCAGCTAGCGGCCTGGCATGCCCATTCGCTCTCTACTTCCTGCCTTTCTGTCTCAAGATCTTTGTTCCTTCTTCTTGCAAATGAGTAAAGAATTAAGAAAAGACAGGAGGAGTACAAAAAAAGCATGGGAATCATGAGTACACGATTGTAAAAGAGAGCTAGCCTGCAATCAGGAAATGATGCGGTTCCATTAGTCATCACTGCTACAGAGCTGCTGGCACCTTCCATGGCTGTAGACTCGAGTTTCCAGTCTTCCTGATCTGCCAGAAAGAAAAGCTCTGGTTAGAGTAGCTACATACGTATTTTCTCCTCTTCCTCTCTAACTTGTCATCAGCATCTGGCTGAACTTAAGATGTACACAGCTAGCAAGGTAACATGCTGAATTTGAGTCCCCAGTTAGACTCTGACCTTACTCTGGGTTAAGGAAAGCTTTCCCCACTGTGGATGCCCCACAGACATTCCTTTCAAATGAAAAGAAACTGGCTCTTTTCTTAGCTGCTGCACACTGGGGAAGGGCTGATCTCCAGACAATATTCAACTAGGGCAATTCTCAGACAGGTTTAGTTTTGGGTTCTTACCTCTGTGCAGAGACTTTCCACAAGCTTTTATTTTTTTTTTTTTAAATTCATTTATTTGAGAGAAAGAGGGAGAAAGAGAGAGGCAAATAGAGACACATACACACACAGAGTGGGCACACCAGGGCCTCTAGCCATTTACAACAAACTCAGGCCACAACCACCACCTTGTGCATCTTGCTTTTATGTGGGTCCTGGGGAATCAAACCTGGGTTCTTTGGCTATGCAGGTAAGTGCCTTAAGCTATAAGTCATCTCCAGTCCAAGCTTTTTTAAATAGTATTTTGTGTATGTGTGTGAGTGTGGTAGAGAGGAAGGGCAGAAAAATGACTATATTGTAGCTTAAAGTCTCAAGGGCGAAGAGTCATGAAGGCAGGAGAGAGCATGGCATGGCGTGAGCAGAGGTTGGACCTCATGTCTGCCACACTGGTGGAAAACAGTAGAGAAGAAGCTCAGCTCTGAAGGGCGAGCTGGATAAAACACTCCAAAGCCTGCCCCCAGAAACACACCTCCTCCAGCAAGGTTCCACCTCCAAAACTGACACCAGCTGGGGACCAAGCGTTCAAAACACAAGTTAATGGGAGTCAGCTGGTTCAAACTACCACATTCTTCCTCTGGCACTATCTAATAGTGTTCCTGATTCCCAAATATTATTAAAATTGGAATGGACTTCAAATGCTATCTGATCACTTATTGCATTGATAAATCATAGGATTTAGAGAAAAGCCAAGTAAGGAGGAAACAGGACACCACCACGAGTAATGGGAAACGATTAGCAAGCCTTCCACGACACCACACTTGTGTAGAATTGTGCTATTTAATATAGACAAAATTTTGTATCATTTATCTATCTTACTTACATGCTGCTGAGTTGCTTCAGAAATTATTTAGAGCATTTTTAATAAATAGATTCAACCCAGTGGCATTATCAGCAGTTAATGCATGGAGTGAACTGAAAGAAAGATGAATGTGAAAAAAATAACTGGAATCATAATTAACATTCTTGGGCAAAATACATTTATTCACTAAGACTTTTCCACTGGCTGAAGATATCATCTATGCTAGACGTTACAGAATTTAAGATTTCTACTCAACAGAAGTAGTACATTAATATTAGCATAGATTAGGTAATTGAATCATTGGTTGTGAAGTTATTATTATTATTTTTTAAATTATTTGTTTATTTGAGAGTGACAGACAGAGTGAAAGAAGCAGAGAGAGAGAGAACGGGCGTGCCAGGGCCTCCAGCCACTGCAAACGAACTCCAGATGTGTGTGCCCCCTTGTGCATCTGGCTAACGTGGGTCCTGGGAAATCGAGCCTTGAACTGGGGTCCTTAGGCTTCACAGGCAAGCGCTTAACCGCCAAGCCATCTCTCCAGCCCTGTGAAGTTATTAAAGACACTAAGGTTCTGAAAATTTAGTGATCAAACCTCTGGGCAGTCTAAATTCTTGAGAAGTAAGTCCAAACTGTTCATGTATACTCTAGTTCTTTTTTAAATTTTTTTAAAAGTTGAAACATCATGTGTTGGTTCCTTCATTTCCCTATACTCTAGTTTTTATAGTCATACTTTGAATATAATCTACTGTGCCTCCTAAAGAGAAGCAATATTTAACAGAAAGGAGATCCTGCTTAATTTGATCCTTCCCTGCTCAGGTCAGCTCATTAGCATGACATGGGTGAGAAAATGTGACCATGAGGTTCTCCATGAATAAGTGCCGATGGTGAAAACATGAATAACTACTTAATGAAAGCAAGAAACCTTTGATTTTTGATCACCTGGGAGCTCATGATTAGTCCACTAAAGATTGAGGTAACCCTTCTGTTCTGTTATTCTATAATTAATGTTTCTATATCTTATGATCAGTCTACTGAGAGATTGAGATAACTCATCTACACTGTAACTACATGTCTTGGTTGTTGCTGAATTTTTATCTGGTATTTTTACTTTTAGTGTTGTTTATTTTCTCTTATAATTCATTTTGAAAATTCTTTTGTTAGGCATGTGAATTTTCTGTCAGACACTTTCCAGAATTTATGGAAGATGCAACCCCATTCATAAGGCATTCATGGGCTTAAGAGATGGCATCCAGTCAAGGTACTTGTCTGCAAAGCCAAAGGATCCAGGTTCAATTCCCCAGAACCCACATAATGCAGATGCACAAGTGGAGCCTGCATCTGGAGTTTGTTTGCAGTGGCTGGATGCCCTGGCGTGCCCATTCTCTTTCTCTCTCTCTCTCAAATAACTAAATAAATAAGATTTTATTTAAACAATTCATTCATGCTGGAATCATAATTCACTGACCAGAAAAGTATATTTAATTTTTTCATTTTAAACTTACAGACTTTCCCATGGTAAATTAGTAAAACATCCACGTGGTTTGCCTTTAACTTTTTTGTCCAAGATTTCAATTTCCCTGATGTTTTCTCAATTTACTGTGATGATAGAGCCTGCTCCCACATAAATTAGTGGCTATGGGCATGACAATTACTTTTGTGATGTCTTGGGAATTTCTTATAGGGATTCCATTATTCATCTGTCCTCACATCCACCATTCTCAGATCATCATCAATGACCAGGATCTTGTTGTTGTTTTTTGTTCCTTCCCAGAGGTCAAGTTTAGCTTTCCTCCAGCAATCAAACAGTTCCATTCAGAGCTTATTAAGCAGCTCTGGAATATTTCCACCTTAGGGGAAAAAGATTTATTTAAAGTGTTTTATTTATATTTTTTTATTTTTTTAAATTTTATTTATTTATTTGACAGAGAAAGAGGGAGAGAGAGAAAGAATGGGTCCATCCATGCCTCCAGGCACTGCAAAATGAACTCCAGATGTGTTCACCCCCATGTGCATCTGGCTAGTGTGAATCCTGGGGAATCGAATCTGGGTCCTTTGGCTTTGCATGCAAATGTCTGCTAAGCCATCTCTCCAGACCTTAAAGCATTTTAGATCTTACAATCATCCTTTGAAGCATTTTTCTATACTTATTGACTTCTTTTATAAATTTTATTTATTTATTTATTTTAGCTTTTTACAATATTATTTATTTATTTGCAATCAGAGAGATAGACACACACACACACACACACACACACACAGAGAGAGAGAGAGAGAGAGAGAGAGAGTGAGCTAGAGAGAGAGAGAATGGGCATGCTAGGGCCTCTAGCCACTACAGACGAACTCCAGATGCATGTGCCCCTTGTGCTTCTGGCTTACATGGGTCCTGGGGAATTGAATTTGGGTCCTTTGGTTTTTCAGGCAAATGCCTTAACCTCTAAGCCATTTCTCCAGGCCCTTATAACTTCTTAATAATGCTCCACCTTAAAAGGTCTCTTTTCACATTCTTCTTGAACTATATATGTTTCTATGTAGCAAGTTATCAAATAGATATCATATCAGAAACACATGATCTTATACCTTAAATGTGTGCTCAAATACATTCTTATATAGCACTGGGAATAAGAAAATATTTTGGGAAAGATGTCAAACACAAGCAACATATGTGAGTACATTCCTAGAATGGGGATTTATATTAAATTTCCATGTGAACAAGATGCAAACTAGATTCCAATCCTCTATATACCCTAAACACGCATGCCCATTTTCTCTCTTCTCCCATATTTAAAACTCAGAAATTATTAAAAACTTATAAAAGGCATTTATTTTTTATAATGGTACCACTCTCAAGAAGCTTTCAGAGGATTGGATCCATGAAGCCAGAGTGTCATCCCAGGTTTTAAGACCAATTTGCTAATTTGGAAACTGTGAGCTGTTTCAGGCGAACTTCTTTCTGAAATCATTATGGAATCAAGGTTCCAGGATCCAGGTATCTCCAAATCTCCAAATAACATTCATAGTTATGCATAGTTTTTGTCATGAGACTCTTACATTTATACTATTATAATAAAGTGCACTCTTCTGACAATGGCTCTATAGACACAACTTGAAACAGCAGGCTTAAATTCTATAACAGGCCGGTCAAGGCAGGAAAAGATGCCACACTCAATAGAGTATCAAAAAAATGTAATAAAGGGATGACTTACAAAGGTGTGGATGAGATTAAAGAAATGAACAAGGGTGGTGTTTACAGTGGGGCTAACAAGTACAAACAGCTATTACCCTTACCTTGTGTGAGAAAGGATAGGAGACCGTCACCAGCATAAACTGAGTAAGGAGCCTGAGTGTGAGAGGTCTTCCTGAGAGACTGTCACTCCCACTGAGGAGGAAGACACACTGACCTTGTGTCTCTAGAATCCACAGGATGGTTATTCATGTGGTTCTAAACTCCTGGGATACACTTACCCTGTGTCTCTAGGATCCACATGGTGGGGAATCCATGAGGTCCTAGACTCCTGGGATACACTTACCCTGTGTCTCTAGAATCTACAGCTTGGGGAATGCTCGAGGTCCTAACATGCTAGCACGGAGAACAGATTGAAAAGGGAGGCAAGTGAGCCAAGGAGGAATGAAGGAAGCTTATCACCACAATCACTACACCTGACAATGCCAACCACATGAAGTAATGTGGCAGACACAAATATTTGTCACTTTGAGCTCTAGAGTATGGCATTCCAAGGTGGGATGCTATTGATAGCATAGGGATGCAACTCCATCATTTGACTTAGCACCCTCACCTCAATTTCTGAAATAATTGCTTAGCACTTCCTAAATGGCCTTGCACAGCCAGGTGTGTGAGACAGTCAACTCTGGTAGTCACACAATAACTCTTTTCCAAATGTTCTCCACTACTTATATTAGATTTTTATCTACATGAGTTTCCATCAGAGATGTTTCAAAGTTCCAAAGACAGTCACACATCATAAATAATGATATGCTGTATTTGGACAAGTTATGCCGAATACTGTATCATCTTAATAACTGTGATGGAGGCACTGCAGATTACTGCTAAGTCCAAGAGGAGTGAGGTCAGAAGCAACTCATTACTGTCAAATGAATTCCCTTAGGAAAGCTCTGTGGTGCTTCCACAGTGACACTGACTCCTAGAGCTAAGTGATATGGATAGAAATACTCATTGAAGATTCAAAATATCTTCTTCTGGGCTGGAGAGATGGCTTAGCAGTTAAGTACTTGCCTGTGAAACCTATGGAGCCCAGTTTGAGGCACAATTCCCCAGGACCCACGTATACCAGATGCACAAGGTGGCGCATGCATCTGGAGTTTGTTTGCAATGGCTGGAGGCCCTGCAGTGTCCATTCTCTCTCTGTCTGTCGCTCTCAAATAAATAAGTAAATAAAGAAATAAATCCTCTTCTTCTCTATTTAACTCTGATAAAAATGTTCTGCATTTAGGAAAGAAAGGAGTATCAACTAGTTTCCAGGGGAAACACAGGCAGTTGCATCCTTTCCAGGCAATGAAGATGAATAGCATATAACAAAGGCCACTTGCAAATTACACCCTCAAGTTTTATACTTCGAAGTGGAATTTTTAAATGCAGGTAAGTTCTTCTCTGGTGGAAGTTTATAAGTCTCATTCTTCTACAGAAGATATTGCCTCCAAGAAGGGGATTCATTTTTGTCCTTTAAGATTTCATTAACTCGGTTAATTAACTATGGGCTCAGATCTGTATTGTGAGTAATATGACAAAAGCTATACCTCAGTATGCTGCTGTAATTTTTTTCTTTTTTAGGTACAGAATAAAAATCCTCTTGTTCTAGAAGCTAATTAAGATAAAGACTTGCTTGGCATGCAATTTTGCTTCCTTAACATCTTTTTTTATTGAAGTTGCTTGACTTAAAGAACATCACTGACCCATAAAGTGAAAATGAAAATGGGTAAAAGGATGATCATGGGCATTCTGAGTAACTTGCTGGGGAATGTCTCAGACTTGAAGTGCGTGTTCATAATAATTTGACAACTAATTCTATTAGTCTAAAT
Source organism: Jaculus jaculus (assembly GCF_020740685.1). Taxonomy (NCBI): domain Eukaryota; kingdom Metazoa; phylum Chordata; class Mammalia; order Rodentia; family Dipodidae; genus Jaculus; species Jaculus jaculus. The sequence goes on along the minus strand of NC_059106.1, from coordinate 151,071,816 downwards.
GACTAATGAAACACAAATAAAGTTTTTGATTTACACAGCCCTTCTTACTATAATTTAAAGATATTTTGAGCTAAATTCTGGAATGTAGTAGCTTGCTGGTTTTGAGGCAACAAAATGCAAAATACTAGTAGCAAATTCAGATAATAATAAACTACATTTCTATGTGTCACATTTTCATCCTAGTGAGCCTCATTTATGTCTCAACACCCTATTTTAAAAGCTCTCTTCACTTAAAGAGCCTTGACATTCAAAAGTAATTTAAGCTAGTTCATTGATGCTACTATAACTCCTATTTTTAAGAGTCTGTGTATGTGTGTGTTTCTGTGGCCATGTGTGTGGCCATGTGTGTGCCAGACCATGCACTTGGAGATCAGAGGACAACTTTTGGGTGTTGGTCTTTACCTTCCATCTTGTTTGAAGCAAGGTCTCTTTGTTGTTCATCACTGGATGCCCCAGCTAACTGGCCCCCAAAACTTTCAGCTTCTCCAGTCTCAGCCTCCCATCTCACCATAGAAAGGTCAGGGTTATGGATGCTCACTACTTTGTCCAACTTCAACATGCTTTCTGGGGATCAGAACATCCACCAGTCATGCCTGCAAAGCAAGTAATTTTATCCACTAAGCTATCTCACCAGGTCACTCATTTTCAAATATTAAAAAAAATATTGCATCAACTATGCCTTTTTGGTATGTATCTCCCTTAGTACACACCTTTATTCCACTTGTGCAGCACATAGTGTTAATGAATCTGTGTCTGACATTTCAAATGATAAAGTTTTTCTTTTGTTTTGTTTTGCATGGAGATAAATACCTGCAGCATATCAGACTACCATACCAAACACGCACCAAAAACACATGTAGGGCATTTTAAATAACAGGGACTTATTTTCTCGCATTTATGAATGCTAGGAGTCCCAGACCAAGGTACCAAGAGAGCTGGTGTCTTCTGAGTATGGTGAAGGAGAAGCAGTCCCATCCCTTCTCCCTGGATTCCAGTGGTGTGCAGGCTCCCCATGGTTTCTATGATTACTCCAGGATGTCACCCTCCTAGCTTAGCTATAAAATCTGCAAGGACCTAACTTTTAAGAAAGGTTATATTCTGAGATACCTTGGGTAAGGATTTCAAAATGGGGGCTTGGAGGACACACAGCTTAACACATAACAACACATAGCCAGCTACATGAAGAAGACACAGCTCTTTAGTATGAGTTTTGTAGTGGTCTCTTCCATCTTGAAAGGCAAGTCATGTCTGTTAATTAAGCAAGTGATGGTTGATAATTAGGTTTTGGCATAGTACACCAGGCCTTTTCCATACCCCACTTGTGAGGTTTCTGTAGAAATGTGCCCGCTGGTGCCAATTGTGTCTTCTGAAACAATATGTACTTCTGTAACAACAAACAGTAGAATTGCACCAGCCTGACATTCTGAGCACAGAAGCACAAAAATTTCCTATTGATATTTTCATCTTTGAGGCAGACAGGAATGTCTTTTCCAATCTAGTGAAGTGATAAGTAGTAACTGTACTCTTAGCTTCTCCTCAGACATTTGTGTTTGAGTAAGATCATTCCAAAAGGTAAGGAGGAAACTGTGTATTCATTCCTACTTTTATCTAACCAATGGGTTTATCCTCTGCTTTCTGAAATACCTATTGGTGTAGAGGTTTTAAATTTAAGCTACTTTATCTGTTCTTCTAAGATATCATAAATACTTTTCTCACCCAAAGATTCACAAAGGGAAAACACAATCACAAAACATATGAAAGAACCTGAATAATAGAAGGGAAGAATTATAACATCAAAACAGAAGAAAGGGTTGGAGAGAGGACTTAACAGTTAATACATTTGCCTGAGAAGCCTAAGGACCAAGGTTCAACTCCCCAGCTCTCATATAAAACAGATGCACAAGAAGCAGACAATAGAAATGCAGAGGGTGTGGAGGGAGGGAAAGGGAAGGATGGGATAAAAACAAAAATACTCAACCCAAAGTGAACTAGTACTACCATAGAAACCTTTATTCTTGGAGGTAAATTCAAATACTCAACTTTCAACAGAAATATGAAGGAAGTGCCTGAAAAGAAGGGTCCTGGAGAGAGTAGGATGACCCCTAACCCTTAAAACGTTCTTGACTCTGGCCTGTAACTCCCTGTACCAGAAATCTGTTGCTACCCACAATATGGTGTTGATTGGAGAGACCTACAAATTCCCCAAAACAAGGCAGTCTTCTGTTAAAGCACTTGATTACCCATCTGAGGTAAAAGGTAAAATGCTACTGCTGAAGATACAATGTGCTGCCAACACAGAACATGGAGAGATCTGGCTGGGATCTGGAAGACAGACAGTCCCCTGACAGCCTATCTAGTGCTGCAAAGCACCACATGAGCTACAGGAGGAAAGTGGCCAACAATGGTGTGAGAAACCAGGGACCTAAGCTACTCAGAAGCAACCAGCCTGACAATGTGCACACCAGTGCAATGGTGACACACAGTCATGGTGAGTAACCAATAGTTGTCTAATTGGCTAGTAGATCAACTTGGTGGAAGAAACCCATATCTGGACCTGAGAACAAGGTCTGAATCCTAAGGAGACAGATTATGCTCTCTAACGTAAAGCTCAAACTAGTCTCGGCCAGAAGTGGGGTTACATCCATCAAATCTCCCGTAAATTAATAATGTTTATCCCATGTAATCTAGACTGAATTCACTCTCCTTTGGAGAATCTGTTTCTCCATTTTCAGAAGGAAGTGAGACCTGAGGAAACAAAACACCCACTATACTTCAGCCAAGGTCCAGCTGAAATCAGAGATGAATGGGGGAGATGAGTAAAGGTGCTGCTTCCATGGTGAGCCTAACAATCAGTGCCATGGTGAAAGAGACAGATGCTGAGGATACTCAACGCATATCAAAGCAGAGATCCAGAGGTTCCTAAGAGCTCATCACTGTAGTAGACTTAAAACACATCCACAATGGCTCAAGGAATTTTGCAGAAGAGGGGGAAGAAACATTTTAAGAGCCACAGGTTAGGACATCATTCCCAGAGGCATTGCCTCACCCAATATCTGACTGCTGCTGCTCTCACAAGGCATAAGCTACAGCCCCATGGGGAATACCAGCAACCCCACTGAGAAGGGCCCCTGTGGAATGGGGGAAGGAAAAGGGAAAAGATGGTACCAAAAATGATGTACTCATAGTAAGTATGTCTGTAATAAAGTTAAAAATTTTATTGTTACATATACACCCAAATATATAAGAAAATTAAAGAATGAAGAGAGAGAGAAAAAACACTTCAATGATTATCTTATGACTAACATCCATCAGTTCAAATTAAGATTTCTTATAAATCATTTCCATGATTATTTTAGAAGTGTTTTATTAGCATGAGAATATATTCACCATACATTATAGTTATAAAAATATTCTAAAAACATATATTTAAAAATACTTTATGCCAATAAAATACACAACAAAAATTGCAGTTATAGTAATGTAAAAGTGTTTATTTCTGAAATAGCAGGTAAATTTTAGTTTTGTCTATTTCTCAATCACACTTTACCTTTTATAAGAAAGATATTTTGCTTTTCATATGAGAATTGTAATAATATTTTGTTGTAGTTAGATATTAATGCTATGTCCCCAGATTGCCTTATAAAAGCTTCTAAAAGCCCATTAAAAAGAGGCTGTCTTCCATGGGAAGCAATTCTTTAACACGCTTTATTGAATGTATATTAAAAGGCCAAGAGAGGTATCCCAATTTAACTTCTGACTTATTTCCTGCTCTGCTGTATGGAGACTAATGTGTTGGTGTGTTTTTATTCTGAGCACGCCTGCCTCAAGTAGAACATATTATTTTCTCATAGCCCATGGTGTCTTTTTTGCAAATCGGCTGTCACCTAGCCCACCAAATGCAATCTATCCAGCCCTTTTTACTCTTGCTGGAGGCTCTGGAATTATTGAACAACTGGCCAGATCTTGAATTTTCCTTGTAGGAACATTTCGGGTCTCTCACAGGCATTGGAATTCACCTGTGCAAAGAGGAGGGCAAAATAATCCAGTAGACCAAGTGCTGACCAGTTGAAGGAGGCGAGGCCATATTACTAAAGGCCAGGAGAGCACTTTAGTCAGTCAGACTCCCAATTCAGTTGTGTGAACTGTGGTGCCAAAACACGTAGTTGGATACCCCCTACCACCCACAGTCTTCCCATAGGACAGCCGTTTGCACGGGGTGCTAAAGTGGTTACTTTTTCTCATTTTAGCATGATTATGACTTAAAAATCCTTTCCAAAGTGCCCAAAGCCTTTTGGATCTTCCCATTACTGCATATAATGTCTCAGAAAGTGGCCAGGTTAAAAAGAGTAGATTACTTTTCAATATGCATGGTAACAATCAGTTCCCAATCGTTTTTATATCTTGTGATCATCAATAACATATTAAATTTGGTAGTAATACATCTTCTGACAGCAATTATTGCTAGCAGTAAAAAAGTTAACAAGTTTTCTTTTTAGATATTTCATATCAACACTGTATACAGATACTTTGCACTCAATGACATGTTTATTGCATGCATAAATAAACCTCCAAATACTCAATGCTCTAAGGGCATGCTTTATTCCAGAATATCTAATTATACAAATGATCAGAACATTATCTTTTTACCAACTGAACTTTTTTAATTTTATTTTTATTCATTTGAGAGTGACAGACACAGAGAGAATGAGGGAGGAAGAGAGAAAGAGGGACAGAATGTACACATCAGGTCCTCTAGACATGGCAAATGAACTCCAGACACATGTGCCACCTTGTGCATCTGGCTTATGTGGATACTGGGGAATTGAGCCTCAAACCAGGATCCTTAGGTTTCACAGGCAAGTGGGCTTCCCTCAGGGGTCTGTTTGTTACAGGTGGGTGGTTAGGGTGTTAATGTTGGGAGATGTAGAATTTCAAGTAACAGAACCCTACAGGCAGGCCTTAGTGGAATTATCTCCTCCGTGGGGACTGTGGATCCCCATCTCCTTCTTATCATTCTTCCTCTCTTTGCATTATCAGCTAGGCAGTTTGCTACACCATGCACTCAACCACTGTTGCCACATTGCTTCTTCACTGGACGCCCAAATCAGTAAGTCTATTTGATTTTACCCTTAAACTTCCAGAGCCTTGAGTCATAAGAAAAGCCTTCTAAGCTAGTTGCTTCTGTAATTTTATGGTAGGGAAAGGAAGCTGACTAATACATAGAATCTGGAAGGAAAGAAAATGTTTTTAAATGACCTATCACCAAATTATTTAAAATTCCAATGAATGTTGCACAGGCTAATTTTGGAGAAAAAAATAACAAGTTGATTTGAAAATATACGGAACTGAAAATAGCTTAAAAATAGCAAAGTCAGGCCTAGGTGAAACCACAAGAAAGGAAGGAGACAAACAAGAGTGCTGATTCCATGATGAGCCAGACAATCAGTGCCAGGGTGAAGGAGACAGATGCTGAGGATACCATCCAAAGGATCTCATGAGCTTATCACTGAAGTAGACTTAAAATACACCCACTGAGGCTCAGGGAATTTTGCAGAAGAGTGGGTGGAAAGATTGTAAGAGCCGCAGGTTGGGACATCATGCCCAAAGGCATTGCCTTCCTCCAATAATTGACTGCTGCTTTGACAACAAATAACCCAAAACTCCATTGGGAGTACTAGCAAACCCCCTGAGAAGAGCCTCCAGCAGAATGGGGGCATGGAGGAGGGAAAGAGGGTAACGACACATTATGTATTCATACAAATTATGTTCTTAATAAAAAAAATAGCCAACCTATTTTGGTGAAGGATGGAAGAGCAGTTGGGGAGAAGAACTTGTACTCTCAGTCACCAAGATTTCTAAGTATTTAGTAATTAATACATGAGGTAGTGATGCAATGAGCTACCATAGATCTAGGAAGAAACCCATATATGTGCAGATACTTGAAAATGACAAAGGCAAAATTAATGAGCATTAGGGGAAGAGTTTTGAACAAATTGTGTTAAATCAGTTATTTAGTATCTACCTGGAAGGAAATAACAGTTGTCTCTTTCCAGAGTACATACAAAAGACACACACACACACGTGTGTGTGTGTGTGTGTGTGTGTGTGAATTACACTGTAACTATAAAGGTGAAACAAAACTCTTTTTGATTGCTGGGTGTGGTGGCGCACCCCTTTAATCCAAGCACTTGGGAGGCAGAGGTAGGAGGATTGCCATGAGTTCAAGGCCACCCTAATACACCCAATACATTGTGAATTCCAGGTCGGCCTGGGCTACAGCGAGACCCTACCTTAAAAAAATGAAAACTAAAACAAAAAACAAACAAACAAAAACAAACCTTTTTGATTAAAATATGTAAAAGTATGCTCTTGATGTTGAGGCTGACCAAGAACTCTTTCACAGGTAACAATAACCATAAAAGTTTATTAAAAATGGACTATAATAAAGTAAAGAAGAAGTATTAAATGAAAGCCCTTATCAGCATTGTGTGTATGTGGGTCTTGAACATGGAAAACAGGCATTGCTCGATTACAAAACCCTTCTCAGCTGAGTAATAAAGCATGAGGACTTTCTTGATCTCACAAATCTTAAGGAAACACAAATGAAGTCCACATTCTGCTCACAAAGCCAAAGATCCAGGAATGCCCAGAATTGGTGAAGTTATGAAGCAGATAAATCATTATACCATGGATTTGGAAATATAAACTGATATACTTTGGAAAACATTGGCAATCGCTAAAAGGCTCAGCAAATTCATGCCTAAGGATGTAGCACTGACACTCCTCAGTAAGCAATGAATAGAATGGCGTGAGGATCTGTACAAGAAAGTTCACTATGGGTCCATGGAATTTAACTTTATTAGATGTGGAGGCTGGTAGTAAGAAGCAGAGACATGTTAGTAAAGCTAATGAGCAACTTGATTTTGTAGAGCATTTTCCATTATGTAAAGGTTTCTGTTTTCTATTTGTTTCCATAAGTGCTGTAATCCTTTGCTCTCATATTAATTAGACCCAATAAAGCAGAATTCTTCAGCTGAGCTTTTGCCAAATTTCTTTACGAAAACTTCCAACTTCCTAAAAGCCAAATACAGAGTGAATATCAAGTGTTATGTACAAAGCATGCATGGCACAGCAACTACAACAGATCCCTTCACAAATGTGCTGCTTAGGTTCAAAGAGGCAGGCTGTGACAAAGAAGAGCTTTGCCACATGGCTATTCTTCAGTAATCAAAAATCAATCAAAATCTACACAGTGCTGTGTTTCTCTGACCATATTCTTCATTCACTTGAAAATATTAATGCCCACATTAAAGACTTACAAATAAATACTCACCAGAGCGATGAGTAAAGATTACACCTAGGTAACAGCATGGCTAGAATACTAATGGTATGTTCCTCCCAGATCCTAAATACTTTTTAAAAATTATCAAACTAACAAAAATCCACAGGAGCATCAGAGATGAGAGAAGGGTACCATTAATAGAAATAATCCAACTGAGGTCAGAACAAACACTTGACCCAAGAGCCAATTTGTAACTGTCTTTCCTAAACAATAATATTCAAAAGAGTAATATATACTAAGGGGAATTCCAGTGGAACTACAGCAACTGCCTAAAACATGGAGTAGCCTGGGCTGCAGGTGAGGTTGCTGATGGGTTAGCAGGAGAGGGGCCTGTGACTTTTCTTCCCTCCTGTGGATGGAAGCCGTAGAAAGAGAAGCCATGGAGAGCAAGTGTGGCCATGGAAACCAGAGTTGATGGCAGCTGAGAAGCCCAATAATACAGCTGAACCTGACATGACAAGGCCCATGACATCTTTTCTTATGCATGTATTTATTTATATTTATATTTGTATTTATGTCTATATGTTTGCAGGCACGACTCCTGAGTTCTCAAGGTAGGAATGTTTCTTTTTTGAGATACAATTGGTATATAAATAACACAAATGGGTGTAATTTGAGTTTAGATACATGCAAATATCCTTGATACTATCTCCACAATTAACATGTGAGAAATATGTATCCAAAACCTCCTGAGGTTTCCAAGTGTCTCCTGTTTTTGCTCTTTGCACAGGAAGAGAAGATATGGAGTCTCTTACGTTGCTTGCATGGAAGGTGACATTTTCTGGTGAGATGGCTGATGCTCAAAAAAGCTTTCAATATTGTCCATTTCTTCTTTAATTCCTTCAGGTTATGGATCACAAAACTGTTTAGATGAGCATGTACGAATATATGGCTTGAAAAGACTCACATCAGAATACTGCAATGTTATTTAGGAGAGTTTCAAACATGGAAAAACTTAAAATAAAAATCAAAAGATAATGAAAAAGCAAAAAGCACTCTAATCAACTAGAAAAGCCATATTCACTGATATTAAAAAACAAGAATAATGATAGATGTAACAAATAAACAAATATTGAGAATCCTTATCTTACACAGAGGTGAATACCAAGAACATATTTTTTAATGAAACTAGCCATTTATATGAGATTCAAAAGTACACAGTCATCCCATGACAATGGTCACTGGGCTGCAGCTGCCTGTGGAACTGTCTGAGAGGAGGCTGAAAGACCTGGAGTTGTGGCAATGCTTTATGCCTTGTTGTTTACATTCATTTGTCAAAATTCATTGAATTTAATCCATAAAGTCTGTATATTTCCCAGTATGAAAATTTCTCCTGAATTTTTAAAAGCCACATCAGCAAGATGTCAGAACAGGATTTTCTATTGCTCTCAGAAGTCCCAGATTGAACTATCCATGCAGAAAAATACATCCATAAGGGTAAGAAGTACAGATACGATGCAAAGCTGCCTTGTCATGATGAGTTGCACACATAAGACACATGGAATAGGGTAGGAAGGACAGTTTCACAGTACCTACATCATTCCTCCCCTCAGCCTGCTGTGATGGCTAGTTTGTATTTGAAAATTGACAGGACTTAAGATGACCTAGGCGACACACCTCTGGGTATATGTGAGGGTGTTACCATAGAGCTTTAACTGAAGAGGGAAGATGTATCCTGGATATGGGTGGCACCATTTTATATGCTAGTGACACAGACTAAATATAAGACAGAAAGTGAACTGAGCTTGGCATTCATCTGTCTGTCTACTGACTACAGATGCAATGTTTCCGGCTGTCCTGCACTCCTGATGCCATGCCTTCCTTGTCGTGAGGATCTCTACCCTCAAATTGTGAGCCACAGTAAAGCCTTCCTTCCTTCAGCATCTTTTGCCAGTGATGAGAAAAGTAATGAGTACAACTGTCTAGAGCAGCAAGGAACAAAATAGCCTCATGGGAAAAAATAGAATGCAGTGATCACATGAGCTGTTATGGACCCAAGTACCAGACCTACTCCAGAGTATCTCTTTATTTTAATTTTTTTGCTTATTTTTTATTTACTGGAGAACAACAGACAGAGAAAAAGAGACAGATATATATATATAGAGAGAGAATAGGCATGCCAGGGCCTCCAGCCACTGCAGATGAACTCCAGACACGTGCGCCCCCTTGTACTTCTGGCTAACGTGGATCCTGGGGAGTTGAGCCTCGAACCGGGGTCCTTAGGCTTCATAGGCAAGCGCTTAACCACTAAGCCATCTCTCCAGCCCCAGAGTATCTCTTATTGTCCCAAGTTTCAGGCCTGTTCCAATTCTAGGCAAGATTCAGAGTCACCATGTGAGGGTGTCATTTCCAGACATAGACTCCAGGATGGCCTTTGCAACCCCAGCTCCAGGATGACCTCTGTAAATTAAGGATTCTGGACAGCCCTCGTTGATCCAAGCTCCAGGCCAGCTCCAGCTTCAGACTGGCTTCATGCTCCAAAAGCCATCTGCTGTGGCCTTAGAGTACCTGAAACCCAAGATCTAATCAGGCTGGCCCAGGGTCAAACCCCTCACCCTAGAAAAATTTCAATCAGATGAATTTTGTGAACAAGAATCTAGATCAATTCCCCTTCACACAGAACACAGGGAAGTAATATACTAGTAGGGTATGTCAATGACCACTTTTGTGGAATTGTATTATATTTTATGGAAAATAGACCAATATGCCTTAAAATATTAAAAATAGAATTACTCTATTATCTGATAATCCCTCTAATCAAAAAGAAGTGGAGTCAATGTGTCAAATAAATGGTTTTCCTAACATGTTTATTTAAATATCTTTCAATATAGACATGAAAAACAAGACTAATGTCTGTAGATGGATAAATCAACAAAGAGAATGTGGTAGATACAAGCAATGCAATACTATTTATATTAAAGAGTAAATTATGTCATTTTCTACCACATGGGAGAACCATGAATACATTATGATAAGTGAACCAACTCAGAGAAGGAGAAATATTGTATGATCATAATTATGCATTAGAATCTAAGAATTGTTGAGTTGCAGGGAGACAGAATGTATAATGTTGATTATTAGGGCCATGGGAAGGAAGATAGAGGAGAGAAGTTATCAATCAATTTTATTTAGGATTAATAATTTCTGGTAGTCTATTGCATAGTATACTGATTATAGACAATGATTAGCTATTGTATGTTGGGAAAATGTTGAGCAATTTTCTCAAATATTTATATCACAAATGTATGAAAATATGCCAGGTGATGGACATGTTAGATATTTAACAATCATTTTCAGTGTATACACATATCAACTCATCATGCTCCATGTAAGTATATGCAGTGTCAAATATACCATAACAAATCCAGCACAAAAAGTGACTCAACAGAAATCATCTGAACACTGATGCAGTCATATGTCCCTGTTTTCATTTCAAACATGAGCACCACTCTCATGTCAATTAAATGACCTCTAGTATGCATTTTGTATTATTTTACATCTTCTTTAGCTATCTCTGTATCTTTATTTGTTACTTTTTTAAAAGATTATTTGTGTGCATGCATAAAATTGCATATGTGTAATAGTATATGTGTGGAGGTCAGAGGCCAACCTGAATTGTCAGAGCTCTCTATCTTCTTAGTGGCTAATGTGGTTTAACACTTACATGTCAATCTAACTGGCCTGTAAGCTTCTAGATTCTCCTGGATTTTTCTCTGTCACCATAAATAGTTTGTATCTAGAAGTATGTTGGTGCCAGGGAATTGAACTCAGGGACTCAGGCCAGCAGATGCACAGAACAAGCATCTTTAACCACTGAGCAATCTCCCCTCCTCTCCATACATTTTTAATGTATGAACTTCCCACATTTATTTTATTCTGGTGTGTGTGTGTGTATGTGTGTGTGTGTGTGTGTGTGTGTGTGTGTGTGTGTGTGTGTGCATGCATATGTATATGCAGAAATAATTCTACATCCACTATATGATGAGAGACTTTCTTTTCCCTTTTTTTTTTTTTTTTTACCAAAAGTAAATCTTTTATCCTTTAATCTCAGCTAAAACACACTACAGGGAAATTACCAAATTTGAAAAAAACTAGCTTTTCTGTTGGCAGCATTCATCCAAAATAAAGCTGCTTCCTTTGGGCCCCACAAAAAATAACAAGATAAGAATTGTTAATTTCAATGGTCCATTGGCTTTCTGTGAACTGAATGTCTAATAAAGTTAAATGGGAAAAGAAATTCAATTTTATCTTATTCTTAATCTTACTCTTATTATTTTAAGAGATTGTTTATATGGTGTTTTATATACAAAAGAAAGTAAGGTAATTATTTCAACCTTATCCACATCAGATAAATGAAAGCATTCCTTATCCTTTGCTCTCATTATATGATAGTAAAAGTTCTACATACCTTGATGCTGCTCTGGGACAAGTCTTGTCAGATAGATATCTGCAGAAAGTAGATATCAAAAGAAAATTGCTTATGAAAAGAAGAAATATGAGTTGTTTGTTGAGATTCTGATTAAATAAAAACATACAGACAAGAGCTTTTCAAACATTCTACATCATGAAAATAAAACATGTTCCATCAAAGCTGTATTTGGACATTTGTTGTTTGTCAGTGTCTATTTCTTCTGTCTCTTTCCCTCTCTGAAGACTGCACAGGGTTTCAGGTTTGACAACATTTCATTTTGTATTTTAACTGTGAGTGTGTGTGTGTGTGTGTGTGTGTGTGTGTGTGTGTGTGTGTGTATGTGTGTGTGTATTGTCTTTGAACTCATAATCCTCCTGCCTCTGCCATCTAAGTGCTAGGATTAGATACTCATGCCATTAGACATAAATATATTTTAACTATTTACTAGCTATATTAATTGCACAAGATAATGATTTTTCATGTAAAAGAACATGTGTGGTGAAGGTTCATTCACCCATATTCTAATAACCATACTTCATCATTGGTTTTATGTTCCATACCTTCCTTCCAGCATCCACTCCCATGAATGCTTTCCCAAAGTTGTCATAAGTTCATAAGTATTTTCCATGTCTACTGACTACTCATCTCTATAGCTGAAAGGTTCCCAGAGCCAGAACTTCTCTCTCTGAACAGCCGCATAAAACCAAGCCTGCTACTTCCTTGATCAATATCCTTCAGATGCCTCCTCTTGTGTCCCATACAGTAGCCCAGTGATAAATAGATTCAGAGGTATCCCAGACTTCTTCAACTCCCAGTGATTTCTCTTAATCCTTCAAATTCTGAAATTTAAAACATGTAGGTGTCTGCTTCCCCCTCTCTCGCTCTCTGTCTTTCTCAGGCCACCTTAATTTCATCCTGACCCTGTGTATTGAAAATATTACTAATTCATTTTTCATGGAACCTGAACCAGTAAGTGCCTGTTTTTGACCTCTTCTAATCTCTCCAGGAAAGCTATATGTCATTTAACAATTTCCAGTTCAAAATGAGCTCAGCCATTTTTGCTAATTTAAGGTGTCTTTTGTGTCTCTTTTTGGGTGTGCTTGCAGATTAACTACTTTTCATAGCACTGGGAAAAAAATACCTGCAGAAGCAACATAAGAGAGGAAGGATTTACTTATTTATTTGTGTGTGTGTGTGTGTGTGTATAGAGGCACATCAGGGTCTTCCTTCACTACAAAGAAATTCTAAGTGAATTGGCCACTTTGTGCATCTGCCTTTACATAGGTACTAGGAAATCAGACCTCAGCCATCAGGCTTTGCAAATAAGTGTTCTTGACAGCTGAACCATCTCTCCAGCCCAGGAAGGATATATTTTGGCTCAAAATTTCAGAGGGCTCAGTCTACTCAGGAGGGGAAGGCAGTGGTTCAAGGTATTAGCTACTTGTTCCATGGTATCCACTGAGAAGCAGAGAGATCAGGACAGAAATTGGCTGGGATATAACTCTACAGGCCACCACCTCCTGCAGGATCCTCAGTCTCAGAAAATAGAGCCAACTGGGGACCACGTATTCAAACTCATGAGCCTGTGGGAAATATTTCATATTCAAACCAGGGAAAGCTTTATTTATATTTGTTAGAATTGATGGTGATCTTGTTAATATTTATTACTAAGAGTACCCTGTGAGTGATGAAAATTTGCAGTTTCTCTATCCTGCCTCTTGCAAGTAGTTTTCCTATTTTTTTTTTGCTTGAATTTATGCTCTTAAATAACCATTATCTTGCTAAATAGTTTATGGCATAAAATTTTTCACTTATGAAATCTATTCTCAAGTTACTGGTTGCAAGAAGCAGGTAATATGGATTCTATAAATACAAACTCCTGTGCACAAAGAGGTCAAGGTTCAGCCAAGTACATAGTGTTAAAGCAGGGATATGTATTTCTTCCTACTAGGAGACAGATAAGGCTCTTGTTTTCTCATTGTACATACTAGTTATTAATAATTATCTTATTTCAGGCTGGAGATGGCTTACTAATGAAGGTATTTGCCTACAAAGCCAAAGGACCCTCCAATTCCCTAGAACCCACATGAGGCAGATGTGCAAGGTGGCATATACATCTGGAGTTTGTTTGCAGTGGATGTAGGCCCTGGCATGCACATTCTCTCTCTCTCTCTCTCTTTCCCTCTCTCTCTCTCTCTCTCTCTCAAATAAAGAAAATCAAGTATTATCGTATTTTCTTTATTGATTTTAGTTATTTTTCCTTTGGATCTCAATATTGATTTTAAAACCTACATTCTACATCTATCAAATTTATTTTTAAAGGTTTATGTAAGTTATTTTAAATTGTTTTTTATATTTTATATCTGTATATATTTATCAGACTTGTCCCATGTCAATTCACATAAAATTGGATCCACCTTGTACCCATACACTTGTGATGGTCCTAAAAGCCGTGCAGATACTTTCATCATGCAGAGATTAAATGATTTCTGAAGAGTCATTCTTACATCAATGTTATGATATTTAAATATTTCTGAAAATAGGTAAGGATTATAGGAAATTTAGCACCTTATAACAAATATACAGTGTAGTTTTAGGACTTATATCTAAAATTTAGAAATGTATGTTTTATACTTTCAAAACTGAAGAAAAATGATAAAAAAATTTTTCATTAAGCCAGTGCGTAGGGTAATTTTATTCAAATAAATCTCAATTTTCATTATTTTTACTGTATATGTATAGGATATATGTTTTCAACCTGCCTCTCACAATTTCCTATTTGTGTGTAAGTGTGTGCTAAGTGCAAATGAAATCTTGAGAAATGTCTAGTGCTTTAAGCAACACTATCATGGTATTTTGAAGGTAAAGTGAAATGTTCCCCCATTCCCTCATGTGTTTGTGATGAAGCCTCAGACTTTAGCTCTAGATGTTGGGTCCCTTGGGAGCTGGCGCCTTGCTGGAGGAGGTGTGCCGCCAGTGCAGGCCTTGAGAAGGTGTAAGCCCTCCCCGTCGCCGGTGCTGTGTGAGGTGTGGTGCGCCCGGGTCGCGCCTGGGATGCTTTCTGTGCCATGCTGCTGCTGCTCTTCAAAACTGTGAAGCAGTGCAAGCCCTCTCCTCCCCTCATCTGGCCATGGTCAGCTGTTTTTCCTGAGAAACATGAAAGCAACGCTGCAAGTATTAACTATGGTTCTCATGTACACGTTAAATGTCTATATTTATATACTTCAGAATGACACTTGTCTATCCCCAACTCCCCCTTTCCCTGGCAACCATCATCATATTCTCAGTACTCACTACTTGAGTCTTCACATCTATGTACGATCATGCAATATTTCTCTTTCTATACTTGGCTTATTTCACTAAATGTCTTCCAGGTTAGTCTACACATGTTGTGAACAATAATAAAGCATATATATATATATATATATATATATATATATATATATGCACATACATATATATGTATATGTATGTATGTGTATGTATATATCCCACCACACACATTTAAATCTACACACACATTTAAATCTTTTACATGTGCAGATTAGAGTGAAATATGCTATAATGTAAGCAACATTTCTTTGCCTTCCTGATTTCATTTCCTTTGGATATTTTGCTATATCATATGATGGTTTTATTTTTTAAAACTATTAGCCGGGCGTGGTGGCACATGCCTTTAATCCCAGCACACGGGAGGCAGAGGTAGGAGGATCACTGAGAGTTCGAGGCCACCCCGAGACTACATAGTGAATTCCAGGTCAGCCTGAGCCAGAGTGAGACCCTACCTCGAAAAAAAAGCAAAACAAAAAATTATTATTAACAGGATGTTTCATATGGATACATCATGTGTTGGTACCCTCTTTTCATCCCTGCACCCATTCCGTTGGTGACTTTCCTCAGTGGGGTTGTAGGTATCCCCTATTGGGTTGTGGTTTGTGGTTGTGGGAACAGTAGTCAGTTAATTTTAGGGGGAGGGAATGCCTCTGGGTGTGATGTCCCAACCTGTGGCTCTTACAATCATTCTGCCCCTCTTTCATGAAATTCCCTGAGCCTTGTTGTGTGATGACTCTTAGGAGCCTCTGGCTCTCTGCTTTGGTAGGTGTTGTGTATCTTCAAGGTCTGTCTCCTACACCTTGGTGCTGATTATCAGGTTCAGCATGGAAGCAGCACTCTTGCTCATCTCCCCAATTCCTCTGTGGATTCATCTTTGCCTTGGCTGTCAAGTGTGAGGTACAGTTTATCTCCTCTGGTCTGGCTATTCCACACACCCTTGCACCCTCCAGTGCAGGGTATCTGAGAATTAGAGACCCAGAGCACTTCAATCAGGAAGGGGAAGCAAGGGACCTGCTTCTGGAGCAAGCTTGCAGGGTCAAATTATGGTTCTGTTTTTAATTTTATAAAAGGATAAACCACAACTCTCTTTAAGTTGATGACTCTATTAATTACTTTCCTCATTATGAGGACAAAATACCTGACAGATCCACTTAAGGGAGGAAAGGATTTATTTTGACTTATACTTAAGAGGGTACAGTGCATGATGCTGAGGAGGGCATGGTAGCCAGGGTGGGCTGGTCCACGGTGGTGGGGAGGTATGACAGCTAGGGTGGGTTGGTTCATGGCGGCAGAAACTGGTGGTGTAGCTTTCTTACATCATGGAAGATTAGGAAGAGAGACAGCTTGGACAGGAAACAGATCAACATTCAGATCAAAGCAATGATTATACCAATCTCCATCCCTAGTTATCGTATACAATAATCTGTTTTTCCAAGGATTCTTGGCAACCTTTGTTACATGTCCTTTTGATAGTGGTGATCTTAAAGGGCATGCAGTAGTGTTTAGTCCTCTGTAGTTTGTGATGAGTCCCTTCTTATGTAGCTATTGGCCCTTTTATGCTTTCATTGGACTTTGTGTGCATTTTTAAGTCATGTTCTTCTCCTCCCCCTCCTTTTTTTTCCCCCTTCCACATGCTGTTGTTATTGAATTACATGAATTCTTGTGTAATTTACATACCAGTTCAGCCCTTTCTCAGATGCATGGTTTGCCTGCATTCTACTCATCTATGTGCTGCCTTTTCATTTTGATCCTTGTTTGCTTTACAAAAGCTTTCTAGTTCCATATAAATTCACATCTAGTTCTGGTCTTGTTTCCAAAGCTTTTGATATTCAAAAGATCATTTGTAGAGCCATTGCCAAGGAGATTTTTCTTCTGTCTTCTCCTAGGAGTTTGATGAGTTCAAGTTTTATATACAAATGTTTAATATAAATCTTTTCTTGCTTGTGGATATACAGATTTCCTAGCACCATTCATTAAAGAGAATATTCTTTTCCTGTTGTGTGTTGTGGGAAAAATTAGTTGTCCATATAAGCTTTGATTTATTTCTTGGGTATCCATTTAGTTCCATTGATCTATGTATTTGTTTTTTATGCCAGGGCCGTACTGTATTGATGACTGTAGCTTGTAGTGTAATAGGAAAGAATGAAGTATGATGTCTGTAAGTTTGCTCTTCCTTCACAAAATTGCTTTGTCTGTTTGGTTTTTCTCCATGGTTCTAAAGTAATTTTAATTTTTTTCCCTATTTCTATGAAAAATATCACTGAGATTTTGTTAGGAGTTGATTGAATCTATAAATCAATTTGGAAAGTAATATAGCTCATAGCTTGTTCTCCAAGGAAAATTCAAAAGGGAAATGTGATGGAGGCTTGGCTCTGAGAAGTGGTGGCGGTAGAAAGCTTATACTACTAAGACATGGGGCCTACTGGAAACCTATTAGTTCAGGGAGCATTACCACCATGAACGTGTTAAAAGCTGTCTTCTCAGAGTAAGCCCAGCCTGCCTAGGTGTGGATTAAGTCCTTTGAGAGCAGTTCCTCCCCACTCTTGCATCTTTGCTCATACACACATCTTTCTCCATGCAGAGAGTGTCATTTTCACTTAACCATGCAGCAATGCAGCCACAGCGTCCTCACCAGGACACAGGCAACTTGCCATTTGTACCACCACCAAAATCATGAACTGCTTCCCTCTCCACCTGATAAGTTGCAGGTCTTGTGTATTTCTTGAGAACAACATAAAATGGAATAAAACAAGTAATATAGACAGTTTTGACCTTAATCTTTCTAATCTATAAGCATGGGTTTTTTTATCATTTAATTATGTCTATTTCAACTTTTAAAAGTATTTTATGGTTTTCAGCCCATAGATCCTTCATTCATTGGTTCATTTAGTTCTAGGCATCTTTTTCTTTTCTTTTGTTGTAAGGGTGGGTCACATCTATCTCAGGCTGGCCTCAAATTTTGCAAAGTATTTGAGGATAACCTTCAAGTTCTGGTCTGCAACACTATGCTTGGTTTATAAGGGCTGGAGATCAAACTCATGGTGATGGACATGCACTCTACCAACTGAGCCACACTCATTCTCACGTGTTATTTTTTCTAAATATTATCGTAGATGAGTTTGATATTAGATGGGATTAACTTCTTCAATTCCATTTTGAGTAGATTGTCGTCAGTGTTCATAGTGTACTAGAGTAATTGGTGCACGTTGCTGTTGTTTCCCACAGCTTTACTGAGTTTTTGCATTGGTGACCTTTAGTTTTTCACATACAGAGTCATGTCATTTACAAATAGGGACATTTCTACGATGCCATTTGTTTTTCGAGTCTGGTCATTTTATTTTGTATCTGCTGAACAGAAATGGTCAGAATGGATATCCACACCTTATTCCAGATCATAAAGCAAACAGCTTTTGGTTTCTCCCCGTGTTAGCTGTGGGCTTTTCACAGATGGTATTGCTTAGATTTCTGGTTAAGATTGCCTTAGAAAAACTGACCCACCATGACCCAGCGAAAAAAGTCAAGGTAAGGAAGAATAGATTCTTCTATATGAGAAAAAGCTAGAGAACACCATAAACACACACAGTTCAGCAAAATCTGTGGGGAAAACAGAGAAAGAAAGACAAATCAACTAAAGTGAACAAAAGCCTCCAGGGGAAGTAGTCGGGAACAGCGCCGACTAGTGTCGCCTGGTAACACTGCCCACGCCTAAGCAGAGCATCCGCAGCTCCAGGGAGGTGCGCCCCCTAGTGGATATGGTCGATGTAAGAAACACATACTTTTTTGAAGTCATATATATATATATATATATATATATATATATATATATATATATATATATATAATGTCTTCCAATATTTAAATGAAATTTAGAATATATATATATAATATATTAGTTGTATAACATTAGAATAAAACAAGGTTTTAGACCTCTTACACATTTTGTAGGCAAGTGACCACAGAGAGACTTATTTCCTATTATACAAGTGCATCACAAACATACAGAATCAGTTATCTGCGCAAGACATATAGAAGATGTATTTATTATGTCTTCACATGTGTGTTTGCATGTGATAGTACACATGCACATATGAGCATATTTGGAGACCAAAGGATAAACACAGGTATCATTCTTTCAGTAGATGTAGCTGTAGACCAGTGCCTAACCAGGTACCTTTTGTCTGAATTGTGCTTATTATAGAAAGAGAAAATGTCAAGTATTCATTGGCCATTTTGTATGTTGAATATCCAAGTATAATGCAAATTTCATACAAATGTGTTCAGCAAGCACCCCTTTAATGTGGTGAACTTTTGTGTCACATTTAGATGAAGCTTACATAGGTCACTATACATTTCTATTCACAGACATATAGAGTGATAAATATGCTGTAATCACCTAAAAAATAAGAATATTCACTTATTTAAGCAGAGCAGCCAATGGTCACTGGAAGACTCTAGCATAAGCAGATACTTGAATGGATCTCGACCTTGTCAAGGATTAGATTCCTAAGTAGTCAAAATTCTGGAAAAAATCAACCAAAAAAATCCCACAATAATCTTGATAAAACAGAAAATATTGTCCTCGAATCATGCGTTTTTTCAAACATTGCATATAAAGCCTTGTCCTTTTAGATAGGCACACTCAAATTAGACCTTGGAAACTTGTCTAGATAATATATCAACTATAGCCAATTTAACCACACACATAAACTGGTTACAAGCTCTCTCTTTCGTACACTTTTTAAGACCTGTGCAGAAACTTTATAACATCCCTGAACCTTCTAGTTATAGTTGCTGTCCTTCTTTTTTCAGTTTTGGATATGTTATGAGAGTCTGGCTTAGCTGGGGAAAAGAGACCAGGACTGAATAAACTCTGGGAGATATGTCAGAGTACTGCTGGCCAGGGAGAATGCAGCAGAAGTGTGTCCCCAGATCTGCAAGCTGAGTTTCTCGAAGAACACCCCTGGATGACAAGCTTGAGAAGGCCCTGGCCTGGCACAGCTTTGTTAAGTGACCACGCTGGAACACAAAGAAATGTGCCAATCCCAGTACAGTTTCATGTTTGCGGGACATCAGTGGAAATGAATCAATAAGTAAGTGAACTAATAACTAACAGACAACAATGGGCCAGGAAGAAAACCCCCAACAGCTAAGGGAGAACAGTATGGACAGGCATCAGAGTCTTGCTCACAAAAAGCCTTTCAAGTACAGCACAGGCCACAGCATGCAGAGATCACTGTACCTGGCAGCCAGGTGTTCTCAGCTTGAGATTTTTTTTTTCTTTATTAGTTATGTACATACTCATTGTGTAAACAGCATATGTTGGTACTATCATTAGCCTCCTCCCTGTCTCCCCCACTCCGAAGGCACACTCTTCATTGGGGAATGTGGGTTGTACATTGTGGGGGACTTCCATCAGTTATGGGGAACAGGCAATGTCTCTGTGCATAATGTCCCAACTTGTGGCTCTAACAATCTTTGTGCCCCCTCTTCTGCGAATTTCCCTGAGCCATGTTGGGTTCCTTTTAGGTATACTTTGGTGATGAGGTTTTAGGAGTCTCTGGATCTCTGGTTTGGTAGGAGTTGATTATTCTCTGTGCCTATCTCTTCCACCATTGTGCTGATACAGGTTCACCAAGAAAGCAGCATTCTTGCTCATTTCCCCAGTTACTCTTGGTTTCAGCTTGGGCCCTGGTGAGGTGTGATGGGCTGATTCTCTCCTCAGGTTCTATGTTCATCTGCAAAAGATAAGCAGTTTCTCCAATGGAGCATGAAGTCAGCACTGGATACATGGGATAACCATTAAATATTTTAGAGAAAATTTAATAGGTGTAGCGCCTCTTGTAGCCCAAGATTGGTGGGAGCTTGATATTGGAGAGCAAACTTGTTTTTTGGATATGATTCTGGCTTGTTTCCCAGTTCCAGTTATGGTTTCTGTACAACTGAATGGATCTGTTAGCCAATTCAAGAGCAGATGGTTACCCACCATGGCTGTGTGCCACTGTTGCACTTCTGTGAGCATCACGTCAGCTTGTTTGCTGCTGAGTAGCTTAAACTACAAATTGCTTGGACATATCTTAGCCATTTTCCCCCAGTCGCTCATGTAGCACCTTCTGGCACTAGACAAGCTAACTGTCTGGGGACTGACTCTCTTCCAGGTTCCAGCCAGGTCTCTCCATGTGGTGTACAAAGGTCTTCTTGAGTTAACACTGGGTGGGTGGCTTGAATAAGTTGTCCCATGTTTTAAATGTTTGGTCCCCAGCTGATGGTAATTTGGAAGGAGGAACCTTGTTGGAGGAGGTATTTTGTTGGAGGTGGGGACAGGTTTAGGGGTGTTATAGCCAGCTCCCTTTTGCTAGAGCTTAGAAGAGGTGATGTCCAGCTCCTGATCATGCCATCCTTTTCTCTGCCTTCATGAAGCTAGACCTTGATACTATAAGCCAAAATAAATTCTTTTCTTCTATCAGTTGTGTTATTCTAGAAAATAGAAGGCAAGGGTGACACTGGGACTGTGTGAAACCAGGTGACTGTCATGGACGTAGGCTTACCCATAAGGGGGGGTGGGAAACAAATCCAAGCAACTCATCAGAAAGACGTATGCAACTTAAAACCAAACAGAAAGACCGGAGGGAGGGAAAAATTAAAAAATGGTGTTTGAAAGAGGGCTCAGCAGTTAAAGGCATTTGCTTAGAAAGCCGGCAGACTCAGGTTCAGTTCCCAAGCCACCCATTGTAAGCCAGACATAGAAAGTGGTATAAGTGTCTGGTATTTAATTGCAGTGGCAAGAGGCATTGGTACACACACACACACACACACACACAGCACCACACAATTCGCAATAAATAAATAAAAATCTGAAAAATTGGAGGACAAAACCATCCTAACAGATGCAAAAAAAAAAAAAAAAGCCAAGAAACAAGAAATATAAGTCAAAAATCAGTATGATACCTCAGATCACAGCTCTTCACTACTGGAACTATAGATGAGGAGACAGCTGAAATGTCAAGGTAAAATTTAAGTTTTATTTCTCTTAAGAAGAATCAAGGACTCAAGCAAATGAAATAAGAACATTCATTTGGAACCCCATAAGTCAGATATCAAGTGGGTAAAATGGTCAGCAATTCAGAAGAGAAATTTGAAACCACAGGGGAAAAAAATCAGCAAGGAAATTGAGACTTCGAAAAAGAGAAAACAGAAATTCTGGAAAAGTTGAGAGATAAAACATAAAATACAGTGGAAAGCATCAAAAACAGGAAAAAAAGCAAATAGAAGAAAAAATATCAGGAATAGATGACAAAATTGCCATTATAGCATAATCAGATATAAGGGAAAAAATAAGTGATTATTAACAGTGGAATATACTCAAGAAACCAAATCTGAGGCTACATTGGGTAGAAAAAGGAGCTGAGATAAAACATAAAAAAGAACAAATTCAATGAAAACATTTCAAAAATTCTCAAACATAGAAAAAGAAACCTAAAAGGCTTAACTAGAGAAGTATTTCTCAGCAACATACCATAGCAGATGTCAAAAATGAAAAGAAAACAAAAAAAAAATACAAAAAAAGCAGTAAGAAAAAAAAAGTCAACTCACACACAAAAGCAAACACAGCAGTCGAATACCAGATCTCTCACCAGCAATTTTAAAACCTAGGAAAGCACGGCATGGTATTTCAGGCGCTTACAGTAAATAACTGCCAAGCAAGATTCCTATATCCAGCTAGCTATCTTTAAACTTGACAATGAAATATGAACATCTCCAGATTAAACTGTGACAATTCATGATGAGAAAGCCAGCACTGCAGAAAATAAAGGTTTGCTATGAACAGAGGAAGAAGCAAAAACAGTGTCACTCCTAAGAGCATAGGAAATAAAAACTTTCACGAGATGATTAGGTGAACAAAGGAGAGCTCAGAAAGAATCCATTGTATACGAAACAGAAGAAAGCAAATAAATATACTAACTGGACAGGGAAAAATAAAGAACTAGTACTAACCCACCAGGCAAAATAGCATCTGATGAACATGTACACATATACCAGTGGAGAATCAGATCACTTCTTAACAGTCACATGTCACAAATCATGGAATGATATATCACAAGTCCTGAAAGAAAACAACTGCTAAGACTGAGAAACACAAAACAGTGTCATTTATGAGACTATGTGTTGCCGCGGACTGACTCTCGGGGAGATCAGGACCGAGGGAGAACAAGGGCGAAGGCTCAGGGAGAACTCGGGATTCGGCGAGGAAATGACAGACAGACACACTCAAGTTGAATATGCTGCTGCGATTTACTGAAGGTTTCATGAAGATTTTATACAGATTGAACAGGGAAACTTAGCAAGCCAACAAGTGATCTCAGAAATCATTAATCTAAACAATCTTAAGTATTGTTCTATTGTAAGCATACATGCAATGTTGATCAGGCAGGAACTGTACCCATTTTTTAAGAAGGACGCCTTGCATCATTGACCACAGCTTTACATGAATAGAAGCTTGGGGTAAGGGATGTAAGGTGAACAATAGGTTATTTATTTTTTATAAACCGAGCAGAGAGCCATCTCTTTTCACTTATAAGATTATTTATATAATCCTCATATTTATTATAAAAGTGTTTCTATCCAAAAGACCACCAATATTTTAAGGCTGGTTTAATGTTTTCCAGGAATTCTTTTCTTTCTTGTCTAGAGTATAAGCACCAAGGCTTACATGTCCTTGCTAAGCATTTCATAAATGGAAGAGAATGCCATAGCCTCCTTATTCCTTCATAATTCATTCATCTATTACCGCATATTCATCATATCCTCCCTCATAGGGGAGTGGATCTAGGTAGTTCCCAGCTCTGGGAGTCTACTATCAGCCCTTGATCAAGTACTGAACATACCCCCCAGGAAGTTTCCTGATGGGAAAGCCTAAGTTTTACAACTCCTTATCTGTAGAACTGTCATACTTCTAATGAACATTACCGATTAACATTTCTACTTTCACTTTCTCAGGATCAGTATTGTTCTAAAACATCATAAGCTGTTTTTACTTTACACCATCTAAAAACTGTTCTAGAGTTAATCTTTTATTCCTAGTAGAGTTATACATTTCTTCCATTGCCCTAATCATAGGAAGGGCACATTCAATACTCAAATTGTTTTTTGTACTCTGATTGCGTGCAAGATTAATAGTAAGTGTAGCATAGAAACTAGCTGTTCTTTGACAAACAACTAGAAGGAGCAGAAGAGAAACAGAGCGCAGAAAACAGCTCAATGGTGCCAGCAATTAGGTCGTCATGACTTCATGGGCAGCAGGAACCTTTACAGTAACTGACTGCCAAGGGGTCACCGGGGGCATCCCTCCGAGGAGTGCTGGCCCTCTGTCCTCAGCTCTCTTCCAGTGCAGAAGCATTTCTGCTTGCTACACAGGCGAGGTCGCCGTGGACGTAGCAGTTCCCCCTTTTTTGTTTTTAAAATGAAGCTCAAAGACTTCCTGTTTCACGGCAGCCACAGTGCTGAAAAGGCATTTAAGAAGAATAGGAAACAGAAAGACCACTAAAAGTATTAATAAAAGCAGCACGCCAATCAAAACAAAGTATTGAATCCAATCTAGAGGATTAAGAGAGCGAACTCGCTGTTCTAAATCCCTAGCTAAGGTTTCTAAACCTCCCATTTGTAGATGAGACTGACTAATGGCAGAAATATCTTTTTGTAATGTATCTATATCATGAGTAACATCATTATCCTTCCATACTCCTTGCAAATGAGCCTTTACCTTATCCCATGTTTCTGATGAATTATATGGAAGAGGTGTAACACAAATTGATTGAAAACTAGCATGACACCTAGTAGATAATGTAGTTTTTAAATTAGCTAGGTCTTGTCCTAGAGCCAGAACTACTTCCTCGAGAATATTTATTTTTGCTTCTAATTTAGTATCTATGGCAGCCTGTTCCATCAGGGCAGAAGTAATGTTTATATTTAAAGCATTAACATAATGAGCTGTATGGATTTCCTCTGCTAATGCTGTAGTAGCAATAGTGAAAGTGGTGAGTATCGAAATTAAAGCTGCGATACCAAGAATCAAAGCAGCAACAAACCTCTTTGGCCACAATAGTGCATTAAATGTTTTTAACACTTGAAGAGCAGAATTATCATACCAAGGATCATCACCTAATTCTACTGGCAACATCACATAAGGAGGTCGTTTAACAATGAGCACTACCTCAAATTTTTTTGTGTCACCTGAGGAAATACAATTGGTAAGCTTACAAGAATAACAATGAACTTGATAAGATTTTCCTACTTTACTAATATTGACAAGATTTTGTTGAGCAATTAATAAGGCATTAGGATAAGCAGCACAAGCTCTAAGTCCAAAAGGTGTAGGTTTTGTAGTGTTAGGCTGTCTTTCAAGAAGCATATTTGCAGCGGCAGCCAACCTGAATAAATCTGAATGAGTTCTAGATATATTTTTTTTCTGTGGCTACCCAGGTTGGTTTCACATAGCCTCGAGAAAACCATCTTTTTATTTTTTCCCTAGCATATCTCCTAATTTAAACCCATTAAATTTATCCTTATTATTTTTAATATAGTTCTCATATTTGCCTTCCCCTGAGGAAGCAGAATAATCCCATATTTTAACATCAGAGCTTTTTGGATTATAATATGTAGCAGCATTCGGGAAGCCGCAAGTTAACCAAGCAGGATATTTTGTGAGAGAAGAGTCCCAATATTGATCCCTGTCTCTATATTTTAATATACAGGATGGTAAAGGCAATTCTGTAGCTTGTTGATGTGTCTCATTATAATTAGGAAAACCTAAAGTCTGTATTTGTAGAACCCACATCCATCTCTTACTATGATCTGTTCTATCCGGAGCGTCTGTTAGGAACGTCCGATAGCTGGTGCGCAAACAGCCTACTGGTACCCCTCCCCCTTGGAGCACAAGGCAGATTGGTAAAGAATCTGCTCTGCCCTCAAAGTTAATAAAAGAGGAGGTACTCAGTCTGACTTCCGAGTCTTGAGCTCCGCCTATGCGCATAGAATCATTGGTTAAGATTTTAATAGGCTCCTGATCCAACCAACCCACAGGCTGTAACAAAGGGGGGTTAGGAACATATGCCCAATAGGGAATTCCCTGAACTTCAGCCGGCGCGGAAAGCAGAGACAAAAATGCCACAAAATACATGCAAGCAGTCAGGGGTTTTCCCTGGCTGATTATTAATTCTTTTGCTTCTCGAGTGAGAGTTCTTATCTTTGTCCATGTCAAATTATGTCCCCGTGTCGTTTTCAGTTTCAGTTTTTCCATCTGTCGGAGTAGCTGTTTGTTGTTCCTCTTTAGCCGTCTCCTGTGCCTGCGTAAAGTGTGGCGGACGAGCCTGTCAGGGATCCAGATGGGAGAGTCCGCATCCTGTGGGAAAATATAAGCATATCCTCCTCCCGAGGTTATTAAGATATTTGGTCCTTTCCAGGAACCGGTCAGCAAGTCTTTTCAAAGTACTTTTGGTAACATTGTTGGAGTTGTTTTTTTTTTTTTTTTTGTTTTTGTTTTTGTTTTTGTTTTTAAGTTGAATAGTAAACTCTGGAGCAAGAGGATTTAATTTTAATTCCTTCTGCTCTTGAGGGGGAGCTCCCTTTTGTTCTGGGCTAGGAGCTTGCCTTCCTCCTAGTTTTTTGACTCATTTTCCTCTTTTTCTTCCCCATTCAGGGAGGTCCCATCCTTATGGAACTTATTACATTCATTTTTCCAATGCTTTCCTTTCTTGCACCTGGGACATAATCCAGGAGCAGGTCCCTTGTTATTAGGGCCTGAACTTTGTTGTCTGCAGTCCTTCTGCAGATGTCCTGTCTTATTACATTTAAAACATACAGGACCAGGTCCTTGTGGGGAGGCTTTTCTTCCCCCATAAGTCTTTTTTACATAGGCGCTGAATCTCTGTCCCTTCATGGCTGCAGCGTAGGCCATTCCCTGTACCACCGCTGGTGAGGCATCCAAACAGGCTTTAATGTAATCTTGTATTTGTCCTGTCTTTCTTATGGGTCTGATTAAATCCTGGCACAGCGCATTAGCATTTTCCCAAGCCAATTGTTTAAGGAGAAGATTAGTTAAGAAAAGCATAAATTCTTCTAAAACTTTTGTGGACACATTAAACCCATTTTTTGCCAACATGCGCTGTACCATGACCCCCAACATCTTTTCATTTCTACTCATTGAATGCCCCATGATTTCCTTATGATTACTCACTCTTAACCGGTGATCCTTTACCGGCGGGACTGCAGTTCCCTGGTGAGAGCCGATCCTAAGTTCTGAGGAAAGAAAGAAAGAAAGCTTACCTGTCCTTCAGGTCCCTGTTCGGGGCGCCACCTGCCGCGGACTGACTCTCGGGGAGATCAGGACCGAGGGAGAACAAGGGCGAAGGCTCAGGGAGAACTCGGGATTCGGCGAGGAAATGACAGACAGACACACTCAAGTTGAATATGCTGCTGCGATTTACTGAAGGTTTCATGAAGATTTTATACAGATTGAACAGGGAAACTTAGCAAGCCAACAAGTGATCTCAGAAATCATTAATCTAAACAATCTTAAGTATTGTTCTATTGTAAGCATACATGCAATGTTGATCAGGCAGGAACTGTACCCATTTTTTAAGAAGGACGCCTTGCATCATTGACCACAGCTTTACATGAATAGAAGCTTGGGGTAAGGGATGTAAGGTGAACAATAGGTTATTTATTTTTTATAAACCGAGCAGAGAGCCATCTCTTTTCACTTATAAGATTATTTATATAATCCTCATATTTATTATAAAAGTGTTTCTATCCAAAAGACCACCAATATTTTAAGGCTGGTTTAATGTTTTCCAGGAATTCTTTTCTTTCTTGTCTAGAGTATAAGCACCAAGGCTTACATGTCCTTGCTAAGCATTTCATAAATGGAAGAGAATGCCATAGCCTCCTTATTCCTTCATAATTCATTCATCTATTACCTCATATTCATCATATCCTCCCT
Organism: Jaculus jaculus; assembly: GCF_020740685.1. NCBI lineage: Eukaryota > Metazoa > Chordata > Mammalia > Rodentia > Dipodidae > Jaculus > Jaculus jaculus. The sequence continues at coordinate 151,043,736 of NC_059106.1, read as the reverse complement.
CATAGGGGAGTGGATCTAGGTAGTTCCCAGCTCTGGGAGTCTACTATCAGCCCTTGATCAAGTACTGAACATACCCCCCAGGAAGTTTCCTGATGGGAAAGCCTAAATTTTACAACTCCTTATCTGTAGAACTGTCATACTTCTAATGAACATTACCGATTAACATTTCTACTTTCACTTTCTCAGGATCAGTATTGTTCTAAAACATCATAAGCTGTTTTTACTTTACACCATCTAAAAACTGTTCTAGAGTTAATCTTTTATTCCTAGTAGAGTTATACATTTCTTCCATTGCCCTAATCATAGGAAGGGCACATTCAATACTCAAATTGTTTTTTGTACTCTGATTGCGTGCAAGATTAATAGTAAGTGTAGCATAGAAACTAGCTGTTCTTTGACAAACAACTAGAAGGAGCAGAAGAGAAACAGAGCGCAGAAAACAGCTCAATGGTGCCAGCAATTAGGTCGTCATGACTTCATGGGCAGCAGGAACCTTTACAGTAACTGACTGCCAAGGGGTCACCGGGGGCATCCCTCCGAGGAGTGCTGGCCCTCTGTCCTCAGCTCTCTTCCAGTGCAGAAGCATTTCTGCTTGCTACACAGGCGAGGTCGCCGTGGACGTAGCAATGTGTCTGTGTTATGACACTGGAAAGGAGACTCTTAGGAGGAAGGTGTGTGTGTATGTGTGTGTGTGTATGTTTTGAAATTAGAAGACTATCAGAGAGGAAGAAGTGATCTTAAAGAGGAGAGAGAAGGTAACAGCACATCTGTAACATGAAAGCAGAAGGGAGGCTATTGAGAAATGTGAGGAAGAAGGCCATCAGGACATCAGGAGAAGGTCAGGGGTCTGGGCGGGGTAGTAGGGGAGAGACAGGTGGATAAAGTATTATAAAAATGCCATGATAAAATTTATTTAATGCTATGCTAAATTAAAAATAGTCTTTGTTGTGTCAAGGAAGTTTCCTTATATACTTTCCTGTTGAGAGGTTTGAACATGAAGTATGAACTTTATCAAATATGTTATATAGCTTTATCTTTCATTCTGTTAATGGGGTATGTCATATTGACTAATTTACATATTTTAAGTCAAGTTTACATCTTAGGAGTAAATCCCACTTGGTCTTTGTGTAGTTTTTTTTTTTTTTTTTTTTTTAGAGCTGTTGGACTTCCCTTTACAGTATTTAATGGACAGTTCTCCACCTCTGCTCATCAGAGATCAGCCCAAATACTTCTTCCTAGTAGTGTGTCCTTGCATGATTCGGGGAACAGAATGAAGCTAACTTTGTAAAATGCCTTTGGAAATGTCTCTCTTCTTCAATTTCCTTCAAGGGCTTAGGAAGGATTGGCATTAATTCTCCTCTCAATGTTTTATACAAATCAGCTGTGTAGCCATCTGGTCCTGGGCATTTCTCTGTTGGGTGTACTTTGAAAGTGACTTAAATCTCCTTATTTGGTAGTACCATGTTAATATCTTCTATTTAAAACTTTGTTATTTCTAGGAATTTATCCATTTCTTCTGGGGTTGTTGGTGTATCATTTTTGATGACAGGATTTATGATTAGTTTTATTTCAGAAACATCCATTTTAATGTCTCCTCTTTTACTTCTTATTTTATTGACCTAAGTCTTCTATTTCTTTTTCTTAGCAAACATTTATAAGATTTTGTTGATGTAATTTATTTTTCAAAATACTAACTTTTACCTTTGCTCACTTATATCTATGTTTTTCACCTCTATTTCTGTTATGATTTTTTGTTATAGCATAATATACTATACTAAAATAGCATCATATTTAGGTCTGGGGAGATGACTTAGCGGTTAAAGTCATTTACTTACAAAGTTTACCAGCCCAGGTTCTATTCCTAAGACACCTACATAGGTGGAAGGCAAAGGGTGGTATATGTCTGGTGTTTGTTTGCAGTGGCAATACGCCCTAGAACACATGTAGGTTTGCAACACATACACATGCACGCACGCACACACAAATAAGATTTTTGAAATTTTTTATTCTCTATTTATTTTTATTTTTGTTTATTTATTTATTTGACACAGAGAGAGAAAGAGAGAGAGAAAATGGATGTGCTAGGGCCTGCAGCCACTGTAAACGAACTCCAGACGCATGTAACCCTTTGTGCATCTGGTTAACGTGGGTCCTGGTGAATCAAACCCGGGTCCTTTGGTTTTGCAGGCAAATGCCTTAACTGCTAAGCCATCCTTCCAGCCCTATTCTTTATTTATTTTTAATTTATTGATTTTTTTTATACATAGACCCTCTCTCCCCCTTCCCAATTAGATGAGAGTCATCTTTTGTGGGGTTATTGGCGCTCATTGTGGGAACCAGGAGTCTTCAGTCAGTCTCTGTGGGGATGAGGAAACATTGTGTCTCCGGCTATTCCCACCCACCCTGAGGCTCTTACAATCTTTCTGCCCTCTCTTCTGCAATGTTCCCCGAGCCTTGATAAGCAAGACAGAGATCTGATTTAGTGTTGCTTTTTCTGTAGACTCTGGACCTCTGTTTCTATGAGGCTTGAGTGATCACAGTGTCTGTCACCATTTCCTTGGAACTGTCTTTCAGTCTAGCCATGAGAGCAGTTTGGGTTGCAACTTCCCCTGTAATGATTTCTGGGCCAGGGTAAATGAGGTAGAGGTGACCTAGCTCCCGGTGGACAGTCATTTCTCTCTTGATGTGTTGATGTATCATTGTTCTCCCCCACATTCTCCTCCATCTGTAAAACAGAACCGATTCTCCAACCAAAAATGAGAACAGTTTGAATAGAAGGGGATAAGCCTAGACGTGAGAAAGATGTACTCAGATGAGTATATCCATTCTTCTTAGTTAGAGAGGGGTAGAGGTTCCTTCTAGAGCCTATTGATTTCCTGATATAGGGAATCTGGCTTGGTTTCCAGAGCTAGATATGAGCTCATCCCCATGAGCAGGTCTCATATACATTCAGAGAGCAGTTGGTTCTCTTGATCAGCTGGGTGTCACAATTGCACAAGTGTATTCTTGCTGAGCTGGTTGATTTTGTAACTGCAAGATTTCCTGTTTAATCAATCAGTTGGCAATTGTTATTTTTGAGACCCTGTCATAGCACTTTCTAGCACTATGAGAGCTAGCCAGAGGGGAACTGGATTCCCTCTCAGTTTTACCATGATCACATGATGTCTTGTGGCTGCAGGCTGTGTGGTATCTTCAGCAATAGCGAGCAATAGCGATTGACCTTTTAGCTCTTGCAAGTAACTGTTTTGGCAATAGATTATTTTTGGGTACCTCATGTCTCCATGACCAACAAGCTTCCTGTGGGAGGTGAACCTGATTCTGGCCCTGGGAATTATCAGCCAGCACCATACTTTTCTGGGCTCTTCTGTTTGGGTCCCCCTTATTGAAAGTAGACACCACTTGTAGAGTGGTGTCCCCAAAGAATATTTATGTAGGATTGATTCATGTTGCCATCAGTTTTAGATACCCTTCCACACACACCCTTTTTCTAGGCCTTTCCATATCTTTCTTTCTTTCATTCTGATCTTTGACTTTCTGTCCAATAGCCCCTCCTCCCTTCCCTCACTATTTCCCCTTCCTCCTATTTTCACTCTAATGCCATGACCATCTTGTAGGTATTTATTACAGCTTACAGTTAACTGAAGCTGGACCAGGTTAGGAACTGCATTTGAGAGAGGACAGGCAGTGTTTGTCTTGCTGAGCCTGTATGACGTCGCTTAGCATGATTTTTTTTTTCCAAGTCCATCCATTTTCCTGCAAATTTGATCATTTCATTTTTCCTTACTGCTAAGTAAAATTCCATTGTGCATATCTACCACATTTTCTTTAATCATTCATTTGTTGATGGGCATCTGGGTTGCTTCCAGTTCCTGGCTCTTGTGAATAGAGCAGCAATAAAAATGATTGAGCAAGTGTCTCTGTGGTATACATAGAGTCTTTAGTGTATGTGCCCAAAAGTGGTATAGCTGACATATAACTAATGGTCATTCTATTTTCAGCCTTTTGAGGAGTTTATATTAGTTATATACCATATAATACATTTTTATTATGGTTATATTCTCTGCATTTGGGTTCAATATTTTTTATATTTTAACCTTAGACCATTTTTTTTCAAAATTATTATATATTACGCACCTACCATCTGTTTATCATCATTCAATGAAAAGGTGTTAAACTATGCTATTGATAGTGGGTTTTAGGGTTTTTTTAAGTTATTTTTGCTGTTTCCACACACAAAGTTTATTTCTCTTATGATATATTATTAAGAACATATAAATTTTGAGACTTTTCCACTATTTTAGGCTGCTAAATTATTGTTTTTATTGTCATAAAGTAATTTTTCTATTTTTTTTTTCTTTTTGAGTTACGGTGTACTTTGCTATTAATACAGCTAAAGTATGTTTTTGGGTAGTATTTGGCTCATATTATTTTACATTTATTTTTGTATTTTAATATTTTGAATGTCTCTATAAAATAACATAGAACTGGCTTTTTAAAATTTAATTTATTTGAGAGAGAAAGAGAGTGAGAGAGAGAAAATGGGCATACCAGGTCCTCAAGTTACTGCAAATGAACTCCAGATGCGTGTGCCACCTTGTATATGGGCTTATATGGATACTGGGGAGTTTAAATGAGGCTCTTGGGCTTTTCAGGAAAAGGCCTTAACCTTTAAGCCATATTTCCAGGCAAGAACTAGGTTTTAAATCTAATTTGAGAATCTTTCATTATAGCATGGAATTTATTTACATTTAATATAATTGTGAGAAGGAAAAAAAAAAAAAACCTCTAGATTAATCCAAAAGAGAAATATCTGAAACAAACAATCTCATTACTGAAGGAAGTAGATGGACATGCTAAGTCCATCTCACTTCAGTCAGAATGGCAATCATCAAAAAAATCACATGGCAGTACCTGCTGGTAGGGGTGTGTGGAAAGAGGAACCCTCGTCCACTTCTGGGGGGAGTGCAAACTTCTACATCCACTTTGGAAATCAGTATAGAGACTCCTCGAGGCCAGTCTGAGACTACATAGTAATTTTCAGGTCTTCCTGGGCTAGAGAAAGACCCTACTTCAGAAGTGCCCCCCTCAAAAAAAAAAAAAACAAAAAAAACATCATTTAAAAAGTGAAATTGAGGACTGGAGAACTGGCTCATCAGTTAAGGCACTTGTGTGCAAAGCCTGACAACCAAGGTTCAATTCCCTAGTACCCACATATAGCCAGATGCACAAAATAGCACATGCATTTGGAGTTAGTTTTAGTATGCAGTGGCAACAGGCACAAGCCTGCCTATTCGCTCTCTCTCCCTCTCTCTTTCTCTCTCTGCTTGTAAGTAAATAGATACATTTTTAAAGTGACGTTGAGCATTGTTCCCTCTTTGCTTTCTGACTGAAGATGAAATATGACCAGCCACCTCTACCTACTACTACTGCCAATCTTTCCTGCCATTGTGGACTCTATACCTCCTCCAACTATGAGCCAAAATAAGCCCTCCCTTAGAAATTGGAAATAGAAATAGGAAATTGCCTGTCCCTGGCATGATGATATTTTTAGTACATTTAAGGGACAAATACACTTGAATGTAGAAGAAAAGATTAACTTTATTAAAATGTATAAGCAAATATGGGCTGGAGAGATTGCTTAGTGGTTAAGGCACTTGCTTGTGAAGCTTAATGACCTGGATTCAATTAGGACCCATATAAGCCAGATGCCTAGCTTAGGGTGGCATATGTGTCTGGAGTTCACTTGCAGTGTCTGAAGGCCTTGGTGTGCCCGTTCTCTCTTTCCCTCCTTTCTCTCTCTCTCTTTCTCCCAAATATTTAAATAAAATATCTTAAATATATATAAGCAAATCTGGAAAGTAGATAATTGATATGAAAGGCAATTCCTACTAATGTCACGATGAGATGTGCATATGAGAATATGATAAATTTCAGAAAGTTGACAAATATATTCCAGGAAATTGAAAACAATTTGACCTGATCACCTCTAGTAAAATTTGCAAGAAAAATTTGGTCACCAAAACTTTAGCAAGACTATGGAGCCACTGGAATTCCTGTACACTATTGATGGAAAGGGCAGAAGCCACAGTCTGGAAAGAATTCTGGTGAATGCCTTCAATACTAAAGGTGACTGTGTCCTGCCCTGTGATCAAGCAATTCTACCTATGGGCATTTACCTAGAGGCATTGTGATGTTTGTGGATAAGGAAACAACTATTGTGTTTCAAGACTGTTAATTGTGTTCTTGCATCTGGAAGATTAACTAAAATTTTATTACCAGATGAATATTAAGGAAATTGTAATATTTTCACAGCATAAAACAACATTGTAAAAAATGAACTCAGACTATCCATGTCAACATGGATAATTGTCAAAATGTGACTCTACTCTTTAATAACGACTTCTTCAGGGTTAGTGCTTGTGAGAGAAAGAACGTTATTCTCTGCCCCTACTGAACAACATGACCCAATGGAAAGCCACTAATCAAATAGATGGGACAGGTAACTTACCTCAAGACTGAAACAGAAAGAAAAGTTTCACATGCATACTTCTACTTAAAAAAAAAAAAAAGCCACAATGTCCACAAGTAGAGAAAGACTAAAATTCAGCATTCAGTTGAATGCTTCCTGCTAATGTTTTCACAGTGACCTGAATCACTTCCACTTTGTTAGCATGCAGCTTGCTTCTGCAATGATTTCTGATGATTCTGTGAGCAGAAGTCCCATGGTGCAGAATATAAATGCAAAATTGATAAGAAAATGCACTCCAGAAGAACTTTGTTACTTGTGACACAGAAGGCAGTGGATAGCTTTTCACATACTCTTTTTTTTTAATTTTTTATTTATTTATTTGAGAGCGACAGACACAGAGAGAGAGACAGATAGAGAGAGAGAGAGAATGGGCGCGCCAGGGCTTCCAGCTCTGCAAACGAACTCCAGACGCGTGCGCCCCCTTGTGCATCTGGCTAACGTGGGACCTGGGGAACTGAGCCTCGAACCGGGGTCCTTAGGCTTCACAGGCAAGCGCTTAACAGCTAAGCCATCTCTCCAGCCCTTCACGTACTCTTTAGTGGAGCAGCATATCGAACAGTGTGTATTCTTTTCTGATGCACATCATCCTGTATATACTCAAATTAAAATATTTATTTAAGGTAGAAAATGTGTTGTGACTGATACAGTGTTGGCTTCTTTTTCAAGGCTTGCAGACTCCAAAATGGTCAGATGTTTTTATCCTGGGGTTTAATGAGCTGAAGTTTATGACAGCAGACTTCCACGGAAGACAGTTAGTCTAGTAGAAAGTGAGGTAACCACAGAAGCCCATGGCTTTTAGCCTGGTGTCTGCAGAAGCCCTGTTGATTACTTTCCTGCACATTATAGCAATACTGAAGCAGCTCTCCTTTGGAGGAGGGGCAATGCAGCCTCACTTTTGAATTCTGTCAAGTATACAAATGAGAAGCACTACTGTCACAAAGCATGCATGCATGTGTGCACACACAGGCACCTTCTAAAGACGCCTATCTTAATTAAAATCTTGAGCATGAGATTTGCTTTTCTTTGAGGCCATATTGGTGAGAACTTATTTCTGTGAATGGTTGAAATCTGTACCTTACTGGAGGAGTGATGTAATAGATGTTACCCCATGCCTTTGAAATACCAGCTGAAATGACTATCTTAAGGCTAAACTTTCTATGTAGTACCTAGCAGAGTAATAAGCAATTTAAAATACTGTATATGAAAATATGGTGATCTCGTTCATTAGCCTTTGCATAAATCAATAACTTACAATGAAAATCATTAGCAACTTTTTTCCTTCTCTTAAACTTAGTTCAGATTAATATTATTTACTAAACTGACTATACAAATGAAGAAAAAAGAAATTCAGTGTCTAGTAGGAAAAATCAAATAGACATAATTGTTACATAATTTATAATTATTAGTAATTATGAGAATTACCAGGAGAAAGGAAATATAATCTAACATGTGATAGGCAAAAGACTTCATAAATAAGCTAAAGCTTTAGTTAATCATTGAAAAAGTTTTGTTTTAAAAACAATTATTTTTTTTTAATTTTTTAATATTTATTTGAGAGCAACAGATACAGAGAGAAAGACAGATAGAGGGAGAGAGAGAGAATGGGCCAGGGCTTCCAGCCTCTGCAAACAAACTCCAGACGCATGCGCCCCTTGTGCATCTGGCTAACGTGGGACCTGGGGAACCGAGCCTCGAACCAGGGTCCTTAGGCTTCACAGGCAAGCGCTTAACTGCTAAGCCATCTCTCCAGCCCACAATTATTTTTAATGTAAGAAATTTCCAAGCATAGTGAATAGGCTAAGGATATTTGTCAATCCTGAGGCTGAGCAATGATTAGAAGGAATAAAATGCCAGGACTAGATTAAAAAGATAAAGCTCGTGAGATGGGCCAGGTCTGGGTCACAGAGGCCTTCTACAAAATGACCAGAAAATGTGCATGTTTTGATAGATTTTTCTAAAGGTCAGACTTATTTTGGATTTTTTTTTTTCTGGATAGTGAAGGTATTTTGAAAAGGTCAAGTCTGAAATATGGGGAACCAATTAAGGTGGGTAAGAGACAATTACAAAGTCAAACAGAAGAGGATGGTTAGGTCAAGATTTCAGAAATATTTGGGATTCTAAGTTGGGAGCATTTGGGCTGTAAAAAGTATGGGGAAAGGTAAGGCTATGATGACCCTAGCACTTATGCTTGGGTAGAAGAATGGAGGAAGAGTAGGAAAGGGAATGGAGGGGAGAGATGAAGAGATTGGTTAAGGCAAAATAGTTTTAGGAGCCATATGAAAATTAGAATGGAAGATGTTGAGGTCACCGGTGTATGTTCACAAAAACATGGACCCAATACTTTGCCGAGATTTCAGAGTCAGGAAGAATAGGGATTGAGAACTCCAAAGGTAGCATCAATGCTTTGAAGAAAGGAAACATAAAAGAGATGAAGAAAAACTATCCTGGAGAGAAATAGAGAAAAGTCCTTTTAGAAATTTAGCAAAACTTCATTCTAAAATATTCCACATTCTACCAGTTTTTATAAGGGACTTGTAGGTCATTTTAACTCATTAGAAGACAAACAGCACCTGCTTGTCTTTTCAAGTCCATCTCCAAAGCATGTTCATACCAGTTTTTTTTTTTTTGTTTTGTTTTGTTTTGTTTACAAAGGATATTGTTTCTATGCTCGGCTTAGATTTATTTTTTAATTTTCTATTTTAAATTTTCTATTGAACTAAAACTAGTGATAGGCTCTTCTTATACATGCCCAGTCTCTAATTTGATCTCCATATATAGAAAGCCATCCTATGAACGAAGGGAAAATAACCTGAGCCTTTGTGGCCTACATTCTATTGAATACCAACACCAAATATTTTCAACTCATGGCATGGTGGCACACACCTTTAATCCCAGCACTCGGGAGGCAGAGGTAAGAGGATCACCATGAGTTCAAGACCACCCTGAGACTACATAGTGAATTCCAGGTCAGCCTGTGTTAGAGTGAGACCCTACCTCAAAAAACAAACAAAACAAAACAAAACAGGATGGAAGAATGCACCAAATCTTTAGAAGGAAATGATTTGCATTTACTCAATAAACAGTTAGAGTCTCTACTTTGCCAGGCATGTACCATGTGTGTGCTGGATGGGAAACAAGTCCAGCATCCCGTTTACCACGGACTGAGCAACACACAGACAAGGAAACAGAGGACTACCATGGTGGCCCACCACCCTAAGAATTATGTTCCTTTTGCAATGAGAAATCACCGAAAATATGTAGAGCAATTTATTTATTTATTTATTTTCATTTTTCAAGATAGGGTTTCACTCTAGCCCAGGCTGACCTGGAAAAATCACTATGTAGTCTCAGGGTGGCCTTGAATTCACAAAGGTCTTCCTACCACTGCCTCCTGAGCACTGGGGATTAAAGGCGTGCGCCACCAAGCCTGGCTCTGTAGGGAGGTATTTTGATATTAATGTAACCATCACCTCTAAATGTATATCAAAAATAACGCTCCATAAACTAAAATGTGACACTATGGTAAAGCTCCTAATCAAAGAAAGATGTGTCCGCTGTGTCTTTCTTTTCCTAGGTAGTACAAGTGGGAATGCAGTAATGCTTAGAAAGAGAAGTTGGTATTTGTATAATGTAGAAGTGACGAAGAGGATTTTCTGGCTTTGTTTTGGTTGTGTGGGGGATGCGAATGCCCTGTGTGCACATATGCAAAGGCCAGAGAAGAACATCTGCTGTCTTCTTCTCAATCATCTGCCAGTGCCTTGAGATGTACTCCCTCTCTGAATCCAGAGCTGCGGTTTTTGCCAAAAACCCCTGCAGAAGTAAAGTTACCAACCAGATGATACTAGTAAATAGTAACAATAATAATTTTCAAAGTCGCCATGCTCTTTCTTTTTCTTAACCGTGTGCGGAATCAGTAGGGAAAGATATTTCATTCAATTTGAAAATGCTTCTTTTGCTTAGAAAATGTCAATATCTCACCTCCATGCTTTCCACTTTGCTATGGAAAAAATGACTTCTTACCTACAGATTGGCCTGCCTTGCTCTGCTGCCCTGGAGATGCATGCTCAACAACAAGTAAAAAGCTTTGGCGACAGAGAGCAGCCTTAACTCATAAGCAGTCAAAAATCACAGGAATGTTGCTCATGTCAATTTCACCAGAATTCATAGAACCTGTTGCCATAGCAACATCGTTTTCACAAGGTGCAGAAATACAGCATTTTATTTTATTTTTAATAGAGAAGCCGAGGGTCAGATTAACATTTTCCCACCATATCTCATTTATCCTCCACCTCCACATGGGGCCATTTGCTTTCAAAGGGGCTTTATAAGCATAAAAGATTATTCTATATTTAAGTGCAATAATACTCTTAACAGAGCTTCTTAGAGAAATATACAGTCTTAGAGGACTTAGGATAAATCTGAGAGAAACTACTCATGAAATTAAAAACATATTACTTGACTCTTACCCTGAGAACCTGGGAAGTAGTTATTTAAACATGACTGTGTAAATTCAACATAAGAGCTCTTTCAAGGGTCAAATAAAATCCAGTTTGTAGGATTCAATAGCACCGCAACCACATGACCTCTTTCTGTTTTTCATTTTATTTAAGGAATATGTTTAAAGGGCAGCCATTACAGTTTCAATATTTTTTAATAAAAAATGTTTGAATGGGACTAAAGAGATGTCTCATTGCTTGTAAGCCAGCTAACCCATTTGATCCTTCTCAGCAACCACATACAGATAGATACAAAGTGGCCCATGCTCTGTGCTCCCAAAGTGCCTCCAGCAATAGCAGAAGCCACAACAGCAAAGCAAGGGAGTCCCTGGCTCAGAAAGAAGTTTAAGGAGAGAAGAAACATGCTACGGTTGTCCACTAATCTCACACATGCATCATGGTATGCACATGACAATGCACATACACACATAAATTCATGGGAATCATATATATTTCTTCTCCAGATATTAGTTTGAAAATGCATGCCTTTTTTTTTTTTTTCAAAGACTCTGTTGAAAAATGAATGGAATTAGCCGGTGTGTTAGTGCATGTGTTCAATCCCCAGTACTCAAGAAGATAAGTAGGAAGATGGCTGAGTTCCAGGTCAGTCTGGACTAGTGTGAGACTCTGCTTCAATAAGTAGATAAATCAAATAAATAAAAAAATAACAAGAAAATAAAAAGAAAAAGAAAAGAAATAGAAGTGACAACTGGTAATATGTTACTAAGATATTTAAAGATTTTTTTTTTCTAGGAAAAGCAAAAACATTTACATTTATTTTTAAATTCTTTCTTTTGTATTCAAACACTGATTGTGTAACATCTCTTAGGTATCAATACTAAGCTGCATTTTTGAGACCATTTTATTATAACTATATAAATGTGCTTTTGGACAAATTCTAAAATAAGCTTTCACCCAAGAGACTGGCATGATTCCACCATGAGTAAATACCTACTTACTCAAAAAAAATAGAATGAGCCTCTCTGGGGCATTCATGACCAATTGACAAAGTATATAATTAGTTAAGAGATTTTCTGAGGTGTTTTCTCAAAGGCAATTATACCACGCATAAGGCAAATCAGAAGATACTAATGAAAATATTTTATGCTATCAGTTAAACAAGTAATTATATTTTTTAAAAAACTTCATTCTATTTCAAAGGTTTATGAAATGCATTTGTATCAACCTCAATGACCAAAATATAAAGTATGAAATTCAAACAGATATATAACATAGAACTTAATGACTTCATTATGACATGTTTTTTTCTGTTACTTGTGTACCAATAACAATAATGACACAAATGCACTTAAAAGGAAGCTATGCAATAGCAATAAAATGATTTTTATACATTGTAATGGCATGCATAATATCAATTATATAGCTTGTGGACATAAAATTTGCAGCACCCCACTGAACCTTCAGAAGAATAAGAATGTTCAAAAGCTATAAACCTGATATTTTTTCATAGAAGTTACCAATTTAGCTGAATAGCTCAAAGAACAAGTTTTCAAGCAAAGGGTAAAATTGGGTACTAGCTGAGAGGTATTTAGTGATCATGGATCTTTGAGTATCCCCAAGTTTTTATTGGAGAAGGTGTGGCCTTATTGTTCCGTCTGGCCATGGTGAGGTCCTGCCACATTGTAAGAAGCTCTAAGCTGGGGTTTGATAAGCAGCTTGGTCCTCTACCAAGTCACTTATGTAAATTTCAACATATATTTACCACGCCATCCCACAGTGTTCTCATATCTAGGTTCTCGGCCTAAGGTCTAAAATCTCTAACAGCTTCCAACACCAAACAGTTCCATTTTGTTTATATTATTTGTTGTATTTTCCTATCTCCCTCTGTTTGCTTCCTTTCCTCCCACCTTTTCTCTTTGCATATTGCAGTAGCTAACAAAGCCTGAAATGAATAGTTTAAATTTAAAGAAACTATCATATTTCAAGCTAGTTTGTCTCATGATGAAAGCATTTATTCATTTTCTTGGATCTAAGGTCCCTCAGATTTAGGGTTAGAAATTATATATATATAATATTTATATATATATTACATATATTATATATATTATATTATATTATATATATTATATATATTATATCTATAAATTATATATATATATGTATGTATGTATATATATGTAAATACGAGAACTGCCACATTCACTCTTGCCTCCTGCTCTCAGACTCTATTCATTTAGGCAATTGGAGAATCAGCAGTACATATTAGCTTCTGGATCATACTGTGTCCTGCAGAAATAGCCTATAAGCTGGCCTCTAACTAGGTCACAGTGTGCTTTTCCTTGTTCTGAGAAAGTCAAGCTTACAACCTACAGGACACATGATAAAGCTAGTGAGTCTCACGAGGGTCTGCTTTCCTTTCCACTATGAAATAAGTGCCTTGTTCACAATCAAAGTTGCTTGTGTTACATTGATGAAGCTCTCAAAGACCTAATAAGGTAAAAAATAAAAGTATCTGTTGCACAGTGAGAAATGAAAAATTCAAATTTAGATGAGCACATACACCATGAAATTTCCTTTCATGATTGATTACACCCAAAGTAACCTATCTGGAGGCAGTAATGTTATTGATCTCACCATGTAAGGCTCTGTATTAGAAAGAGTCAATGCACACTCACTTGAGTGGTCCAGTATTCAATATGGGCGGTGTCATGACCTGCATGAAGTTTGTTCCCTGTGATGATCTGAATGTGAAATGTCCCCCATAGCCCCATGTGTTTGTGATTAAGCCTTATTCATACTCCCTATCTGGTGGAACATTTAGGAAATGGAGCTTTACTGAAGAAAGTATGTCAAGGGGGAAATGTCTTTAATAGTCAAGTTCCCACTGGATGCTTGTGGTAAGTTCTCTCTCTCTCTCTCCTTTCTCTATGCTTATATATGATAATATAAGCCAGCTTCATGTGTCTTCCATGATTTTCCCACCATGATAAACCTTTCCCCTAGAAAGTATGAACCAGAATAAAAACCTTTTCTGGGCTGGAGAGATGGCTCAGCAGTTAAAGATGGGTATTTGCTTTCAAAGCCTGATGGCCTGGGTTCCATTCCCCCGGACCCATGTGAAGCCAGATGCAGAAATTGGCACACACATCTGGGGTCTCTTTACAGTGGCAAAGGGCTCTTGTGTGCCCTCACTCACACTCTCTATGTCTACTTCTTTCTCTCTGTCTCTCTCCTTCAAATAAATAAGTGAAAATAATTTTCAAAATATTTGATTTATTTACTTGCAAGCAGAGATACAGAAATGGAGAGAGAAAGAGAGAGAGAGAGAGAGAGAGAGAGAGAGAGAGAGAGAGAGAGAGGGAGGGAGGGAGGGAGGGAGGGAGGGAGGGAAAGAGAGCACAAGAGTGGGCATGCCATGTCCTCTAGCTATTACAAACAAATTGCAGATGCATGTGTCACTTTGTGCATCTGGCTTACATGGGTCCTGGGGAATCAAACCAAGGTTGTCAGGCTTTGCAGGCAAGTCCCTTAACCACCGAGACATCTCTCAAACCCATAACCTCTTCTTATAAACTTCTTGTGGTCAGGTGTTTTGTCTTAGCAACAAGAAAGTAGCTGCTATATACTCCAAGAGTTCATGTGTTTGACGCCTGATTCTCATTGTGGAGATGTTGAAGTGGTGAACCACTAAGAGTGTGAGCCTAGTGAAAGGTCATTACCCATGGAAGGGATTGAGTTAGTTCTCTCTGGACTGAGCTGTAGAAAGTTTGAGCCTGACTCTAAATCTGCATTTGACTTTCTGTTTGAAGATATGGTCTCTTCTTCTCCAGGTGAAACCACCATTGTGGTACTATCAGCCACAGGCCACTTCACAGCAGCCATGGGAGGTGATGCTGTGGCTTTCAGCCCCCAGAACTAAACAAACCTACTTCTTTATAAGTTCTTAGTGTCAGATGAAACAGTGGACTCAATATTGGCTCCAAAGATATCTTGGTTCAAAGCTCTTAAACCCTACAAAACACTAATTTATATGGCAAAAGTAAACTATGAGGATATAATGAAACTTAGGGATTGACATGCATGAATATGATTCTTATGAATTATTCAGGTTATCCTAAGTGATGGTTAGTAAGGACTAAGAGAGAGAGAGAGAGAGAGAGAGAGAGATTAAAAGATGCTTCAGTACGCAACTGGAGGATGGGACCAAGTACTGAGGAATATAAGGATTGCTGTTCTAGAACCCAGAAAATGCAATGAAGGAGATTCTCCCCTACAGCCCCTGGAGGAAGCACAGGTCTTCTAACACCTGAATTTTAACGAATGAAGCTGATTTTTGGCAGTCTGGTCTACAGTCTCTAAAAGAACAACTATATTACCCCAGCCACCAAGTTTCCAGGGTAATTTGTTATAGCAGCACATGAGACCAATGCACATAGTAACAAATTTAAACATTTATCATGCCATAGTCATATCACAGCAATTCAGGATTGACTAACTCAGTGCTCCAACCAGAACCTCTGCAAAATGCTTGACTCTCCTGCTTATGAGCTAAATAGCTGCCTTGGTCTTGATGTTCATGCTCCATTGTGAAAAAAAAAAATGAACAAAGGCTGAAATAAAGGACATCATCTTCCCTCAGTTATAACTCCTAAGCAAGCAAGCAATAGACTATTTCACAGATATTCAAGTGTGATTTATGCTGAGAAAACTAGGTCTCAGATGGCCCCATAAGTCTTGGAAAGAAGAATTATTAAACCCATACTTCTGCATTAGCTTCTCTTAACAACACGAAGCAAGTGTTGGGGCTGTTGCAAGGTGATACTGACCAGTCTGTAGAGAGAAGGTCATCCTGTCCACTTCATGATGAGATTCGGATCTTCAGAGGTGAGCTTTAACTTGAAACACAAATAATCCTATACTCTAGGCTCACCTCATATTTCTTCCCCACATTTGTTTTTGTCCCCGATTGTATCTGCCCACCTTCTTGTTGCTGGGACAAAGCACCTGGCCAGAAACAGCTTAGGGTAGGAAAAGGGTCTATTTTTGGCTATCATGGCAGGTGCAGACATAAGATGTCTCATCTTCACATCATCATGGAGGAAGCAGAAAAGCTAGAGATCACCAATCAAGGCTGGAGTGTCAAACCTCAAGGCCTATCCCTACAGACACACTTCCTCTATCAAGGTTTCACCTCCTAATTGGTCCAAAACTTCCCAAACAGCACCACCTACTGGACATTAAGTATTCAAACACACGAGTCTATGGGTGACATTCCACATCCGAACAAACACAGTGATTCTTAAACCTCACACTTAACCTGGCAAACCCAGGAAATTACATTCACTTTGATTCAGTTCATCAGGGGCCAACCCAGCCCATTGTCCTTCAGAATCACTTCTAGCAGGGCTGCCATGCTGTGAATCTATTCACAGCCCACTTGGCAGGCACCATCTTTTAACTGGGATTTTTTTTTTTTTTCATTTCCTGTTAAGTCAAGATATCAACTAGAATTCCCCGTGAAATGATAGCTGTGGACTGTGAGACAGGTGACAAGTTAAGAAGTAAGCTGCAAGGTAGGAGGGAGATCGGCCTGGCTCCCTTACTTACTGTGTGTGTCAGATTAGTCACTGTGGGCACTGGGATGGTCCTGGGCAGGAGCTTTATCAGTGGGTGGGTCCTCTGACTCTCAACTTATAAATGACAATGTGCTGTTCAAGTGTTAACAGTGAGGGGCTCAGTCTTTACCTTGCAGTTTCCATCACTAAGTCAAAAGACGATTTGTTATAGTTCTTGTTTTCTAAAGTGAAACTGTTATTTGGCCAAGTAGGCATGACATTGCCCAAATATCCTCAGGGAATTTATTTTCAAAATAGGTCGCCTTAAGACCGGATAAAAAATGCATTTTAATTTGTAAGCCAGTACACATGCTCAGAAGATCTTGAATACAATACAAAAGTTTTAATAAATTCTGCCCTTACTGCAGGCTATGTATTCTGTTCTATTATTTCTTCCCATTCCATTCTCCATCATATTTTTTAAATGCTGCTCAAGACCTGCTAAATGTATTTCACAGCTCACTAATGGGTCACAACACACAGTGTGAAGCATGCTGCCCTCGGGGCCTCACAGTAATCCTCCTACAGGGATGCGCCAGAGGAACCATAGAAAAATCCAATCGGCTACAGAAAGTTCAAGCAAAATCGATTCTACTTTTTCCAAAGGTCCAAAGGGCAGAGCTACTTACTCTGCACAGCCTGCTGAAGAAGCTCCTCTGGGCCACACTGAAAGCTAAGCAGCCCACAGGACACCCAGTAAGTGGGTCAGAGCAGCACCCCTCGACATGGGCTACAGATTTAAACGGGCCTAACAAACATTTTTTTCACTCTCACACAAAATGCAGCAACTTCCTTTATCTTTCATTTCTGAGTTGATATGCTGCATGACTTAGTAGTGAGCATAATATTGCAGTGGCCTGTAGCCATTGCAAACAAACTCAAGATGTGTGTCACCTTGTCATCTGGCTTACGTGGGTCCTGGAGAATAGAACCTGGGTCCTTTGGCTTTGCAGGCAAGCACCTTGACTGCTAAGCCATCTCATCTCTCCAGCCCTAGCCACTTAGAAATTGGAATTGTCCATCATTCTAAGTAGTGTGATAAAATCTGAGTCCCACCCTGTTCTGTTTAGGACCTGACTGGGTCTACATTCTACTGTCATGGGATCACTGTGCTACTGCCCGGTAACCGTCAACTTACTTAGTCACTGCCTCAAAGTACCAACATAGTGAGGCAAAGCCAGAAGTGGTGGCACATGCCTTTATCTCATCGCTCTGGGAAGAAGAGGCAGGAGGGTTACTATGAACTTGAGGTCAACCTGGGATGCTTTCATATTTTTTTCTAAATATCAATATTTTAATAAGAAAGAAAACTTAGGGCACATACGATAATTAGTGAAATGGGATTTCATGAGCAGTCTCAGCCCAGACAGAATTCCTAGAAGGCTGTCACTATAGATTGTGCAATACAATGCTATACATAAAAAAATAACAAAAGATGTCCAAAGGCATAAAACTTCCCCCTTGAGGTCACATGCAAAGTCAATATCAGAGGAATGATTGGTGCCCATTTCTAGTGTAATGTTCACTCAGGCAGTTCACTAGCTCATATAAATTCCTATACACACACATACTTACAACCTCCATTTGCTACTGGGGCATCAACAAGGAAGAAAACATCTGTATATTAATTTCTCCTCCTTACCACACATCAGCTGCAAAGGTGATGGAGAGAAAATACTTCAATAGTCTACTTCTGCAGAGTTCATGAATTATGCATGATCAAGAAGGAGACATAATTGTCATGATGACCTCCAAGAAGAGATTAGAGGGTAGAGGAAACTTTCCAGTAAGAATCTATGAACACAAGTACAATTTACGTGAGGAAGACAAATAACCATGGCAATAACCTATCCTCAGCCACAGTTTCAAAGACAAATTTTCACTAATGTAATAAATAGATTTTATGTGAAATGACACTGTTTCAAGAATCATAATCCATTTTTGTGACATATATCAATCAATATTTAGGTATATTGGTATCTCTATAATCACATTTTCAGAATAATGACACCCTTAAGTAATGATATGGGTGCAAAATCTCATTTGAACACATTTCTTTTCACAATGGGAAACGTGATCTTCAATTCTAACTCACCTATTTTCTTTTTCATCTTACCTATTTCTGATTTATCACCTTCTCTCTTTCTTGTCTCAGGTTTTGCAACTGTGTTTAACTTCTAAATACCTGGTCCCCCCCACACACACACACCGTCTTCTCTCTTCCATCTGGCTTGATTCATGGACATTACTTTCAAAAGGATGAGTTTCTCTTAGTGTAAAATTTTCCTCCTCAGCCCTTCTATGAGTTGACTGTCCACCAGAGAGCCACCTGGATCAGACTCAAATCTCTTTTGAGTAACTGTTGCATGTAAGGGCATGAAGGCCCAGTCCCATGGTCCCATTCCTGACAACTCTGAAGGGTCATCCTGCACCAACTACAGGTTGGCGGAAGTCTGGTTATGGAAGCACTCAAACCCAGTGCCTGCCTTTAATTTCTTCTATGTCCTTCAGTCTCCCATGAATCAATGCCTATGCTCACGTGAGTCCTGGCATTGGGAGGTATCAGATCCATCTGAGTTATCTCCTTCTCACCCTGAAGTCCTAAACTGTGTATGAAACCTATCCCTAATAAGGACATGTTCTGCTTACCCATGGCCAGTAAAACCCAGCTTCCTGCAAACATAAAATCCTATTTGTTGCATACACTTAGAGTATGTTTAAATTTTGGTGAAAACACAAGCTGTGAAATCTACTTATTAACCAAGTCTTCAATGAATGTTACCATGTCATTAACTACATATTCAGTGTTGTACTGCATCTCCATCTTGACTAACTAGACAGGTCTCTGTATCCACTGGGTACCCTCTTCCAAAGCTCCTGGTAACCTCCACTGTTTTGAGATTTCATGAATGTGACTCCTTGGTTCCTTTTATTAGTGGAGCCATGCAGTGTTTGTGACTGGCTCATTTCATGAGCATATTATCCTGAAAGCTCATTGTTCTGTAGCATTTGACAAGGTTTTCTTCTCTTTTTGAGGCAGAAATATGCATCTATATTATATTTTAATACATGTATTGTTTGTGTCTATTTTTATTTAGTCAAACATTTCATTTACTTATATTTTATTTTCTTTATCCTCTTGTTTGTCTGTCTACATTTGTTCTGTCCACTTGGCTATTATGAATATTATTATAATCAATATGGGAGTACAAACATTTTCTCAAGCAATTTTGTTCTACTATTTTGGATAAATACTTAGCATTGCATTTCATCTTGAATTATTTTGTTCACTTATGAACCTTATATTCCTCTCTTAAGATCCTTATTGACACACTGGAAAATATATAAATCAATTCATCTGGTTTCATCTACCCTATCATAATCTTTGCACATTATGTTATCATATATCTGAGGAAATTGGGGAGGTTGCATGCTATTTACAGAGAGTATTTTATTATCTTGGGTAAGAATATAATTTGATTGGTTGTTCACAGCTACTGATCTGTGAATGACCAACAGTATGTCAGCACATTCCAGGATGTTTACAACAGCTGTTCCTATTTTTCTACTGTGAATCAATTCACACAACAAAGTCTAAGCACTTCCTCTCTGCAGTGGAATGTGGTGTAAAGTGGTGGGAACGAGGGTCTGTTTTGTGTTCCAATGGGCATCACTCATGACTAGATACAATGGGAGTTCTGAAGAACAAGAACTTCTACTCTTCAAACTATTTGCAATTTTAGTCCTATCCTGTATGCAAATATATAACCATATTGAATCATTCATTAAAAGTAGAAGGCATAAGGAACAATGATGCTAGACTAATGATAAATGAGAGGCATGTACTGAACAAAAGCATGAAATGTTATTTCAGAATAACTTCTTAGGTGTATCTAATAGAAAATACTTACTAACATGTTAAATGATTCTTTGCATTTAAAAATCAATGTGCAGAGAAACAAAACATAACAACGAACTAACTGAGTTTAGCACAACTACCTAAGTTCTCAGAGCATTTACAGAGCACGATTGAAATAACAACTTTGTTTTCTGTTTTTGTCTATGAGTAGGCAGGTTGCATACATGCGTGTGTGTGGGTGCCTATTCATATGTGTGTGGGTTCACATATGTGTGTAGACATGCATTTACAAGGGTCTACATGCATGATGAGGCAGAGGTTGCTATCTGTGTCTTCCTCAATAACTCCCAACCTTACTTTTTAAGATTGGATATCTTACTGACTCCAGAGCACATCACTTTGGCTATAACAGCTAGTTAACAAGTCTCAGTGATTGTATTATTGCTGCTTCCTCATTGCTGGATTACAGGTGTGATCTGTCACAATGAGCTTTTTTTTTTTTTAAATAGTTTCTGGGAATCCAAATGCAGATTCTTATGTCTGCACAGCCAACATTTTACCCACTGAGCCATCTCCCAGCTCTGAAACAACATTAAGTGGTCCCTTTATATATCCAATCTAGAAACACAACACAAAATGATGAACAAGATACCCAGTAAGATTTCTAGAAGCAGATAATAACAGTTGCTTTGGGCTGTATTTAATATCTTGGATGTTAACATTCCATATATATTTGACTTAGTATAACATATGACATTTTGTTATTTATTTATTCATTTGCTACTTATTTAGTTGTTATTTATTTATGCAGTACTTGGAATTAAATCCAGGGCCTTGAGCATGACAAACAAGCAGTCTACCATTGAGCTATGTCCCTAGCTTCTAGTTAACCACACAATTCCAATGAAAACAAATTAGTCATTGGGTGTCAGTTATTATTTTTAAAAAGGTAAAATGTTTCTAGTTTATCTTAAGAGGTGGTGAAAGTAGATTAGACAATTTAACATAAAATACCAGTCTCTGAGGCATTTCCAGTCTGTCTCATTGGAGCAAATACATTTAGATAACACACAACAGCACAATGTCCAAAACAGACTGGGAGGCCATTGAATTTATAATGCAGCTTTTGGAAGGCATCAAAGAGGGACTGCATTTGTAACTCTGAGGAAAATGTGTGCAAAGCTCTTTATCTGACTTCCCTTCAATATCATAAAAAAATAAAGATACTTGCTATTAACACTCTTTCCATCTCTATCCAGCTCCCCCAAAGTATTTATTTCCCTGAACCTTGAAAATGATTCCCACTATGATGAAAAAGAAATGCTTTAAAAGTGACAGAACACAAAGACAATCAAGGGATTGGTTAAGCAATAAGTATGTCTTTATGTTTTGGTGAGAAAAGGCATGGGAATTTATATCCAATGATTTTATTTGATAGCTACATCTTTATTTTCTTCCAATTCTCTTGTTAAATGTACAATTTATGTCATACAGGATGCAGAGATCTTCAAATGAATGGTTTAGTGAATTTTACATATGCCCAGTACTAACATACCTGGTGTCCAGACCAAAATCATATGTGTTAACCCCAATGTTCCTGTGCCTCCTTGTCCCACAGCTCCTCACAGTCCTCACAGTCCATTGAGATGATCTGTGTCATGATGGCTGTCACCACTACCTGTGTCTGCCATGTATCACGACGTCGCTTTGCTTCCCTGCCTATCCCCAAATCATCCAACACAGTCTTGATATTCACAAATTAACCATCTGCCTCAACTTCAAACACCTCTCCATCTTAACTTTACAACTTAATGGAATGTGTGGTGCTGGAATTCAAAAAGAATGAGGCCATACAGGAGGATAGGGCTATTCTACAGGGTCTCTGACCCTTGCTTGAATCTGGAAAGAAAAATCTAAACTAGAAAGTTTCTTTTTAAAAATATAATAAGGGACTCAGGGAAATGAATCAGTGAATAAACTATTTGCTATACAATCATAAGGACCTGAGTTCTAAACCCCAGCCTCCAAATGAAAGCTAGGTGCAGCAGCCTGTGCTGGGGGAGAGAGACATAGGAGGATCACTGGGGAGTATCAGGTTCAATGAAAGTCCCTATTGCTAAAAGTAAGGTGGAGTGCCATGGAAGGAGGATGATTATTAACATTTACCTCTAGCCTACACACACACACAGACACCCACACACATGTGCTCCCCATACAAATAAGAACACACATACCATGTACGCACACAAAGAATGTCAAGTAAAACAAGAGCCCAAACACTGTAATGTCCCCAAGAAGGTCTTAACAATATGTTCATGTTAACTTCTTTATGAAAGGCTTAATACTGGATAATATTTCTAAAATTTTCACTTGGGAATGTTCTGTATACTGAGATAGCTACTAATAACTATTGTTGTACATGTAGCTTTAAAATCACTCCCATTATTGCCATGGAGCTATAAAGATAAATTTTGCTTCTCTCACTGCTTAATAATAGATTTTTAATTATGGCTTATTTTTTCCTTGGGATTTGGAGGGCTTGTTTCATTTTCTGTATACTTACATAGAAATAATATGTTCAAAACTTATTTCTTCAAGGACTATGGACACAGTCCAAAAAATTGCTTCTTATTTTGGTTCCAGACCCCAACAAAATGCCATCATAAGACATAACTCAAATATAAGTGTAAAAATAAACAACTTTAGTAACTTTCACAGAAATCTCATGTAATTGACTCTCAGGTTGTTTTCGTATATATTCTTTACAGTGAATATTTTTAAAAACTTAAATATAAATAAAATTCAGTATTTTCCTGAGTGTGAAGTAATACTAAGAAACTAAAATCAAGGATTTATTTGTCTAAGCTTTCTGGGATATAACCATGATTTTGAAATGTCACCTAAGTCAACCAAGTAAAAAGTAGACCTAATTTAAAACTAAGGACTCTGGAAACCAAGTGAACTCATTTAAGTGGCATTCTCATTTACTAATGGTTATTTATGAAGGAAGAATCTTGTTTGATTTCAAAAAGCTGCTTGAGACTCAGTGAAAAGCACTTTGTTTGCCCAAGTTGCCCAGGTTAATATGGTTGCATGGAGATGATTTTCATCTTGAAGCTGTAGCTACAGCCTGAAATGTCATTCGTTTATTCTTGTTTGTTTGTGTTGAAGTGTTTTTGGTCTTTTAGGGTTTCTATTAAAATAAGCACTACTATTTCATTGCATGCTTTTGTCTCATTATTTTTCTTCCTGAAAAGGAAAGGCATTCCATTTGGAGGATGAGTAATTTGTAATGCTCTTACGTAGGCTATTGTTTTGTAATGTCATATTGTATACGGTGTATCCTGTTCATAGTTTCTCCCCCTTGCCCTTGCTTTAATTTGTCTTACTATTACTGAATCCCTTCTTTTAAAACTACTATCAAATAATGCCTTGATGAAAGTGAGTTAGTAGCTAGCAGAGAATTTGTATATGTCTTTTCAAGTCAAAAGTGAGATGCAAATAAAAGAAGAAAATCTGCAGAAAGAAAGGCAAAGTACAAAGACTTACATCGCTCTAGTTCAAAATACTATTTCAGGGCTGTCCATTCTTAATCATGCTTTGCTTTGCATGTTTTTAGCAATAACAACATTGTTTTAATTCCCCATTTACTTGTTGATGGACAGTGAGAGATACAGTGTAAATGTAAAGTGGTGGTTCAAAAGCACAGTAACCATAAACATACACCTGGTCAATCTAATAAACACACGTGCATAAAATGTCAGTTACCTTTCATTTTCATAGGGTTTTTAGCATAACCACATAAATCCCATCTGTCTTTTTAATATTTTTTATTTATTTACTTGCAAGCAGAGACAGCTAGACAGAGACAATGAGCACACCATCAGGACCTCTAGCTACTGCAGACAAAATTCTGTTGCATGTGCCACTTTGTGTATCTGGATTTTCATGGGTACTGGGGAATAAAACCAGGGTCATTGGGCTTTTCAGACAAGCACCTTAACTGCTAAGCCATCTGCCCAGCCCCTCATGCATCTTAAGAATGAATGACAAATAATGATTCTAGAAGTTAAGAGGAAACACTAAAGAAATATTTATTACAAGTACTGCTACTGAACAAAAGTCATAGCAAAAGAGTCACAGGAAAACTTAAATGAAATTATTTTCATCCTCTAAACCAATTTTTGTTTCTGAGAAAAGTGTACTTGTCACCTTGAACATCTGGCTTACATGTATACTGGGGAATCGAACCTAAGTCCTTAGGCTTTGCAGTCAAGCACCTTAGCTATTATGTCATCTCTCCAGGCCTGGAGTTTTCTTATTAAAACATTTACACTCTGAATTTGTGCATAACTAATAAAGAAGAAATCCACAAGAACCAGGACATACAACAGTAGCATTCTTTTGTCCCAAATGAACTTCATTATTATGATGCAAAGCACAACTCTTGGCTCCAAAGGAGTAAGAGAATTTACTCAGAGCCAGATATGAGTGGCCATGGACTGGGAAGATGGAGCCAGGTTACCATACAAAACATGTTCCACTGTGGAAGAGGTTAAATATACCTTAATAGTTACAGAACAAAATAAAGTTGTAAGTCAATCCAATGCAGCTACCAAATCACTGAGTGAAAACATTGATTAGATGATGTCGAGCAAAGGGGGGAAATCTCTGCTTTTGCTTTCAGGTTTCAGATGACATTGTTATCTTCAGGGGTGTAGGAGGCCAGTGGTCTGCTAAGCTTAATGGTACCTTTTAAGTTTTGCCTAATTCTCATAAAGGTATTAAGTCAGATATGTGAGTTTACTGTAAATAGCTCCTAATGGAACTAAAGATAGACTAAGATAATGTTGGCTCTAGATCTGCATGTAACATTCTAGCTTTCCACCCTCATGAAGTTCTTATCAGTAGTCTGAAGGCTGTTTAACAGAGTTTTGATTTCTTCAGAGGACTCAAGTTCATAGCTGGATTTATGTGAATTGCCAGAACTGCTTGACTGTCTGAACTTTCCAGGAGCTGTCACAGTCTTTTATGCTTTCAAAAAGTTCGACAATGTAAAATGGTCAGAGTTGTACAAGTAATCTCTCCTTTGGAGGCAGAGGCAGGAGGATCATGGGTTTAAAGTCAGTCCAGCTACACAGCAAAATGCTGCCTTAAAAAAAAAAACTAAAAAATAAAACATATATTTTCACAATATGTCTGATCCAAAAACAGATTGCTTTAAAAGACTAATCTGCCTCTCTCTCTCTTTCTCCCTATATTTTATTTCTTCTCACCTCTCCTCTTCCTCCCCATCTCCTCTCTATATCCTTCTCTGTCTTTATCTCTTTCTCTTTCACACACACAGACACATTTTTATAATTTGTCAAGAGACATGACATCGACTTATGATAAAAAAACAAGGCATTAATATTACCATGTAAGTATAACAAGTAACAGAAATAAATTAGGCTTCTTACCACAAAGCTTTGCTATATATATGCTTCTCTTAAATATCTTATTTTCAAAGCCAATTCTTTGCCTATTGAATTAAAGAAAGCATGAAGGATTGTATAGAAAAAATATGTAATTCTTCAAATAAGTCATGATTCCATGAATGTTAAAATTATATATGTACAAAAATATTTTAAAGTATTAATAACAACTGTCAGAGTGTTCAGGAGAATGGAGATTAGAATAAATATATGAGACTAGAATAAAACATATTGAACTGTTCATTTGTCTTGTGAAAATTCAAAGCTAAAACTTTATATAACCAATATTATAACAACAAAAGAATTTTCAATTACTTAATTTCTGTGGTTCCATATTTCTTTGACTTTGTTAAACATAGTATAATTAAGCATATATTAAACCATATATCCTCCAAAATGTAAAACTTTTGGTTCAAAACATATTCTATAAAAACTTTTACAAACACATACAATGAACCATCTATATTGATCTGCTTTTGTTACTAGTTTTGCCCACAAAATACCACAGGCAGGGTGGCTTGAGCAAAAGAAATGGCTTTTCTCAGAGTTATGAGGGTTAGAAGTCCAATATCAAGGTGTGGGCAGGTTTGAAATCACCTGAGGCATCACTCCTTGGTTCACATGACCTTTCTTCTGTGCACGTCCATCCTGGTACCACTTTCTTCCTTTTTGAATAAAACAAGTCAGATTGATCAAAGGCTCTATGGTTATCACATTCTACAACTTCACGCTATCAAGGCCCAGTATCTAAATATGGGCTGGAGATATGGCCCATTGGTTAAAGGTAGTGGCTTGCAAAGCTTGCCAGCCCAGTTCTGTTCTCTGGTATCCATATGAAGCCAGACACACAAAGGGGCACATGTATCTGGAATTTGTATACAGTGGCAGGAGGCGGTGGCCTGTCCATTTATTCTCTCTCTCTCTTGCCAATAAATACAGATATATTTTTTAAAAGATAGCTACACTACTATAAGGACTTCAATGTGTCAGTGCTGTGTTTTGGTGAGAGTTAATTTATTATATAACATCACAATATTTTTTTCTAATAGTAAAATTCCAAAAGTGGTAAGTATATTATCTATAGTGACAAAGTAAACCATACTGTTAGCTAATAGTATTACAAGGAATAATTAACTAATTTATTATGTTTTCTCTTGGGCACAAAATTACCTAATGCCTTCTCCCATAAAAGAGCATGTTGACTGTGATCAATTACCTAGTATCAAGACATAATTTATGATATGATAGTAAAATAGAGGGTATTAACTGCATTGATTGATAGCACACTAGGGATACTATATTCTAGATCAATTTATACAGTCTGTGAAGAACTAGAACAATTTTGAAGTGTCCCAACCCAAATAAATTATAAATGTTTAAAAGGATAGAAATGCTAATTACCCTAATTTGATCATTATACACTGTTGCTACATATTGAATCCCCACACTATACTCCTTGTCACCTTTTTAAAGTATTGTTAATTTTTATCAAACTCTAAAAATTTTTGTGAACTCACACAAAGGGGACAGTTTAGGAATTTTCTAATTTTATTTTTTATATTGCTCCTTATACAATAAATATGGCATGCCTTCATTAATAATCATGGCAGTACTTAGAGAAAGAACCATAGGGAGTTAGCTCACATAACTCGCTGCAGCTTGGTGTTCAGGGTGATCTATTTGCGCACTCAGATTAAGTACGTCTTCCTCAGGGAGGGAGGGAAAGGAGATTCTTTGAGCTTTGCCTCTTCTTTCCATCCATGTTAGCTTGACTCCCATTGGGTCCCCTTATCCTCTCACCTTTGCCAACACCACGCAAAGAGCTACATACAGTTTTTAGACAGAAAGAAATTTGATCTTGACTATTATAACTGATTATTCCTAATAAATTCTTTGGGCCACTTTTAGTTCCTGAATTTAATTTTTAATTAGACATTCTATATTTTATCAAGATTTCCTCTCATCCATTATGGGTCTCAAAGAACATGGTCATTTCATTTCATGTTCTCTGATGTGCAGGAAACAGACAAACTTTCTTGTGAAACAGGAGGAGAAATGAATGACCATTGAAGATAATGTGTTCACCTATCTAGATGTTCCCATGTTTGTGAGGGCTTCAAATGCTATGACTCTGAGTTCATGTCAACCAACCTAGAGTCTTCAGTAATTTTCCAGTTGTATCTGTGAGTTTTTCTTGTGCTTTCTAAAAGTGGGGTCCTTCTCATGCACTGGATCCCACGCTATTGGTCTATGTTTGCCACTCTGCCTTGCCTAACCATTCTGATTGGTGCCCATCACTGCTGTCACATTACCAAGCATGCCTGCTATACCATAATCCACAGAGCCAGGGCAGGCTGGGTCATATCATATCTTACAATAGAGTAAGTGAAGCTGTAACACGGAAGGTAACTATCCGGCTCTATTTTCTAGAATCAACTGAGTTCCCAAGATCTGGCCAATTCACAGGTTCTATCAGAATTTCCAACCATTGAACACATGGATTTTCAGCCTCTCCTTCAAAACATTTAATATAATCCATGCGCATCTTATAGATCAAATGCTTAGCCTGACTTTAATATGGGACATAGCAGTGCCCACTCATAACCATGCAAGTGTCCTAACTTCAATTACACCTCCTAGAACAGTCTTCGTTGTCCCAAGACAAGCTAAAGAGAAAGTCCCTCTTCAACATGCCATGAAATTAGGCTTATTTTCACATATTTTTAATTATTCCTAGTTGATGAACTGACAAAACAGCTGATCCCTTAAGAAACGACCTCCTACTCTCTCTCTTTCTGTTTAAATCAGGACAAATGGATCATCTCTGAACACAGGGATGCTGCTGTATATTATCGGCTTTAGACAAGACTAAGAAGCCAAGAGTCCCTCAAAATGTTCACAGCAACCATACTTTATTGTTTATTGTTTTATTTACAGCATAAATTTAAAAATGTGCCTGAATATTTGTCTTGAAGTCCCCTTCATCTGAGATTCTCATTCCAGAAACAGCTGGTCAAGCAAGAAGATGTGTACTCTCCAAGAATAAATTACAGTGTATAAGCAGACTACACTATAAATATGCTCATAAAACAGAAACAAGTCTCCCATAGAAGTACCAAAATCTGTAGAGGCATAGCTTTGCCAAAAACTTGTACAGTACAGTTAAAATTACCGAAGGGACTACATTGCTTCTTAGTTTATAACATCTGCAGTTATGTTTGCATACTGAGAAAAAGAGTACAGAAGAAATAAAGATATGTAAAAAAATGCAGAGTAAGAGATGTATTGGGGGAAATAGCCTCTTAGGAACATTATAGCTGAGAGGTAAAAATCATAACATAGGTATATGGATTAACCTTGGATAAGAGAAAAGGCTCATCTTGGCCTGTGAGTAGAAATATGGATAAATACTCTAAAATGGAAATTTATAATATTATATGTGGGATACAAAATAAGTCATTAGATTTCTTTAAGTTTCATAGTTAACTCATAATTCATAAATAATACTCTCTACACTCTTAAATTTGAATTGTGAAAGATGGAAATAGTGTTGCAGGTTTGCTTATAGTGCTGTGTACAGAGATAGAAAATGTGTGATTACAGAGAAAGAGAAGATAGAAAAGTGCATTAACATATATAATGTTCATGGCTGGAGATATGGCTCAATGGCTAAAGGAAATTGCTTGCAAATCCTGATGGCTCAGGTCTTATTCTCCAGTACCCATGTAAAGTCAGGTGCACAAAGTAGCACATGTATTGGATTCTTATTTGCTGTACCAAGAGGCCCTGGCATCCTCATTTTCTCTCTCTACTTCCAAATAAATAAACAAAGTATTTTTAAAATGTAGATATGTAATATTCATTATATAAAGGAAATGAATCTAAGTGTGTATAACAACTCTGGGGATAACACATTGATTTCCATAGATGGAAGGCAAGATACCTTCCTCCTCAGCTTGAATGTCTCTTATAGAAGGTAGGTAAATCCTTGTGTATAGGATAGTAAACATAGATTGTACGATTGTATCAGAGGCTTTGCAAGGTGAAATATTTGTGCACTAAAGAAGAAAGTCATCTTTTTGTTCATTTTTAGAGGTTGCCACATCTTAGAATTGGTACAAAAGGCTGCACTGGAAACAGAATAAATTTTAAAGTCTTATGATCATGTTTACCATGCTGACATCATTGTTTATTAAGGATGATAAGACAGATCTGTGAACTCCTCCACAAGATGGTAGTGACACAAAATATCTCACAAATTTGCCTTTCCTTCTGTCTCTTCTCATGATGAGACAGCAGTGAGCCACTGAATAACACAAAAGCCCAAGCAGAGTACCAGGCAGAACCATGACCTATTACCTGGAAGACAGATCCATATAAGGTGTCTCAGTTTTCCCATGGAAAGAAGCAGATGGACCACCAGAATCTGAAACCAGTTAGAATCCTAGCCAGTTCCATAGAACATTCCAATGGGAGTGCCTAGTGATCCAGCTTTTATCCCTATTCTTATATGTTTTCACCTTGAACTTTTTCACCTAAACTTTTGCCCTTAAATAGTATCCGTATTATTTTTTAGGACCATCTTAGCCTACTATCACAAACTAGACAAGCTAAACAACAGAAATGTCTTCTGTCACCATTATGAAAGCTCAAAATCCATAATTACAACTTTCATGTTTTATTTTTTGTTTACTGGCCTATGAATCATACCCAAACACAAAACAGATATGGCAGGAGCCAAGACAGATTTAAGGAACTCAGCCTGTGATCTTTTGATCTTCACACTAGTTCTATTACAGTTATATCATTGAGCTTTTTAGTTCTCAGTATGTTTTTTTTTTTAATTTTTTAATTTATTTATTTGAGAGCGACAGACACAGAGAGAAAGACAGATAGAGGAAGAGAGAGAGAATGGGCGCGCCAGGGCTTCCAGCCTCTGCAAACGAACTCCAGACGCGTGCGCCCCCTTGTGCATCTGGCTAACGTGGGACCTGGGGAACCGAGCCTCGAACCAGGGTCCTTAGGCTTCACAGGCAAGCGCTTAACCGCTAAGCCATCTCTCCAGCCCTCTCAGTATGTTTTATTTAAATTTTTATTTATTTATTTGAGAGCAACATACAGAGAGAGAAAGAGGCAGATTGAGAGAGAGAGAAATGGGCACACTAGGGCCTCCAGAAGCATGTTCCAACTTGTTAATTGGAATTATGATGATACTGGGAAATTGAGCCTTGAACCAGGATCCTTAGGCTTCACAAGCAAGTGCTTAATGGCTAAGCCATCTCTCTAGCCCTCAGCATGTGTTTATATCGACTAACTTTTCATGACATATGGCACATATAATTTTCAATTTAATCATATTTTTTAACAAGGGTATTTCACAGTGCTGGAGTCTTTGCAATACAGTAATGAATATGATATTTTTGATTTCTGGTATTTATATTCATTTAGTTACAGTTGATAGTAAATAGTAATCCATATACAATGAACCACAAACTGTAACTGGTGTTTGTATATGTTACATTCTCATTGCCATGAACAAATACATGCACCAAAGTAGTTTAAAAACAGCTAGTGTAATTCAGCTTAAAGTTTGAAAATGCAGTTTAATATTGAGGAGGTATTGTAGCTGGAGCATGAACAGAACTAGTCACATTTCAACAAAATCACAGGGCAGAAACTGAACAGGAAGTGAGACTGGAATATAAAACTTCCGGGTCTGCCTCCAGTGACCCAATTTCCTCAGGAAGTCTCTACTCCCTAAAAGTTCTATAATCTGTCCAAACATCCCTACCAGCCACATAAGTTGTCAAACACTTGAGTCTATTGGAGCCATTTTTATTCAAGCCACTGTGTGCCAAATAAAATATGTAATGTGTTAGAAATGAAGAATGACAAAGGGAAAGACAGAAAATGTTGGATGCAGAGGGTAAAGGGGGAAAAAAGCACTCAACAGACTATATCTGTCTCTAAATCTCAAAGAAAACTAGAGGACATAATGAAAGGTTTACCATATAAAACATAGAATGAGACACCAAGGCAAGGAAAATCCATGGGGTATGTGGGTGTATATACAAATATGTGTGCGTGTGTTGACACATACATATATACATGTGTAAAAGTTACCTTCTTGTTGCTGGGATAAAATCACCTGACCATGGGAAGAAAAAGTTTAGTTTGACTTATAATTTCAAGAGGAAGTTTCATCCTCATAGGGAAAACACAGCAAAGTAGACAGCCAAGGCATCACATCTGTCACATCAGCTTGGAAGGAGCAACAAGATTGAGCTAGCTAGTTCAGACAAGTGTTTCTAGGCTATAAAATCCCAAGGATTGCTGTAGTGACAAATCTCCTCCAGCAAGATTCCTCTTCCCAAGGTCTTCACCAGCTGGAGATAAAATATGAGGCTAAAAAAGACATATCACATTCTGCCCTATACCCTCAAAGATGCCCCACCATCTCAAGATCTAAAATGCATTCTGTACAACTATAAAAAAAAAAATACCCATAGTCTTTACCATTCCCAACACAGTTTGAAAGCAAAAAAAAAAAAAGAAAGAAAGAAAGAAAGAAAGAAAGAAAGAAAGAAAGAAAGAAAAAGAAAAAAGTGTCATCTGAAATTCAAGCCCTGTAAAAAGAAAACACAAGTGACATCCTTTCAATACACAATGGCACAGAGTAAACATTCCCACTCCTAAAAGGAAGAATTTAGGCATAGCAAGGAAAGATCGAACAAATGCACATCCACAGCCATCACCTGGGACTCATGATGAAATATTCTGGGCCTCAAAAGGCTATGGAAATTCTGCCTCTCCAGCTGCGCTACTTGCAGCGTGGACAGAATCCACATGGAGCCAGCAGCTATCTTCGGTGGTCATCCCACATCCTGACATCTCCAATATTCTAGACTCTCCATTGCAACAGAGTTTACCTTCACAGTTCTATGCAATGACCACCTAGGGTCTCCATGCAAGGACCTAAACCATGCTTTCACATCACCTTCAGAACCTTATGCATTTCATGACCCTGGCTTTCCTGTATCTTAATGCTTCCAGAACGAGCACCAGGTGAGCTACACAACCAAATTTATTGGTCCAGAGAGGAATTAAAGCCTGATTTTTTTTTAATTTTTATTTATTTATTTGAGAGCGACAGACACAGAGAGAAAGACAGAAAGAGGGAGAGAGAGAGAATGGGCACACCAGGGCTTCCAGCCTCTGCAAACAAACTCCAGACGCGTGCACCCCCTTGTGCATCTGGCTAACGTGGGACCTGGGGAACCGAGCCTCGAACCGGGGTCCTCAGGCTTCACAGGCAAGCGCTTAACCACTAAGCCATCTCTCCAGCCCTAAAGCCTGATTTTTGAGGAACAAAGAACTCTTCTGGAATTGTTCCTCAATGACCACTCCTTTCAAAAGAACCTACATTCTACCTGTTGTCCCAAAGCAGAGCATCCCCAAGGGTGGTGATCCCTTAAACAATTGTAGCTGAATGGCTGCAGTCTCCATCCTGAGGCTTTCTTTTTGTGACATACTTTATATTTTTCATATCCTTCAGCTCTGTACTCTCCTCCACCAACACACTAGCCCCTTATTTTTTACATTCAACTTTGCTCAAGTTCTCCGGGCCCAGACAGAACACAGCCATTCCCTCTTTGAGAACATCATATGCACTGCCTCAAGCCCATTTAGATCATTCAATCTTTCACTGTGATGATCCATCAAGCTCTTTTTACAGCACTTCAAGGATTCCTTCATCTGAAGTTCTAAGTTCTTCACTGTTTCTGACACAATCAGTTCCACATCATCAGATTTATCACACAAATGGCCACACTTCTCTGTATGAATGTTTTGTAGCAGTTACCTTCTTGTTTCTTGGACAAAATGGTTTTATTAAGGTTTATATTTTGACAGAGAAGTTTAATTATGATGTTAAAGGCAGGACAAGAAGCTGGGTAGTTAGTATTGGGATGTGGGAAGAGAGTATAAAATGCAAGACCTACCTCAGTGGCATACATCCTCCAGCAAGGCACCACCTCCCAAAGCTTCCATGAGCTGGGACCAAACATGAGACCAAAACCACATGAGAATATTGAAGACATTTTACACTCAAACCACCACAACATGAATATTAACTACTCTACTTCCTTGCTTTTATTTATTCATATTTGTCCCTCCCTCATTAATTTAGGCCAGCAAATGGCTCATTCTAGCTGTGAGCTCTCTTGCAACCCAACACTCCTGATTCTCTAGCTCCCACTGCTATCTGGCTCATTGTTTTATTTCCTAATTTGAAGCCCCAAATATAATACCCAGTGTGCCACATCTATCCTTGTTATTCCAAGAAATGCCACAAACTGTCTGCCAGTCTAGGGATTAATGCTCTTGGACCAGATGACCTTTCCTAATATGATCAGCAAGGCTAGGAGAGTAAGGTCAACTGGTGCCAAATCACCTGCCTTCAGTTTCCCCTGGACTTCCCTTCTTGCGACTGCAATCAAACCACTTCCTTCAAAGAGAGTGTGTAAATAACCTCCTGAATGGCACAGCTCTAAGATCACCAGCCCAAACATCCTTGGCTAAGCACTCAAAGTCACCCTAAGCCTCAGCTCCACAATTATCCATGATTCATTTTAATTGATCTTCTAGAGAAATCTCTGGAAGGCATCACCAGTCTCAGCAGTAGCAGAGGTTAAAAGCAAATAGATAAGGATATGTCTTCTTCCTCCAAACAGTGTGAGATTGAAACTGATCTTCCCCATATAGTGAAGAGAATATACATTTTATATGTCTGTAGTTTACTTCCTCTGGTGTGAATCATAGTCATTTATTAAACCAAAACTTAATGCACATCACAAATCACTTTACAGGTCTTCATAAACAGATCTACCAAATACTTAAAATGTGGCTAGTACATACAACTGAAGAATTATATTTCCATTTATTATTATTTTGATTTTAAATTGTAACTTTAAAAGTAATTCCTGTTGTCACTAGAACAGTTTTTGGGTTTTTTTTTTTTTTTTTTTTTTTTTTTGGTTTTTCGAGGTAGGGTCTCACTCTGGTTCAGGCTGACCTGGAATTCACTATGTAGTCTCAGGGTGGCCTCGAACTCATGGCGATCCTCCTACCTATGCCTCCTGAGTACTGGGGTTAAAGGTGTGCACCACCACACCTGGCTTAGAAAAATTTTAAGCATGTTAGATATATGTAACTTTTATATGTAAATCTTCCTTCACCACTACATATGATATCTAAATATAGGTCAAGTATTTCTGTTGATAATTGAACACCAAACAAATTTTAAATGAATCATACACTTAGGATTTTGAAGACTTTTGTACTAAAAATCATTGTGAAATACATCATTAAAGATTATTTATATTAGGTAAATTAAATTTATGATTAAGTTATAACAGTAATTTTACTTGTTTTATTTTAATTTTTAATATTACCTTGGAATTTTTATTCTATTTATTTATTTATATATTTATTTACTTGACAGAGAGAAAGAGCCAGAGAGAGAATGGGCATGCCAGTGACTCCAGCCTCTGCAAATGAACTTCAGACGCATGCGCCACCTTGTGCCTCTGTCTTATGTGGGTCCTAAGGAATTGAACTTGTGTCCATTGGATTTGCAGGAAAGTGCCTTAACTGCTAAGCCATCTCTCCAGGCTGAAAAAAATTTAATAATATATGTGGTTCACATATTTTTATGGGCCAGCAATTTTTTGGATAAGTATTTCTTTGGTATTAATAGTAATTAGAATTTCCTTGAAATTATTTTAAACATGATATTTGATTAAGAATAAGAGCGAATGAGCAGGACAATGAGCTCCAGGAAAGTGATAATTTTGGTGCACTCTCTAAATGAAGACTTGGAGAGAGGAGAAAGTGATCAGTACCTCTGGGAATCTCTAAAGAGGTTTCAGTCATTTTAATTGTGGTGGGGGGGGCAGAACGTCAGATGTAACAAAAGCTTTCTGTGACTCTAGGTATGCATAAGACATCTGAATTATACTAATACACCAAAAAAAATACATAAATGAGGTTCAGCTGGCAGAGGATTTGGATACATTTTCACTTTTAAAGACTATGCAGCTAATATCCAAAAAGGATATCTGAGCATGAGTGGAAATTTACATAAAAGGCAATTGCAACAATAAAGGGATGGCTAAGTGAAATAATCTAGAACAATCTTATCAAGTACTAAGTTAGCTGTTGAAAGTAACAAGTATGCAAAAATATATAGGAAATATTTACAATTCAATTAGTTGAAAACAATAAAATCATACAGATTTTAGCAGCATGCAGTTGTAAACATATATGCAAAAAGACACTAAATGAGAATATGTAACCTATCTCTGAAATTAAAAAAATCTACCATTGGGTTATTTGTGATATTGTTTTTCTTTCTCAAAATATAATGTAATGAAGTGTCTTTAACAGCACAGATTGATGATCTTACTGTAATTAAGTAAAAGAATGCTCTCATCATTTCTCTTACTAGAGTAAAATTTTGTAATCAGCCAAGAAGATAAAATTTTCATAATGCAAGCAGTATTTATATTTGTGCAATATTTATCAGTGTAGAGTAATTGTGTTTATTTTGTAATAGAAAGAGGCATTCCATTAGGTTTTCCATGTAATTTTCTGTGCTAAAAGTACAAATAAGACATCAACTACTTATAGAATTTCCAATTACATTAAAAGTACTCTATCAGCTCTCCAAATGGACAATGGTGGTTATTTGATTTCATGTTTTCCCACATAACTGTTTACCAAAAATAGCAAGAATACAATACCTTTTAAGCTATTATGATTCCTGGACTAAAATGCTATTGCTTATTGCATGAAAATTTTATACTCTGTAGCCATATGAAATTATATACCTAACTTCAGAGATTCAAATAAATAAAATAACTATGTACAAATATTACTACCAAGGATAAGCTATGAGAGAAAGGTGTGTTAACCAAGACTGAAATATCCAGATATAAAAAATAGAGTACTTAAAAAATTAATACTTTTTATTTACTACTTTAGGGATCAAACCCTGGGTATCCAACACAGAAAATTAATCAATTTGCCCTCTTAAAATTAAAATTATTAGATTAAAGATATAGCTGTGGTAGAGCAACTATCCCAAATGTGTGAAGCATTAGGCTTAAATCCCAGAACTACAAAATTATTAAAATTATTTGTATGAGGTATACACCCTGATCAAAACAATTTATCAGCTTGCAAAAAGTAATTGCAATATATACAACTTAATATATTTAACATCCATGATGCACATAATTGCTTAACAGAGGAAGCTCCACAAAATTCTGTAGAAAAATAGCCAGTTATATTCATAAAAACCTCACAAACTGATTAAACATAATAGCACAATGAAATTGTTCAATTTTATTTTATTTTTTTGATGTTCCCAACCAATTCTCAGTTTATTCTTTTGTAATATCAATTTCCAAAAAGTAAAATAACCAAAGTAGTTTTAAAAATACACAAAA
This sequence comes from Jaculus jaculus, assembly GCF_020740685.1. Taxonomy (NCBI): domain Eukaryota; kingdom Metazoa; phylum Chordata; class Mammalia; order Rodentia; family Dipodidae; genus Jaculus; species Jaculus jaculus. Next base: position 151,006,292 of record NC_059106.1, on the reverse strand, counting down.
CAGACCTTAATCTTTGCATTCCTCTCCAAACACAAAAAGTATGTACAGCATGTTTAACAATATACAATATGCAAAAGCTTTGTGTTGATGTTAGCAACATCTATCCCACCCACCCTTCTTATTCACAAGTGTGCCTCTGCTAAACACAATTACATCACTAAGCCTGTTAGTTTAGAAGGGTCTTAAATTTGTTAAAAGTGGAAAATCTTTGTATAAGGGCTCAATTTTAATTATAAGATAAATGCAAGAAAAGTCACTCCCATTAAATTACAAAAAAAAAAAAAAAGTGATGTACCCAATGGGATAACATTTTATCTCTGACAAAATGTCATAGTCCTTGTTGGAAAGGAATTTAGTAATATTTAACAAACTGAATATACCTTGATCTTTCAACTAAACAATCAGACTTTTAAGAACATATCCCGAAGATATATGAATGTCCAGGGTTATTCATTCTTGGATCATTTGTAATCGCAAATAGTGGAAATAATCTTAATATATAAGCTTGAGAAAACAAGGACACACATTAAATATAATAGGCTTGAGCAATACAAAATGAATGTGGGCATCTCTTTGGACCTATTTGGAACTATTTCTTAGATTTATTTTATGGAAACCTGCAAGACAGCCTATACATTATACTAGAAATGAAAATAGGTATGCAACAACAACTCCAATTTATATTTTGAGCCAACACCAACAAACTAGCCTTTTAAAAAAAATAATTGGGCCAGGCGGGGTGGTACATGCCTTTAATCCCAGCACTCAGGAGGCAGAGGTAGGAGGATCTCAGTGAATTCGAGGCCACCCTGAGACTACATAGTGAATTCCAGGTCAGTCTGGGCCACAGCTCTACCTATGAAAAACCAAAATATATATACATGTATATATTGAGGTAGAGTTTCCCTCTTGCCTATATTTTTTCATGAGAGAGAGTGAGAGGCAGGAAGAGAGAAAGAAAGATTTGGAGCACTAGGTCCTCCAGCCATTATAATCACCCTCCAGATGTATGCGCCACCTTGTGCACATGTGCTTCCTGTGCATGCATCACCTTATGCATATTGTTTATGTGGTATCTTGGGAGGTAAACATGGGTCCTTAGGCTTAGCAGACAAATGTCTTAACTGCTAAGTCATCTTTCCAGCCCCAATAACTTCATTTGTTTTCCTTTCTATTGACAGCTTCCATACATACAGACAATAAACCACGATAATTCCAACTGCTCCCCCACTTTCCCCTTCACAAATCCAAGATAGCTCTAGGCAGTGTTAGGTTCATGGATATGAAGGCCAGTTTCTGTGTGGTTCATTGCACTGTAAGCAGTCCTACCCTTCCTTCAGCTCTTACATTCATTCTGCAACCTCTTCTGCAGTAGACTCTGGACCTTGGAAGGTGAGATAGAGATGTTTCAGTGTCGGACATTCCACTGTCACTTCTTCTCAGCACTCAGGTGCCTTTTGGACCATCCCAGTGGTCACCACCATCTGAAAAGACAAGCTTCTCTAACTAAATGTGAGAGTAGCATTAATATATGGGTATGGACAGTTTGGTGAGCATAATATACACATTTAGCCAAACAAGAGCAGGCATTACACTCTTACTGCTCATGACTGCCCCCATCATAGACTTTTGACTAGGTTTTCAGTACTAGGCATGTATTCCGTCCCATAGAGGGGATTCTCCAGTCCAATTACAGGGCAGTTTGTTTCTCCCATAACAGACATGCCACTATTATACCAAACTTGAGGCTTGCAGTGCCCACTGTTCGCCACTGATGCCTTCTGTCTCCCATAAGCCTGCATGAAGTGCAGCTTTTTCCAGCTTTCTGTCAGCTGTTCTACTAGGAGAAGGTTTTCTGCTCAGCAGCAGTTTGATTTGTTTTTGTAACCTTGCAGCCCAGGAATGTAAAATCTTAACAATAGGGTCTTACCATCTATTCCTGGTGGGAAACCAAGAGCCTTGACAATAGCCTGTAATGTTCTGGAGGTATCATGGATCTCCCTGGCCAACAACTCACTGTAAGGTATCCCATCCCTGGCACTGAAATTTTTCTAGTAACAGTCTATGGCTTCTGGGTATGCCATTATCCAAAAAAGCAGGTTATTTTGTGGCTTATTCACAATATCCTAAATTTTGATTAGCTTTTCCCCACACTTCTTTTACTCAATCTCTTTTTTTTGAACTCACACCATTCCACCTGCAGTAAAATGCCCATCTACTTACATATATAAAGTACCATGCCCTTAAGTCCACCCTTCTCCTCCCTCTGCTATTAGCTTACTGGCCTCTGCTACCAATTTTTACTTCAACTCACATACAAGTCTGAACATTTGTAACTAGGATCCACATATGCGAGAAAACATGCAATGGCTGGCTTACTGGGTCTGGGTTACATCACTTAATATAATACTTTCCAGATCCACCAATTTCCCTGCAAATTTTATTTTCTTTACTATTGAATAGAATTCCACTGTATAAATGTATCACATCTTTGTTACCCATTCACCAGTTGAAGGACATCTAGGCTGTTTCCATTTCCTAGCTACAGTGAATAGAGCAGCAATAAGCATGGTTGTGCAGGTATCTCTAAGGTAGTGAGAAGAGTCCTTGGGATATATGCCTAAGGAGTGGTATATCTGGGTCATATGGTAAATCTATTTTTAGCTATCCTCCACACTGATTTCCACAATGGTTGTACCAGATTACTTTCCTACCAAAAGTGCAAAAGGGTTCCTCTTTTTCTACATTCTTGCCAGTGGATGTTATCATTTGTTTTCTTGATGATAGCCATTCTGACAGGAGAGTGATAGAACCTCAAAGTAGTTTTAATTTGAATTTCCCTTATGGCTAAGGATGTAGAGCAATTTTTTAGATGTTTATAAGCCATCTGTGTTTCTTCTTTTGAGAACTCTCTATGTTGAAAGGCAAGCCCATTAGGATAGTAGCAGATTACTCAACACAAGCTTTAAAAGCCAGAAGGGCTTGGAATGATGCATTCCAAATTCTGAAAGTTAACAACTGTGAACCAAGATGACTTTATCCTGAAAATCTATCTATCCAAAATTATGGAGAAATAAGGACATTCCACAAAAAAAGGCTAAAGGAATTTATGTAACCCAGATCTGCAGAAAATGCTTGAAAGGAATCCTTCACCCTGAAAAGAAGGAAAAGTGTACACATGAAGAAATGGGAAAAAATAAAACATATTCAAATAGTAGTTAAAACAAGAGAGTAAAGGAAAAACAGGAAGCACTACAAAATAAGACAAACAGTGAGAATAAATACATACCTTTCAATGATAACTTTTAATATCAGTGGCATCAATGCCCCAACCAAAAGACATAGGCTTGCAGACTGGATTAAGAGGCAGGATCCTAACTCACCTGTCAATAAAAGACAGACACTGTCTTAGGGTGACAGGATGGAAAACGGTATTTCAAGCAAACGGGCCTAGGAAACAAGCAGGTGTTGCTATCCTAATATCTGACAGGATAGACTTCAAACCAACATTATTGAGGAAAGATAAAGATCACTTTATACTGATTAAAGGAACACTCCAACAGCAAGGCATTAAAATCCTAATATTATATCCACCTAACATGGGGGTTCCCAATTTCATCAAATAAATACTGTTAGACTTAAGATCACAGATAAAACAAACACAATTGTAGTGGGTGACTTCAGTACCCCACTCTCATCAATTGACAAGTCATCCAATCAAAAAGTAAACAGAGAGACATCTGAATTAAATAACTCCAATTTTAATCCCTTGCTGTTAAGTTTCTTAACTGCAGTTGTCAATTTAACAGTCCTATATTACATCTAGAATACTTTTCAAATTGTTTTTTCTATGTTACCTCAAAATGGGAAATTTGCTTTTGTTAACAGAGAGACAGAGAGAGAAATTTGAGCCCAGTGTAGTGGTGCTTGCCTTGAAAGACAAGAATCAAGAGGCAGAATTAGAATTGTCCTGATTTTGAGGCCAGTTTGAAACTACAGAGTGAGTTCCAGGTCATCTTGGGCTACAGTGAGACCCTACAGAAAACAAACAAAACAAAACAAAAAAAAAAAAAAACAAAAAAAAAAAACAGAAGAAAAGCAAAGAAAAAAGGAAAAAGAGAAAGGTATTTAAATAAATAAAATGAAACTGTACAAGTATAAATGTTGGACAAGTTTCACCTGAGAGAAAAAAGAGAAACTGTCACATTTATTATGTTTATGGAGCGGTGATGTTGGGGAAGGTGTATAGGCAGGGTTTGCACTTCTCTGATTACATATATATGTAACAGGAGCTTCATAAAAATCTATGTATTAAAAAGCCATAGCAACGAGGTTGGAACACAAATAAAAACAAGTAACAGCAACCACCTTACATAGAAATTGAAATCAAAATCAAATGCATGCACTCAACTACATTTCAACTAGATTAAAGCTGGGGCAGAAGAAGGCATCCGTTCAAGTAAATTATGAACATAGAAATTGTCCTCCGTCACAAGAGGAATAAAGTGAGGAATGAAATGAAATCACATCTTATGTTTGTATTATTGGGATTTTTATTTATTATAATTTGGGGTAGTGGTATAGAAGAAGGAATTTCAAATTAATTTTAGGTGTAATATAGGAGTGAAAAAGTAAGTCAACGTTAAAATAACTTCTAATATAAAATTAAAACAATTTAGGAAGAGCCCTGGTCATAGATTGAAATTGGGGTATCTGTGTGGACTTAGGAATTTAAAGTTCTGTATGTGTATGTATAAAATATTATATTTATTATATATACATATATATGAGTTTGTGAGTGCCTAAGCATACTTATATTACTTACCTCTGTCCACTGAACTGGGAAAAACATGAAGGCATTCTAGCAGTATCATACACTAGTGATGCACTCTTGATTTTTTAAACACTATTATAGATTCAAAGGAACCAGACACCTTAGAGAAATGGTCAGTTTCATGGTGGAAACATGGAGAGTCAATCTGAATCTGAAACAATTTTTAAATTACTTATTTTTTTATTTTTTAAGTTAGCATGCAATGTAATGGATTTCACATATTTATCATGATACTTTTGTATCATTTGTTCCCTACTGCCCTTTTCTCCTTTTATCCCCCATCAATAATCCCTTATTCTCCTTTTATGCCATATACCCCCAATAACCTCTCTTTCTCTCATCACCCAAACTGTTTTTATGTCAGATGGGTTCAAAAGAATAGTGAAGTATGTCACAAGGACACTGTAATTGGCTTGAAGGGATTTCATTAGCAAGATATAGCATATTTTCAAATTAATTCAGCATATAAATATATGTGTATACATCTGTTATGAAGTTATGGATGTAATATATAATATAATTGATATGGCTACAATATAATTGAAAATATGGGTCTTGTTTTTCCCAGGCTGATCTGGCATTCTGTATGCAGTCCATGCAGTGGCCGTGAACTCACTGGGATCTTCCTACATCTGCCTCCTGAATGCTGGGATTAAAGGTGTGAGTCAACACACCTGAACATTATTATTTTGAAATGGTAGGCTCCATTTGGGAACCACATAGAAAGAGCACTGTTTTTCAAAAGTTGTTCGGTATATTTCACAGTAATAATATTTTAAGCAACATTCATTGAAATAGGGTTAAATGTAAAGAAGGCAACTTTACAATGAGCAGGATATTCACATGCTTTAATCTAGCTCCATAGATGGTGCATTGGAAGAGCAGTTTACCACTGCATGTTGGTACTCTCCAACATATTAACATGCACACTGAAGTTGTGAAGGGAAAGAGCAACAGTATATGCTGCTTGTTTTCTAATGGTTCAGAAAATATTTGACAATAATATGGATATATATTCAGGTATGGAGGAAGAAGAGCTAAATAAAGAAATGAAACAAAAATTGCAATAGGTGGGCTGGAGAGATGGCTTAGCAGTTAAGTGCTTGCCTGTGAAGCCTAAGGACCCCGGTTCGAGGCTCGGTTCCCCAGGTCCCACGTTAGCCAGATGCACAAGGGGGCGCACGCGTCTGGAGTTCGTTTGCAGAGGCTGGAAGCCCTGGTGCGCCCATTCTCTCTCTCTCCCTCTATCTGTCTTTCTCTCTGTGTCTGTCGCTCTCAAATAAATAAATAAATAAAATTTAAAAAAAAATTGCAATAGGTGACTCTAGGTAAAAGATGGCATCTCTGTATTATTCTTGAAACTTTTGTTTGACATTATTTTTGAGTAAAAAGTGGGCAAAAATATATTTTATAATCATTCCAAGTGAATGAAAATCGTCACAATTGAAAGGAAGAGTAAAAAACATATTTAACCACTAAAGCTTCCATCTTGTCCTGTGCCTTTCTTTCTTTGACTATAGATAAATTATGGGGTCTTTTCCATGACTTTAAGGAAATGATGGACTAGCCATGGTGGTGTACCAGTTTAATCCTAGCACTTAAAAGGAGAGGTAGGAAAATCACTGTGAGTTCGAGGCCTGCCTGAGGCTACATAGTTAATTGCAGGTCAGCCTGGGCTAGAGTGAGATCCTACCTCGAGAAACAAGCAAACAAAAAAATGAAAATGACGGAGTACATGATTAAAATATTGAAATAAAATAGTCCATATCATATACTTAGTGGTACATTTATCCTCAAGAATATAACATTCATACACTAAAATTTCATAAACTAAAATTTTCATAACACATAATATCACACAAAGTAGAATACAAACAGTTTTTCCTGTAGATGTTCAAAACTAAATTACTATTCCAAAGGACATTGTTTGATGTGAACTTTTCTCCAAACTTCTGAGAAAAGCTCAAATAGCCTTCCTACTTCTAATTATAAGCTGTTCATCAACCTTTTTTTTTTTTGGTTTATTTTATTTCTTTGAGAATGACAGACAGAGAGAGAGAAAGAGGCAAAGAGAGAGAGAGAAAGAGAGAGAGAGAGAATGGGTGCTCCAGGGCCTCCAGTCACTGCAAACAAACTCCTGATGCATGCGCCTCCTTGTGCATCTTACGTGGGTCCTGGGGAACTGAGCCTTGAACCAGGGTCTTTAGGCTTCACAGGCAAGCGCTTAACTGCTAAGCCATTTCTCCAGCCCTCATCAATCTTTTTAAAGTATGAAAACAGATACATTTAGAATGTGGAGAATCAAAACACAGTGAGAATGCACTGGTAAATAACAGAGGTGTAGTAAATTACACATGAAATCAGAAATAGAAACATGGATATGATACTTACTTCTTCCTGATTTTGGACTCCTACATTTATTGTGGCACAATTCACCATAGCTAAACTGCCCATCAATGTATTTGTTAAAAAAAAATAAGAAACATATACACACACAATGGGATATTATACTATCACCTGCGGGCACATGGATACACCTAGAAAGCACTATGTTAAGTGAAATAGGTCAGATATAAGACAACTCACATGTAGAATTTCAAGCAACTGATCTCATCATAGAAGTAGAGAGTAAACAATGGTTTCCAGACATTGATGATGGTGGAATCAGGGAGAAAATAAGAGGCCAGTCAGAAAAGAGGACTAAGTTCTGTGTGGTTATTGCACAAAATGAATCTACTCAACAATAATGTGTTTCAAAATACAAGAAGGGACCCATGTGTGGTGGCACATGCCTTTAATCCCAGCACTTGGGAGGCAGAGGTAGGTGGATTGCCTTGAGTTCAAGGCCACCCTGAGAGTACATACTGAAATCCAGGTCAGCCTGGACTAGAGCAAAACCCTAGCTCAAACAAAACAAAACAAAACAGAAATACAAGAAGGGGACATTTTCACTGTAACAAATTGAAAAATGTCTGAGAGAACGAAGGAAATCCCATAACATAATCATTACACGTCATATAAATGGATTAAAACATCTCCACAGACGTGTTGTAGTCAGCTTCAATGTGGCTGGCAGAGAGCACCTGACATAAAGCAGCTGATGGGAGGAAAAATGGCCTGAGCAAAGGGTGGACATAAGCTCATGAGCAATGGGTGGAGGAAAGTTCATGAGCAAAGGGTGGACGAAAGCTCATGAGCAAAGGGTGGACGAAAGTTCATGAGCAAAGGGTGGACGAAAGTTCCTGGACAATAGTAGCAGGAGAGTAAGTCAAACACTAGCAAGGGGAAGCTGGCTATAACACCCATAAGACTGCTCCCAGCAACACACCTCCAACAAGTGTCCAATTCTCAAATTTCCATCAGCTGGGGACCAAGCATTCAGAGCATGTAAGTTTATGGGGAGCACCAGAATTGCACCACCACACAGATGCATTTATTATGTGTCAACTAAATACAAGGTTTCTCAAAAACTTGGTTCTGTCTCTTAGAAGTAGTTCAAAGGAAGAAGCAATATTTCCTGTCTGAATTTTCTGAACCAGTGGTTCTGCTTGTGGCCCTAATGCAGCAGTACATACAATGTGCAAACTGACAGAAAAGCAGGTTCTCAGGTGCCACCTCTAACCTACTGAATGAGGATTGAGAAGTGGGGAATCTCCAGTGTCACACACAAACAGGTGATTCTGACACACACCAAGTCCCAACACAAAACTGTTAAACTAGAACATGTAATAATAAAATTACAGGCTGGAGAGATGGCTTAGTGATTAAGGTGCTTGACTGCAAAGCCTAAGGGACCCCCCTCCTCTGTCTCTTCCTCCCTCTGAAACTTCAAGATTGAAAATAAGAAATCTAATTCTCATCTATTTTTTTAATATCTTATATTAAACTTTTGAAATTTAAGAGGGAAAATTTATGTGATTTTAGATTTTCCACGTGTTTAAAGACCTCTAAGAATGTAATATGCATGCTTTTCCCAGAACATTATTTTTAGAATTTACTATTTCACATCTAAAAATTAAACTAGCTTCAAATTAGAACTCCATTTCTTTTTTCTTTTTTTAACATTTAAAAAAAATTTTTATTTTATTTGAGAAGAGGGGAAGATAGAGAAAGAATGGGCACACTGTAGCCCCCAGCCACTGCCAATGAACTCCAGGTGCATGTGTGCCTTGTGCATCTGGGTACTGGACAACTGGACCTGGGTCCTTAGGCCTAACAGGCAAATGCCTTAACCCACAATCCATCTCTCCAGTCCCAAACACTATTTCTTTGATGCTTGCTTCCTGAATTTCTCTTCTAAAACTGCCTACAGCATGAATAGTGTTCTCATATCTGGCCTGCTCTGTAGATCTTTGTGTTTCTAACATTGTTATTAATGGTTCCTTTTGTGTATTATTTTCCTTTGGGTTATGAAATATAGTTTCTTTTTAAAAATATTTTATTCATTAGAGAGAGATAGATGAAGAAAGAAGCAATGAAAGGGACGGCCAGAGAGAGAATGGGCACACCAGGGTCTCTTGCCACTGCAAACAAGCTCCACATATATGCACCATTTTGTGCATCGGGTTTTATGTGGAGGAATGGAACTCAGGCCATCATGTTTTATAAGCAAGTGTCCTTAACCACTGAACAATCTCCCCGGCCCTGAAATATATTTTCTATTCTATATAACAAATCTACTTTTCATTTTGTCCATGTTGTAATATTTCCTGTGAGTTTTAGAAATCTCAAGTTGTTTTATTTTAATTTCCAGAAACTTCTGTGCCTTCTAAGTTTTCTCATTTCATGTGGATGTGTGTGAAATATCTGAGTACTTCAAGAAAGGACCTTGATTCTTGAAAAACTATGACAAACTAGCAAGCAAGTTTGCTTGACCAATCTTTTGAACTTTATAAGATGACTTTCTGTTCTCAGAAGCAAGCTGGGAGAAACAACTCTGACAAGCATTGTAACTTCTCAACTGGCACCAGGGACAGACATCCAGTCTCTTCAGGAACTATGCCCAGTGACCTGGAGTGAGCCTCCTATCTTCCGCCCCATGCCACTTGCCCTCACCACAGAGGTCTGCTTCTGCTCTCCTCTGCAGAAGTCACCTTTCCATGCCAAAGACCTCAATACCACACTCCAGCTCTGCACCATCTGACCTATGTCCATTTCTTCTTTTTTGAAAGAGCTTCTCTTATATCTGAGATATTTTTTTCTGCAGGTTTCCAACATGTTCTCAGTTACTTAGCAATTATAACCCCCATGAGAAATTTGCAAACAGGCTGATTGTGGCATGAACTAGGTATGGCATTTCTTGAAAGCCTTGGATTAAATGTTTGGATGCTAATCTAAGGGTGATAGGAAGTCTGAGCTTCAACCAAGTGAGGAAACATTATCTATTCTGTAGCTTGGGAAAAAAAATGGCAAACATCTCTGGGACAGGGAAGCTGCTTATCAAGGAGGTTTGAAGTCACTAAAACACGGCAATAGATTGGCTGCTGGAGATGAGCGTGAAGGAGAAACTGATCATGATTTTTCTGGAGCTTCTGATGGCTTGGTCCTCATCAAGGCCTAAAACAGAGTTGAGAGTGATGGCCTCTGCTTCCCAACAGCTTTTGGCCATGTTTATCAAAAAAATTTCTTAAAGGAAGTTTAGTTAAATCAAAGTTTAGATTATTCTTGACTGCTGATAGTGATGGCCACATCCATACCAAGCAAGTGATGTCTCACTGTCAATATGATTTCTATTTGTTTTGTTTTGTTTCTTGAGGGAGCGTCTCACTCTAGCCCAAGCTGACCTGAGATTCACTATGGAGTCTCAGAGTGGCCTCAAACTCATGGCAATCCTCCTACCTCTGCCTCCAGAGTGCTTGGATTAAAGGTGTGCACCACCATGCCTGGCTTCTATTATTAAAAAAAAAAAAAAAAAAAAAAAAAAAAAAAAAAAAAGCTATGAGAGAGAAAGAGAGAGAGAGAGGGAGGGAGAGAGAATTGGCGCCTGGGCCTCTAACCACTGCAATCAAACTCTGGACTTGAGTGCCACCTTGAGCACATGTGTGGCCTTATGCACCTGGCTCCCGTTTGTTTGGGGGAGTTAAAACTAGGTCCTAGGTCCTTAGTCTTCACAGACAAGTGCTTTAATAGCGGCTAAGCTATTTCTCCAGACCCTCTATTTTTTGTAAAGGAAAGATGACATAAGTAATATTTATATCTTGCTTTTTTTCTGTTAGCTGTTTCATTTGCCAGCTAGCTGTTTTGTTTTTCTTACTGATTTACTGATTTTTTTTTTCTTTTCTTTTCTTTTTTTTTTGGTCTCACTCTAGCTCAGGCTGACCTGGAATTCACTATGTAGTCTCAGGGCGGCCTTGAACTCATGGCGATCCTCCTACCTCTGCCTCCCAGAGTGCTGGGGTTAAAGGCATGCACTACCACACCCAGCCCCTTACTGATTTTTATGCTCCTTAAGTAGCAAGAGATTGGGCCTGCTTTTCACATACTGTGAAAAGAGTTTGCTACTTACATATTTAACATGTTGTACTCAGAAAATTTTAACTCTGATTTAGGCAAATTGGCTAATATTTGCTTTTATGATTCTGGAGTATTTTGCAATTTTTACAGAAGCCTTCCACAGTCTACAATTATTTCTATGTTAACCCTTTATTCTTTGGCTAATACTTTTATATTTGCATTTTTAAACTTAAATATTTTAGTTCATATGGATTTGATTTTAATAGACAACATTTACATATAGTCCTAACTTAATTAATCATTTTCCCTGATATCATAAAATCGCTGTGTGTAGTGATGTCTACTTCTGTGTTCTCTATTCTCTTGCACTGGGCTTATTTATTCCAGGGTTGATCCAAACTGCTTTAACTAAGATGAAATCATGTATGCTATCTACAGAAGCTAATCTCATTGACTCTCCGTATGTGGAAACAGATATTCTTGCATGCTTACTTTCTGCATTGGTTTGGAACAGATTCTTGAAGAAATTCATGCTTGTATTTTTATTAAGTTCAATTTCACTCCCAAATGTATAGAATAATTTAGAGAGCCCTTCCTTTCTGTAATGGTGGGTTTTGTTGGTCAATAGAAGTATCTTAGCACATTCTCTCTTCATTGTTTGCCTTCCTACATAGCACTGTGTCCCTTTTGATTTTCACTTACACTTAGAAAATTATTGATGTTTAGACAAGAGCTTAGTTAATTGCCTTTGATTTTCTACCTATACAAATACTTTATTTGCTGACAATATTTTTGTTTCCATTATTTATATATATATTTTTTCTGTTATCTGCTTACATAGGCCAATAACCAAAACAGAAGTTATGACAGCTTGTCTTCTTGGTTTCTTTTTCCTTTGCCTCCAACTTGTTGGAAATGCTATGGACTTTTTTTTCAGGGTTGAGCCAAAAATAACATACAGTTCCTGGACTTTTCAATTCTCCTGAGTTTTATTCACTATTATTCTTTATGTGACTAACTTTGTTCCTAAAGTTTCGCTGTATTTGTCTAAAACTTGAAAGCTAAGCTCTTCATCCATCACTCGGGCACCAGGGGAGTGGGTCCAGTTGGTTCAACTCCGTAGCACAAGCCAAGCAAAAAGTTATGTCAGGGCCGAACACCAGGTCCTTCTATCGAGGAAAGAGCAGGGAGGCGTGATCTCCCCAGCCCCGCCCTGTCCGGTGCCACCCGAAGAGATGAAATGTGAGCCTGGGTGGCCCAGGACTCCAGAGAGACAGCCTCTTGCCCGCCAGCGTGGGGCGAGACAAAGAGCGCTGAGCGCGCAGTGCCTCCCGCGGGTCGGGCCCACGCGCGTCCCAGCCCCGCGCCGTGCTCGCCGGGCTCCCCGCGCCATGGGCAGGTCTCTGCTGGACCCCGCGCTCCGAAGCGCGGCTCGGAGCATCTGACCGCCCTCCATCCTCCGCTTCCCGCCGGGTCCAGCTTCTGTCCAGAGTGCCTGTCTGTCTCTGTGTCTGGCCTGGCGCGCAACTTCGGGCCATCGGCTTGGATGGACGCGCCGAGGCTGCCCCGGCGTCCAGGGGTCTTGCTTCCGAAGTTGGTCCTGCTGTTAGTCTGCGCAGGTCAGTAGGAGTCGGATGGTGGGGAGGGTCCAGGGGCTGAGAGCACCGGCCAGATTGAGGCAGAGCTGCGGACATGCGGTCCCTGGGAGGCGACGGCAGGCACCCGCGCTGGAACCGCCTTCCTGACCCGCCTGGGGTTTTGTTCTCTCCTTTATAATCCACACTCGCGCGCTGTTTTCTTTCTTTCTCCAAGCAAAGCAAATTGGACACTCGGGTTTAGAGGATTCTCGTGGGCATATCCAGGATGCTAGAGGAATCTGGGTGGAGGGCGGGACTAAGTGGAGGTTTTAAAATGAATGAACCTGGAGACTCTTGCATTTCAACATAAGCTACTCCTGGCCCCCTAGCCTTCCACATTTTCTTTTATTTTAGAAGTAAAAATCCTTAAGCATTTCTGGTGAGTGTGTGTGTGTGTTTAAAGATTCATGGGAACTGAAGGTTGAGCAACTGGATGTATCAATTTATGTCCCAAGGCTTTTGACAGGCATGAGTTCATTCGGTATAGTCTGATTTATTTTTATCTTTTTCTTTCTCCTTTTAAATGTGGTTGAGCATGTTGGTGAAGGGCATCTCCTTCCCCCCTAATTATTCTTAGTGACAATTGCAAACAATTAATGAAGCAACGTGGATTTTCTTCTTTTGTGATTGATTATGTGGCCTTTTGCTGCTTACTCAAGTACAAAGTTAATTACACATGCGGTTCTTGCATCTGCTCATGGTCAGCAGACAGTGCCAGCTTAAACAAGGTGCTCTGTGAAGTGTTTCTATGGCTCTAATCCTATGACAAAACTTCACAGGTTTACCTATGACCCACAGTGGTAGGTGTACAAAGAGTCTTGAGATTCACTTATAAAGATAAGGTGACTGAAATGAGGATGTTCTTCAACGTGGTGGGATGGATGGATCAAAGAATCGAACTGGATCACATGTCAAAACATTGGATTTCTCATCCAACTGTGTCAGAAAGAAGCCACCATAATGTTATATAAATTGTAAATCTGTTAAGGTGAAAACCAGTAGGTGCCTCAAAGCTTTCACTTGAAAGGTATTACAGGGGAAAATATTGACTTTCTAAATATTGACTAATACAGAAATAAATGGAAAGAAAATTTGCCTCATGTTCAGTGAACAGCACTCACATTTAATCTGATGCAATGTTTCTTCTTAAATTTTATGTCTTCCAAATTTCAGGGATTAAATATCAACTACATTACTATTTTAAATGAAAATATTTTTATTCATCTATTTGGAGTAGTATTTCCTTCCATCTCTTCTGCTTATCAAAACAAAAATGAGAAAATAGTTAAGACTTTGTTAATAATGCCACTTGCCTTAATTCAGTAACTCCACTGAACTACAAGATTTTCTTATTCTTATATATCCTTGAGATACTCTGAAAGCTTCTCCTTTATCCCTGTCTCTCAGTAAATACCCCCACGCTAGGACCAATGAAATCTACACAGCTAGCCAGAGGTAAGACTATCTCAGTTTTCTCTCTTCTGAATCTCTACCTAGTAAACTGCAGAGTTATTACAAACTAATACTAGGTTAACTTGCTGTCTTTCAGCAACAATACTTAGCTAATAAGTAAGTTCTTTGATGATAATGATAATTCCTGGACCTTTTCTTTCAGAGGTCTTTGTAGGGCTAGTGTATTCATTCAAGCAGAGAGCCATGGAGGTCATGATGTGAGACTTTGTTTAGGGGGAGAAGATGGAATCATAGACGAATTTAATATAGAAAAGACTGTCACATGACAGGTTCAATCTTGTGCTCTAGGTATTCAAATAAGGTACCTTTTGGTTGGCTTATGAGAGTGAGTTCCTTCAGGATAATGCTTGTCTTTTTTTAAATAACTTTTTTATTGATAACTTTTATAACTATAAATAATAAACCATGATAATTCCCTCCTCTTCCCCACTGTCCCCTTCACCAATCCACCCTCCATCATATCCCCTCTCCCTTTCAATTAGTCTTTATATTGATGTCATCATCTTTTCCACCTATGATAAGGGTCTTGTGTAGGTAGTACCAGGCACTGTGAAGTTATGGATATCCAGGCCATTTTGTGTCTGGAAGATTGCATTGTAAGCAGTTCTACCCTTCCTTTGGGTCTTACATTCTTTCCACCACTTCTTCCACAATAGACCCTGAACCTCAGAAGGTGTGATAGAAATGTCTCAGTGCTGCTTGCTTTGTTCAACACAGAATAGTAAAGTTCCTGGGCCACAGAGGAGCTCAGAAAGTATGTTCTCAGGAAAATTAAATTGAGGAGACCTTGAGGGTACAAGAACTTGAAGGTCAGGGAAGCCCAAGACTAACAAAGCAGTAGTGAGCACAGGCTTAATCACAAGATGGAGAGACACAAGCATGGGTGATTCTGTTTGGTTGGAACTATGAGTAGTAACTACAAGTGCATTCTGGACTAAGATGCCAGAACACCACAGAAGTAAAAATGCATCAGATGTTGATAAATAACTACCTGTTTCACAGGGGGAAACGGTAAATAGATACACATATTATCCACAACCTGAGTTATACTCCTCAGAACATGTGCATGAGATTCATGTTCTATTTGTCTAAAAAAGAGCAAGTTTTCCATAGAGAGCCAGTGAAGTACTTATATTATTGTCTAACTTCCACTGCAGGCTACAAAGACAGGATTCTGTCAAGGCTTTACCTTCCGGGGCCTCAGCCTAAGTCTTCTATCTCCCCACGCCCCCACCCCCTCCTTTCCTTCCTGTCTTATCCTTAGCAAGAGCTGGCAAGAGCCATTTCTAAGCAAGTGCTTTCAGCAAGTTATCATTTTCCGGTTCTACACATTCCTAAAGGTGGGGTGAGGGGGTGAGCTAGGAAACCATCTTCCAGATCATGCCTTTAATTAAAAAGCAGTGGAAGAAAGTTTGGGCTAATTTACCAGGGATATTAGCTTGGATATTAGAAGTAGTGTTACTTATCTTATCAGAACAGTCAGAAGGTAGTTTTTTTTTTTTTCTTTTTCACAAATGCAAAAATGACCTTGTAGAATCCAAACTCTGATCTTCATAAAATTATTCCTAAATAAGGTAAGGAAAGTAAAGTAGCAGAATAGGTTTTAACCATTGAAACCACAGTTTGAAAAGGCAATGATTGTGAGTGTGTTTGATGCACTATTACATTTGCCCTTTTTGGTAGTTTAATTCTGGGAAGTAAACAACAGTACTAGAAAATGTCATAAAAATAATGAACAATGTGTGACATGATCTGGCTGTTTGTTACAGGTATGATCCAGCTTCTTGGCTACAAAATGTTGGGCTTGGTTTCCTGTAATTTTGGAGTCATAATATTTTGATAACACCATGTCCTTATGACAGAGGTACTTGAAGTGCAAGTGTGCTTGCTCACTGAATCATTGATTTCATGGGCAGTTTAATAGGATCTTGCTGTCCTGGGCAGCATTCAAAAGGGCACCCATTAAATTACTTATGAACTGTCAGTCTTCCTCTACCAGAGTAACAGGGGTTACTTCTTGCATAATCTGTGAGACATGGAGTAGCATATCCCTGGTAAGCCTGGAGGTAACTGACTTTTCTAAGTATGTGAATCACTGGAATAGCACTCAATGTAAGTGGTGCAGAAATTCACTGAAAAAGTTGTAAAGTAAGTAGGTTTAAAAGTGTGATGTACTAGCTGAACATGGTGTCACACATCTTTAATCTCAGCACTCAGATGGGAGAGGCAGGAGGATCTGGAGTGCAAGGTCATCCTTTAGTACATAGCAAGTTCAAAGTCTACAAGAAAGCCCGTCTAAAACTAAGCAAAACAAAAGCATCATGCTCTTCCTCAAAAGCCCTTTCTGTCACTATGTTATGATGTCTCTTTGATCTTATTGATTTGATTATATTTCTCTGTTCAAAATTTAAAGAAAGATTTAAGTAGAGTTCCTGAAATGTACAAGAATAACTGTATTCCGCATTCCTTAAAAAAAAAACAAAACTTATTATGTATTTGTTGTAAGAAGAAAGAGAGAGAGTGTGTGAGGGGGGAATGAGAGTGAGAATGGGCATTGCCAGGGCCTACTGCCACTGCAAATAAATTCCAGACACATGTGCTACTTTGTGCATCTAGTTTACATGTGTACTGGGAAATCAAACCCAGGCCTTCAGTCTTAGCAAGGAAGTGCATTTAACCACTGGGAATCTCTCCAGCCCCCTTTTTGTTTCTTGTGAACTGCAGCACAGATGAAACTAAGGTTTTTGTTAATCTAGGATGTAGAAGTAGACAAAAAGAGCACATGGTCTTTCTTAATGGTCCACAAAAGCATGCATATAGTCAGGTCAATGTTGCTGTCATTTGATCACATGTTGGAAAGATGTGGTTTAAAAATCAATCTAAATGTTACCTCATAAGAAAATCATTACAAACATCTAGACATAAATATGTTTTGCACATCGAATATTATAACTTTGACTGGAAACCAAAATCCTTATATAATTTATATCAAATACTTGATATCACCTACCCAGATGGAGCTTGGAAATAAATTATTTTGTAATTCTTGAACATAACTTAAATTATCATACTGTACTTATTGTTTTTCTAATTATGTACATGAGTAATTAATTATTTGTGTGTGTGGTGTATGCACGCTTTTTTAAAGATGCACACTCCACGCTCACACATGAGCAGACCAGAGGAGAATTTCAAATTTCTCCATTACTATGGTTGTACTTTAAGTCATTGAGACAGTGTCTCTCACTGAACCTGGAGCTGCCATCTGTGGTCAGACTCCCTATACCCCTACAGGATTGGGGTGACAGGCATGCATGGCTATGGTCAGCTTTTTTATGTGGGTGCTAGGCACGAAACTCAGATGGACTCAGCTCCTCACGCCTGTGTGGCAAGCGTCACCTGCAGATCTATCTCCCCCAGTTCCCCCTCTGTTGTAATTTTCCTACAGGTTTCATGAAATGAGCAGATGCAAACCCCATTGTGCTATCATATATATGAGCATGGTAATTTATGAATGTAAAAAATGGCATAAAATGGAAAGCATATATTATAGGGCATTGTCATGGAAGCGATATACGTTACTCTTAAGTTACCACTGCTGACATTACCCATATCAAGAATACTTTCCACTAATGGAAGTCGATTGAGAATTGTGGTGTTTTGAATTAGATGTCCTCCTTAAACTCGTGTGCTTTGAATGGTAATTTGGATGGTAATTTTGGAGGTAGAGCCTTGCTCAAGGAGGTGTGTTTTGGGAGCAGGCTTTGCGGGGGAGAGAATAACCAGCTTCCCCTTGCCAGAACTCTGTTCACTCTCCTGTTGCTGTTTCCTCCTGAGATGTCCAGCCTCTGCTCATGCCATGCTTTCCCCTGCCTCCATGAAGCTTGCCCTTGAGACTGTAAGTTGTCATAAATGCATTTCTTCTATTAACTGCTTCTGGTTGGGGGCTTTATTTCCAGAAACATGAAAGTAAATACAAGAATATAAAGCCATGAAACAGAAAACTGTGTCATTTAGAAACCATTCTGCAAAAGCTACAAGCAAACTGAGTGCCTGATGAGTTGACTCATTCACTCACTCCTCATTCCATAATTTCCTTCACTAAACACTACCCAACCAGTTTTAGTGCTTGTTGCAAAAGATTCAAGAATGTCTTTGCTTTTACCAGCTGAGAATCTAACTGGAGAGCAAGGAAAATTTAGATACTTAAAAATTTGTCAGGGGTGGGGGGATGGAGAGATGGCTTAGCAGTTAAGCCTTTGCCTGTGAAGCCTAAGGAACCCGGTTCGAGGCTTGATTCCCCAGGACCCACGTTAATCAGATGCACAAGTGGGCGCATGCATCTGGAGTTTGTTTGCAGTGGTTGGAGGCCCTGGCGCCCATTCTTTCTCTCTCTCTCTCTTTCTTTCTTTCTCTGCCTGTTGCTCTGAAATAAATAATTAAAAATAAACAAAAATTAGGGCTGGAGAGATGGCTTAGCGGTTAAGCGCTTGCCTGTGAAGCCTAAGGACCCCGGTTCGAGGCTCGGTTCCCCAGATCCCACGTTAGCCAGATGCATAAGGGGGCGCACGCATCTGGAGTTCGTTTGCAGAGGCTGGAAGCCCTGGCGCGCCCATTCCCTCTCTCTCCCTCTATCTGTCTTTCTCTCTGTGTCTGTCGCTCTCAAATAAATAAATAAATAAATAAATAATTAAAAAAAATAAAACAAACAAAAATTAAAAAAAAAAGTTTTGGGATCTTGGGCACAAAAATGAGAAACTAAAGGTACCAAGTGGTTGTTGACTGAGATATGAATAGAATGTTTCCTGAAGCTGTGGATTACAACCGCAACTGCTCTTGTGCTTTTTATTTTGTAGATGATTGCCTTGCCCAGTGTGGCAAAGACTGCAGATCTTACTGCTGTGATGGAAACACACCTTACTGCTGTTCCTACTATGCCTATATTGGGAATATCCTCTCGTGAGTAGTGGTCAAACTTGACAGCATTTCTCTTTCCTTCATCTAGTTAGGTTGTCAGGGAAGACTAAGTTACAAATGTAAACAGGAAAATTTAGAATGGTGCTGGATGTGGTGACTTATGTCTGTAGATCTAGCACTCATAAGGCTGAGACATAAGGATTGCCACAAGTTTAAGACCAGCCTGGCTACCCAGTCTCACACACACACACACACACACTAGTTATTGAATTAAAATCAGTTATTGAATTAAAATCACCACTGGAAATGTAAACACTCATTACTACCTAGTATGTTGCATTATTTGACATATTTATAGATTAATACAAATTGTCTTTATTAGAAAGTGATTATAGAAGCCTTTTATTGCTCAATTTTGTTTATTATAGTAATCAATGCTTTTAGTGATATGCATTTGTCTGCTGTGATGGAGGATGTAAAGAACTAACATTGAAAAAATTATGATCAATTTATTTTGCCATATATGTACTAATTTGTCTAGTGTATCCAATAGTTAAGGGAAAAGAAAAATAATGAATGAAACCAGTTGTGATATGAAGTGTAAGTTATGCCCATAATACACATAAAGCAACTGTAGGCAATGAGCTTAGAATCCAAGACAAGGTAGTCATCAGTGCTATTAAGTCAGTCATAAGTAATCACACCACAGACACAAGAGACACACACAGAGAATGTACTGAGCATTTCCCTATATCCAATTAAGAGCGTTTGGTGCAAAGGGAAATGGGAGGCAGCATCTGACTTCAGGTTGGACATTTGGAAAATTGTGTGTTTGTTAGGACTCTATTCACTAAGTTGAGAACTAAAAAGAGAATTTGAGACAAAAAGCTCTCTTGAGTGAGAATGCCCCATCCTGTAACTACAGCAGAGGTCCAGCCTCTTTCTTCTGGTTTCCTTTCTCAAGTACACATTAGGATGGATTAAGAATGGTTCTATGGGCTGGAGAGATGGCTTAGAGGTTAAGCGCTTGCCTGTGAAGCCTAAGGACCCCGGTTCGAGGCTCGGTTCCCCAGGTCCCACGTTAGCCAGATGCACAAGGGGGCGCACGTGTCTGGAGTTCATTTGCAGAGGCTGGAAGCCCTGGCGCGCCCATTCTCTCTCTCTCCCTCTATCTGTCTTTCTCTCTGTGTCTGACGCTCTCAAATAAATAAATAATTAAAAAAAAAAAAAGAATGGTTCTATCCCTGCATAGTTTTTATGTCTTCCAGAGGTTCAAGTGGAAACAGGAGCTATTAGGTACTAGGTCATACATGTCCAGCGGTTCCAGGGATATATCCACTGACAGTTTATGATACATCCTCCATTTCCTGAAAGAGAAAATCAGGCACAACAGAAACCTTCTAGTATCAGCGTCACAACTGATATTAGAGATCATGTGTGTTTGAGTAAAGCATGTGTGTGTGCGTGTGTGTGTGTGTGTGTGTGTGTGTGTGTGTTTGTCTGATTTGGAGATACTCTTGAAGACTATCAAGAAATGTCAGGATGAAATGAAAAATAAAACATTTATGAATTTGTAATGTAATTTAAGCATTGTTTGTAATGTAACTAAACTATATATAAAATGTTTGAATTTTCCTTCATGGATTATTTGGTAAGAAAGAGATGAGTCTCTGTCACAATGCTTTTTTTTACATGAATTTAACAACTCATATATAAATGAATATATAATGATGTTTATGGCTGTAGATCACTTCATAGAATATAAAATAATGTAAAGCTCCTAGTTCATGAAAATTTGATTTCAAATGCTCTCCTCATTCTATATGTGGCTGTTCCAAGCCCATGTGAGTAGAACCAGCAAGTGGTACAAGTTAGGGGAACTTAATGACAGAGAGATTCTCTTTGGTCCCCTGGCTCCTGACTCACCTTTCCCATGTGCTACATTATACTATGCAGGACGCCCCATTTCTCCCTTTCTTGCTTTCTCCACTGTGGCAAAGTACACAGTGCACATGACTCATTATAACCCAAGCTATGTTAAAATTTAAAATTTGCACATATATTTTATGTGACTTACATTCCAAATATCAATTACACTTGTGTGATACATATCCCAGATCTCTTCAGATCTCTAACTACCTTTACCACTGAATGAGAGTAAATCATTAGTTGCATTAATGCATTTATCTGAGTTAAGAATATGTACTTGGTATGTTCGGGGAAGAATTATGTGTGTTTTAGAAAGGAAACGAAACACGGATGGCATTACATTTCAGCAGATCTGAGCTTTCTGACCAAAATGGAAACCACTAAGTAAGTCCCTAGCTAAACAATTCCTAGAGGAAAAAAATAAAAGAACTTTAAAGTATTTCCCCCCACTGGGTAAAGGATACATTTTCAGGATTTCCAGTTATTGTTTAACATTTGAAAAGATTTTGAGTTTTAACTCCGCCCAAGCGTTTTTTTTTTTTTTTTAAGTTGTGAGTCCAGCAGGCAAAAAAAATAAAAAAGGGTCAATTCTAAGAATGCTTACAAGAATTCTGTCATATACATGTATTTCCCAATTGTGATGTTTGATGTTTTAGAACTCACAAAGTGGGTTTCCTTCTGGTAAGTCATTTTAATCATCTTTACAAAAAATTAAATTTTTGTTGTGATAAGATATTTTTCTAAAAAAAGCAATAAACACAAAAATATTATCCTAAATAATCTTATAATTTGTTTTATAGGCCTATTTTTAAAAGAAAGATTTTGGCTCAGTTTAAAATAAATTGAAAGGGACACTCTGGACTGTGTAGTTCCGTGAGATCTCCTCCTTGCTCACAGGGACCTCGCACCAGGACAGCCGTCATGACAGGAGAAGTACATAGCTCCTAACAGTGATCACCATAACTGTTCTTGGCTCTGATGTTAATTAACCTCCAAAATTTGTTTCTAAAAGATTTTAAGAGTTAAACTTGCATTTATTCTTTAGTTGAAAAATCACATTTTACTCACCCCCCGCATTCTTTTAAAATATTTGTATTGTAAATATGAGTTAATTTTGGTTAAAAAAAAACTGCAAATCTCTTCCTGCCCCATACTTTTAAGTTTCAGTTAGTAGTTATAAGATTTAATTCTGTCTTGTGAAAACCTTTCTAAATTAAGCTTAAGATGATGGTATATATGAATATCTACTGTAGGTCATTCAGCTACTGAAATTGTTTTTCATGAGAGTCACATTATTGTCTTCCAGGAGAATAATTGTTCCACTACTTGGAGTATAATATTCAATTAATCTTTTATAAATGTACGAGGAATGCCTATTACCATGGTAGAGCTATGCCAGATTCTGTGTTAAAACATAAATAAATAAATGTGCCTTCATTTCTAAGATATACCAAAATCTAATAAGAGAAGAGAATGTGTACAAGTAATTCTAATGTAGGAAGTGAGCTAATCTCTGGTATATTATTGTACCATAGAAAAGAAAATATCTCAGTGTGTGTGTGTGTGTGTGTGTGTGTGTGTGTGTGTGTGTGTGGTATTTAAAATGAGATTCTTAGAGAAAGCTTCATAAATGGCTTTGATCAGAGTTTTGAAGGAAGAGTAGATATTTATATAAATAGACAGTGAAGGAAGGGAAATACATTCCAGACTGAGTGACTCCTGCAAACATAGCCAAAATAGAAGAGAGGAAATGATCTTGTGGCAAAGCCCATATTGTTCAGTGTAGCTAAAGGGAAGATTAAACTTTGATTACAATGTAGGAAATGTAGGTCAGAGAAAAGGCAGATTCTAACTCAAATACTCTTATTGATCCTGATTATCAAACTAAAATGGTATAATTAAAAATTATATAGAAAAAGTAGACGTCTGATTATATATTGAAAGAATGCACTCTTTGATAGCACTAAGAAAATTGAGAAAAACCAAATTCCCAAATAGAGTATATTTATTTAGTCTATAGATGCAAGATTTAGCATACACCCTTTGAAACTGTGACCTGGTAATTATTTCACCACTTAAGAGGTTTTATTGTCCTGTGGTAATTGCTTAAAGATTAGAAGCCTCAGTGTGTTAAAAATGAGGATTTGGGCCAATTTGAGCACTAGGCAACTTCCCATCAGATAGATTCTCACAAAAATTATTCAGCAACTACTGTCCATGGGAGATGACACACTGATAGATATTTACATCAATGTTGCTAGAGAAATGTAATCAATAATCCATAGAGATGAATTCAATGCAAAGCTGTGGTTTATAAAGTACTCCTTAGACCTGAGACAATTCAAGGGAATAGAGGCTGTAGTTGGTGACTACTTACTGCTGCTATCCAATGGAATCAACTAAAAGCCTGACTTTATGAAAATGTAGCCACTCCACTGTGTTAGAAAAAATGCTACCATATGACACATGAGCCAGACTGGCTGGGAGGCAGTGTGACCCAGATGACAATATACAGGACTCAATTTCCTAACTAAAAAAACAAGTGGACTTTTGCTTTTCCACACTATGCCATTATAAAATGCTGATCTGTCTCAGAGCCCAATCCAAACAGGGGGAAAAAAAAATATAGCCATGAGGATAAAAATCAAGAGAAATAACTAATTATGGAGATCCTGATGGGATCTTTTCTTTTCTTCAATGAACTATGCGAATGTATTGCCTGCAGTTTCACAGAATAGCTAGTAATTATCACAACTGTGATTTTAGAGCCATGCTATGTATGGAAAGAAAACTGAGTACAGATAAAGGTTTATAGTTCCAAATGGCATTTGAGATCCTGTGGTCAGTAAGTAGCTGCAGGCGCTGAATTAACAGAGGGATGCTGCGACCCTTCCAGGAACACTTCATCCTTTTGCATGGGTTAAGGACACCATTTAAATCAGAACAACTGTTTTAATCTTAAGTAAAAGAAACACTCTGACAAGCATATACTAAACAAAAGTCAACATTTGTAGACATCTTAGGTTTTTTCGTGAGTGTGTGTGTTATGTGCAGTGTGGCATATGCACGTGTGTGAAGATGCATGTGGACCACATGCACATATGCAGAGGCGAGAGGAGAACCTTGGTGGAATTCTCCGTCACCCATCCACTTCGTGTTCGTGCAAAGAAATCTCTTGCTAACTTGAAGAATTTTTTGTTTTGGTAAGACTGGCTGACCTGTGAGCTCCAGTGGTTCTCCAGTCGCTACTTCCCACAGGAATGGGGCTACAGGCTTGCAGTCTTCGGTTGCCATACCCCATGTTAATGTGGGTGCTGGGGACTGAACTCAGCATGAATGAATCAGGCCCTCTTGGGTCTTTAAGACTGAGCAGCAAATGCTCTTTCCCACTGAGCCATCTCCCCAGCCCCCTTATTTTTTCCTTAAATAATGACAAAAAGATAAGTAACAAAGACAACGTTGAAATATAGATGAACTTAATATAAAAATAAGTTTTGTTTGAAACCAGAAGTCAGTGTTTCTTGGAAGACATATAGTTATATCTGAGAGATTATTTTATTAACAGAAAATGTAAATGTTTAATTATATAAAACTTTTCAGTCAAATTCATATTCTACTCTAATCACCTTTGTCAATTAAGCCCAATTATCGAAAATAATTTTTGGGGGAAAAAAATAGATGAATAAATGTTCAGACAGGAGCCATTGAGATGTCATGAATGAAACACGGGCCTGCCCTTGCTCAGGCGCTACGGTGTCCCAGCGAAAGCTCCAAGCAGACAGGCTGGGTATTTGTGCTGTGGAGAGTACAATGCATGAAACTGGAGAAGGGTGTTTTACTCTACCAGTGGGTAGGGTGCTGGGAAGTCTTCTACAAGAAGAATACCTTTAAAGTCACACTCTAAGTTTGGGAATATGGCTCAGTTGACTTGAGTTCTTGCCTAGCAGGGAAATCCCTGGGTTCCGTACCCAAAACTACATAAGCCAGAGAAGACAGCCTATAACCCCAAGCATGGTAGACGGAGACTGGAGGTTGGTCTCCATCCTGCTTGCTGCCCAGCAAGATGGAGACCAGCCCGGGTCACATGTGACCTGTATCAAAAATTTAATTAATTAACCTCAAAAGGAAAAGGAACTGATATGATGTAGCCTTCAGAATCGAAACAGTTATGAAACTGGAATATGGTATGGCGAAGGAAGATGCTCACTTGCCACTCATCATAAGTGAAGTGGGTGCCCAAAGGCAGATTTTTTACAGTTATCAAATTTATTATTTTTTTTAATTATTTATTTATTTGAGAGCGACAGACACAGAGAGAAAGACAGATAGAGAGAGAGAGAGAGAGAATGGGCGTGCCAGGGCTTCCAGCCTCTGCAGACGAACTCCAGACGCGTGCGCCCCTTTGTGCATCTGGCTAACGTGGGACCCGGGGAACCGAGCCTCGAACCAGGGTCCTTAGGCTTCACAGGCAAGCGGTTAACCGCTCCATCTCTCCAGCCCTCAAATTTATTATTTATGTACAAGCAGAAAGACAAGCAGTGAGGCGGGGGTGGGCCCACCAGGATCTCTTCCTGCAAATGACCTCTAGATGCTTGTGCATCTGGTTTTGACATGGGTACTGGAGAACTGAACCCAAGCTGTCAGGCTTTGCAAGCAAGCACATGTAACCACTGAGCAATCTCTATAGGCCCAATAAACAGATTTTCAAACTAATAGTAGAATTCACCTAATATGGCTGGAGTGATGGCAAAGTGGTTAAGGGACTTACCTGCAAAGTGAAAGGACCCAGGCCAATTCCCCAGGACCCAGGTACATCCAGATGCAACAGGTGGTACATGTGTCTGGAGTTTGTGTGCAGTTGGTTAGAGGGACTGGCATACACATTCTATCTCTATCTGCCTCTTTCTCTGAAATAAGTAAATAAATAAAATATTTTTAAAAGAATGAAAATATTAAAAAAAATAAAAAGAATTCACCAAATAGGAAGGACATATGGTCTGTGTACAAGAAATAATTTATTATAATAATTTATAATTTATTTCTATATGCCATCAATAAACAAAACACTAAGCAAGATTAAAGACAGTAGGATGACTGGGATACAGTTCTGTGGTAGAAAACATGCCTTGCATGCAAAAGTCCCTGATTTTTATCCTCAGCATCCTTACCCCAAAAGACCAATAAGTATCTAGTTAGTAACCCAACATACACCTGACATTTACAGAGTAATACAAATACATAAAAAATGAAGGTGCAGGGCTGGAGAGATGGTTAAGTGGTTAAGTGGTTAAGCTCTTGCCTGTGAAGCCTAAGGTCGGCCGTTGGAGGCTCAATTCCCCAGGATCCATCCATGTTAGCCATATGCACAACGGGGCGCACACATCTGGAGTTCTTTTGCAGTAACTGGAGGTCCTGGTGTGCCCATTCTCTCTCTCTCTCTCTCTCTCTCTCAATCTCTCTCTCCCTCTCCCTCTCCCTCTCCCTCTCCCCCCCCCCCGCCTCTTTCTCTGTCTGTCATTCTCAAATAAATAAAAAATAAGTGAAGGTGTGTATATTATTTACTTTTGTGTCACTGTGGCCAAAATACCTGTCGCTTGACCCCATGTGCATGAGGAAAACCTCATAGGTAGAAGCGTATGCCAGGAAACCATCTTCACTTCACGGCACACAGAAACCATTGACAGGGAGACAGGAAGGGGCCGAGGAGAAGATGCTCCCAATGACCTGCCCCTGCTTATCTCCTTCATCCACTGAGGCCCTGCCTCCTAAACTTTCCAGTACCCCCAAAACAGCACCTCCAGCTGAGTACCTAGGCTCTAACATATGAACCTGGAAGATATTCTTATTCAAACCATGCTAGTATTAAAGAATGAGGGAAATAAAGACATGTATTCAATTGTGGGTAGGAATAGTATAACAACAACAATTTTAAAGTATGTCAGTTTTTCATGAACTCTAAGTTCTATGTAATTTCAATAAAAAATCCACAGTATCACTTTTTATTGACTTTGAAAGACTTGGTCTAATACTTATGTCTGATAGTAACAGTCCTAGAAAATTAAAAATATTCATGAAGAAGAAAGGTAAGAAGACATGCTTTACAGACATCAATATTTATAATACTCCTGTTATCTCAGGTACTCCCAAGCACTGAGATGACAGGCAGGCCATAATGCTCCACTGGCAGTTCTATGAGAGCTGATGATCCAAATTCCAGTCATTACACTTGTGTGGAAGGTTTTGTTTTTTAAAATATACTGAGCCATCTTCCAAGTGTCAGGTTTTATTTTTAATATGTTGAATGGGGAGACTGGTAGCTGTATACCAAATCTCATGAACTGTCATTTCTGGATTGTACCAATAGGAAGCTGAAAGGAAGACAAAGAACATTCCATTCAGCCTGGAATATGAAGTCTAGGGCTCTAGGGCTGCCTGACCAAGGCGGTGTAGACTTCTGACGCAAGCATTCAAGAGCCTGAGACATGTGGAGAGTGAGTTTGGGGCCAGCCTGGACTCCATAACAAGATGAGAAAATATCAAACTTAGGGGAAGGGAGAAAAAGGAAAGGGGAGAAGAGGAGAGGCAAAAGATGTACAACAATGAATGAGGTGTGCTAAAGAGAAATATATGAAACTGGATAGCCAGCCAATAATGGAGCCACAGGGAAATCCAAAAATATGCTGTAACCTCTCTCCTCCCCCTCATTTAGATGTTAACTCCTCCTCCTTATTAGTCCTATCAAAACCAGTGTGTTTTTCCCTATTCCCAGGAATACACTTCACATGGTGGTCTACAGAACCTGTGGTAATAGTGCCTTTGGTTTATTTGTAGGCTTTTGATATTTCATTCTCACTTGCTGTAACAAAGTAGTTTATGGAGGCGAGGCAAACAAGCAGAGAGAGTAGCTTATCCTCCACCTGGCTTGGGATGGGCGCACACCTCTCTCCTAGCGATGCACCTAGCAACCTGTAAACCCCACCTACACTGAGGGTACACTTCATTTCAAACAACAGAATGAGTCACTTCCCTAACCAACTCCTTGGTAGTGCCCTATTGCTATTCAGACATGTACCAGTGGAACCTGGTGTGGAGAAACAGGGAGCTAATCTGGTCTAGACTGGTTTTTGTGCATGGGCCATAAAGCAAACTGTCCTCTGAGTGAACTTTTAGGGAAATCCCCTATTTACCAAGTTGTCTATGCAGAATTGGGTGCATGCATGATTAAAGTCTGGTGCGTCAAAGAGCAGGACACAGGCAGTAGAGAGAAGCTGACATAACTCATGCCTTTTCAACCTAAATGCACCACCCAAACCAACCTACACAGTAATGAGCTCCTCTTCTTCTGAACCATGTACAAAGAAGTCCAGCCATGTAGCCTGATACTCTCGAGTGATCTATCAAAAGAGCTTGCTGTTCACTCCTAGTGTCTTCTCCCAACTTTGAACTTTTCCTTTAGCAGTCAGCAAAACGTCTCCTGCGTTGCTGAGTGGGCTCCTTCAGTTCTTTGAATAAGATGCCAAGGACCTGGAAACACCCAGACAAAGACCACTGGTAATATCAATTTACTCTGCTCAGAGCACATTAAATGGCACCAGATCATATATCCACGTTTTTATATGCTGCCTTAATTAGATTGGAACTATAGCCCAATATTATAAAATAAAGTGTGTTGGTGGCAGGGATTGTCAGAGTGAAGGAAATTGCTATTATTTACTGCTGTCCAAAACAGATACTTAATGTGCAATAGTTTATTATTATTCCAGAAATATCCATGACATAG
This sequence comes from Jaculus jaculus, assembly GCF_020740685.1. Classification (NCBI taxonomy): domain Eukaryota; kingdom Metazoa; phylum Chordata; class Mammalia; order Rodentia; family Dipodidae; genus Jaculus; species Jaculus jaculus. The sequence continues at coordinate 150,977,269 of NC_059106.1, read as the reverse complement.
ACTTATTTTTCTAGAAGAGGAGATAAAGTACTTTGCCCAGTTTCTATGTAATATGCTGATATTTAAAACCAGAGTACTTGACCTTTTTCTGCTGCTTCTCACGGGCTCCTAACGACCTGTAGTTTTCAGGATCAAATAAATGGAAAAACTGACTCATTACTACCTTTAGGAGGAAGTTAATACCATACTCGAGGAAACCTTTTTCTTCCATTCACCATTTGGATTCAAACCTCTCCAATATGCTATTACATCATATCTATGCCTTATTATTATTTATCAGCTCTTTATGTATCTGTCTCTCCTTCCACACTCCAAGCCTGAAAGGATGCTAAATCACTACAAACACTCCAAGGCCTATCGGACCAAAAGATTCAACCACACATTATTTAAATATAGGTCAATAGTCCCCTTAGACATGAAAATCCTGTGTTATTTGTGGGCTCTAAATGATTAATGTACATCCTGTGGATAAATATTTGGAAAAAAATCAAATCACAATTTGAATATGTGATTGGCATCAGGGACCATCTTTTTCATCAAATACAAATAAGGAGTCATTACAGGAAAAGGCGTGATAGAGTCGGTCATCATGTTCGAATCACCTCTTACGATAAATTACGATCAGACGAGAGGGACTAGAATGGAAATGCCAGCTTGATTAGAACGATTTAACTTCTTGCCATGTTTCCCGGATAATGTGCTCCATCACAAGGGCAAGTGATCTCCCAGCCGGAGGCAGCAGGCTCCTGTGTAGGTCTACTCGCTTCTGTAATTTGGAAAGATAAAATGTTTTATTGATACAATTGAGGTGGGTAAAATTATATGCACTGAGTAATTTTTTTTTTTTTTACTTTATTGTATCTGAAGCATTTTGGCAGACAGCTGCAACCCAGCTGTCTCCCAACCGCAAAAATGTTAGGATGAACACACTCATAACTAATGAAAATTTGAGAGGGTGATGATAACCTCATGAAGTGTAATAGGATTCCATCTGAAAGTGCCACAGGTGAAAGCCCCAGCTATTTAACCCATAGCAACTCTGTGACTCACAGACAAACAGAAGTTTGTAGTTTCTATATCATTGCTATGGAAAGGGGAAAAAGAAAGAAGACCTTACATGTCACAAGGAGAATTTCATGTGCCTTTGCACAAATCAGACAAAAATAAGGGGGGAAAATTACCAATTACTTCACCGATTTTTCTGTGTGAATTGACAGAGAGGTGAGCTGTTTCTCTCTATGCTGCATTGTGCAAAAATAGCTGCTACCTGGAGTGGGAAAAAAAAAAAAAGCCTCAACAGTGTTAGTAAAACATTCTTCCTTCACAAACATCAGGAATAATGCAAGAACAGCTTCTATATAGGAACGTTAGATTTTTATTATTTTGGTTTTTCTAAATGTTATTTTTAATGAAAACATATTAATTGTGTGCCCTAATGTGGTTCAGTGGTGACATTTCAACTCATGAATGTGATAGACAATGGCTAAATTGAACCCCTTGGCCCATCTACCCTCCACTTTTCCCCAGGCACTGGAATTACTGTTCAGTTCAGGACACTTTTTTTCTATCTAGCAAAGGGTGAGATCTATCTGCTTAATGTAAGGGTGATTTTTATTTGCATAGGAGAAAGAACATGTGATACTTATATTTCTCTTTCTAGCTTATTTCACTTAACCTATTACTCTGTATTTCCATCAAGTTCACTACAAGTAAAAGGATTTATCCTTCTAATGGCTGAATTGTGTTACATTGTATATTTTCTTCATCCACTGGTGGGCACCTAGATGGATTATGTGTATCAGCTACAGTGAATGGTTACAATTTAAATTTATAAAATATAGGATGAAAATTCTACTTTGAGGTTGAAATATTAAATAATACCCTTTTATAAATTATATGGGCATAGTTTATCCTTTGCTTCATATAACTGAAAGGGAAACAATGCTTTCTTGTTCTATTCTTAACTGATAGTGTATTTTATTTATCTTACTGTGCATTTGTTCATCTGTGCAGTATGTGTGCTGTGGTGTGTGAGGGTGGTGTGCTATATCATATGCACATGTACATGCAAATATGAATGGACCACGAGCACCCACATGTGCCAAATGTGTGCTCCTCTATCATTCATCTGCATGTTTTCTTGAGACAGAGTCTCTCACTAGTCCTGGAACTGCTTTTTTTTTTTTTTTTTTTTTAATAAGACTGACTGACCTGCAATGCCCAACAATTCTCTGGTTTCTGCTCCCCATAGAACTGGGGTAACAGGCATATATGGCCATGCCCAGCTATTTATGTGGGTGCTGAAGAATTGAGCCAAGGACAGGTCACATCCTCTCAGGTCTTCATGCTTGACTGGCAAGTGCTTGTCTGCTGAGCCATCTCCCCAGGTCCAATTCATAGTACTTTTTTTTTTGTTTTGTTTTGTTTTTGTTTTTTGTTTTTTGAGGTAGGGTCTCACTCTAGCCCAGGCTGACCTGGAATTCACTATGGAGTCTCAGGGTGGCCTCGAACTTATGGCAATCCTCCTACCTCTGCCTCCCGAGTGCTGGGATTAAAGGTGTGCACCACCATGCCCGGCTAATAGTACTTTTAATGTAAGGAAGTTGTAGAAGAAAGATCATGAATGTTTGGGTCAGAAAAATTAGGTTTGGATGTTTTCTCTTTTCTTTCTTTTTTTTGGGGGGGTGTGATTCGAGGTAGTACCTCACTCTAGCCCAGGATGACCTGGAATTCACTATGTAGCCTCAGGATGGCCTTGAACTCATGGCGATCCTCCTACCTCTGCCTCCTGAGTTATGGGATTAAAGGCATGCACCACCACGCCCAGTTTTTTCATCTTTTCTGCTGAGTAAACTTAGTTTTCTTAAAAGGGAATATTGAAAACAACTCATCTTCCAGGCACAATGGGGCAGAAGGATATATTTATACCTAAACTTATTCATCAGGGCTTTAGACATTTTTCCTCATAGTGAACATATTGGGCTTTGGGCTTTGATAACATCTAGATTGAGGCCGGGGTGGAAGAAGGTAACTGATGAGGAGTAAAATGATTTCTCCAAAGTCATTTGGGAAGCTTGATACTGTGTAGAATGCCACTGCTGATGAGAAGCTTTCTGAACTGCCAATATAAGAGTGCCTTTGCTGCTGTCACACCCAGTTAGCACCCTTGGCCTTGAATAAAGCATGTGGACTTCCTAATCACATATCACTGCAGTATCCTTTAACTAACAGGTAGTTACGTATGTGCTGTTTCCTGCTGCCCAGCAGTTTCCAAAACCATACACTGAAACTTATGTGCGTTAGGTATAAACAAATTTGCCATGTTACCCTAAGTTGACCTGAGAGTTGACCAAGCAAAAGCTCTGAAACTCAATAAACATACATAAATCTTCTCTATAAAAAAAAATAGTACATATAATAACAAGGCTGCAGAGATAATTATTTGCTTTACAAACAGAATCAGTATAGGATTATAACTAATTTTCCTTTCAAGATCTGATGCCATGTGATGTTTCCAGGCATGTATTTCACACATGCCTGGCTCATCTGTATTGATGTGGGAATCGTTAATATATACAACAATATTCTAACTGCTCTGCATTTCAGTGGAGTGGTCATTATGCTCAGTCAACATGAGTGTGCTTTTATATGGAGCAGTTTAGGAAACCATGATTAGGGCTTTCAGAAATCAGCAGCTCTTGCCATAGAAGTCAGTGCTTATAAAACTTACAATAACAAGGGTGATGATTTCCCTGGATAATATCATAGGTTTGCAACAGTCTCTAGACTGAAAATACTTACAGTGGTAGCAAAAGAAAAAAAAGCCAGATGGCATGTCAAATCAAAAGTCATTGATCGCTGCCATTGCCAACTGAGGACTATCAGTTCTAAGATGAGTTTTGAAATTCACTTCCTATAGATTTATAGAGCCAACTTATTATACATGTCACTATTTCATGTTTGTGGGTAAGTGGTTTTGTCCCATTACCTTGCACTGCAAGTCTTGGGTCTGGTTCTGGGTGAGATGGAGAAAGTACATTCTGCCCCAGACCTCCATGTATGCAGCCCAAGAGCCTGGGCAGCATGTGCTGAAATGGGACTGTGGAAAGTCTACAAGAACAGGCAGGTTGGGAGCCAGGTTCAAAGTTCTGCCTACTTAGCCATGCCTTTACCATGTTTCTTATTCTTTTAGCCCAACTCTGGGCTAAACATAGCCCATATGCATCAGTGGCTTTAGGACCAGAATGAAAAAGAAACAGGAGGATGCCTGGAGCTCCGTGGTTTCTTGTATTCAGATACTGGAGAACAGTCTGCATTTTTTTTTCCTTTTTTTCATTTTAATCTTGTACTTGTTTGTTTATGTGGTATTAGGATTGAACCCTGGGCTTCATTCATGTCTTAGCTTCTTATATTCCAGTGATCTCTAGGTTGTTGAAATAGCAGTAGGAACAATATCAACGATATGACTCAAGAGTGCTCAAAAATAGGAAAACTAAAGAGGAGAAACTTACATTCTATTCAAAACAAATTACTTTCAGGAAAAAAAATGATGAAGAGATGAATCTCCCCTCTTTCTTCACATTGCTCAGTTCCACTGTGAACATGTTCAAACCACATCTTTCTTACCAGAAGAGATCAAAAAATGGTTGTCCCAAGAGACTAAAAAACATACTGGGGAGATCACTGAACAGGAGAACCTCAGAGAAGAGACCCCTATAGTTGTTTATGAACTCCTGGACAGATATCAAGTTATACATGCACGAACCTGATCCTGTGTTTCCTACCACAGACCTTGAGATGTGATAAAGTTTTAATGGCCACTCAAGGGTGGCAATCATGCATGTGCGACTGAGGTGAACATGACTATAAAGTCTTTGAACCTTCAATTAACCTTGAAACCACAGCCCACTGCCAGAACTCTTTTCAAAAGCTCCCAAATGATTGCTTTCTAAAAAATATATGGACCATCATAACAGGAGGAAAAGATCATGACATCAAAATAAGAGAGAGACTGAATGAAAGGGGTAGGGGATATGATGGAGAGTGGAGTTTCCAAGGGGAAAGTGGGGGGAGGGAGGGAATTACCATGGAATACTTTTTATAATCATAGAAGTTGTTAATCGAAAATAAATTATATATATATATATATATATATATATATATATATATATATATATATGGACATATACATACACACACACACACAAACACACACGAATTGGCTTTATTTCTTGTATCTTTTCTTTCTTTTTTTTTTTTCTTTTTTTTTTTTTTTGAGGTAGGGTTTCACTCTAGCCCAGGCTGACCTGGAAATCACTATGTAGTCACAGAGTGGCTTTGAACTCATGGTGGTCCTCCTACCTCTGCCTCTAGAGTTCTGGGATTAAAGGTGTGTGCCATCACGTGTGTGTGTGTGTGTGTGTGTGTGTGTGTGTGTGTGTATGTTACACATGTATGTGTGTACAGATGTCCACTGCCCATGTATGTATCCACCAAGTTTCCTTCAGTATCACTCATCTACATATTTCCTTGAGACAGAGCCTCTCACTGAATCTGGAGCTGCCATTTTCAGTCAGTTGTTGAGCCCCATAAGTTCTCCCATTTATATTCCCCATAGGACTGAGACTTCAAGCATGTATGGCCAGGCCTTGCAATTTACATGTTGATAGGGTCAGAGTGAACTGAGTCCTCTTAGACCTTGATCCAAATACTCTTACATGTTGAGGAATCTGCCCAGCCCTTGCTAGTGCTATTTGAAATGATGAAAAAGATGGTAAGTCTTAAATATTAAAAATACAAAGGACTAGACTTAGAAGAAATGATTAATTCCATTAATTTAATGGATTTATTTGCATTCCTTAGAACATTCAGTCCAACAAAAGCAAGTTTCTTTTTGAAGTGCATTCATGGAATATACCCCATCCTTGGCTACACACTTGAAGTTGAAAATACTGAGAAACATTCTCTGAACATAATAGTGTTGTACTAGAAATAAGTAACAAAAAGACAGAAACACTTAGACCAGATAAAATATGAGTCACAAAGAAATCATTTTTAAAAAAAATAAAAATAAATTTAAAGCAACGATGGAATAGGCTTTCTCAGAAACAGCTCTCATATGCGCTTTCTCTCACACAGTTGCTGGGCCCTTTAAGAAACCACAATTCACCCCCTTTCACTCAAGTCAAGTCACCTGGGTAGGTGTAGAGGCCAGTGTAACTACATGCTTCAGAGGGGGCTCTGTAGTCCCAGGGTTTCCAGCAGGAGCTGAACCCTTAACTGGCTGGAGGACCAGCTGCTTTACCAGTCGGCTGGGCTGGACAATGCGCTGAACAGCAGCCTGGTTCCCAGCGACCTTGACGGCCAACACTGTATTAGCAGAGACAATGGAAACACCTGGTCGAAGGGGTGTGCCCGTTAGTACTTTGGTAAAAGTGACTTTTCCACGATTGTCTGTGGCAGCCACCAGGGGCTGAGCTGGGCTGGTGATACCCTGGGCCTGAATTTGTGCCACATGGGCACCTGTGACTGAGGAGCGTGGTGGGGACAAAGAAATCTTAAAGAAAAAAATTTAAAATACTTTAAAGTGAACAAGAATGAAAATACAGCAAAGGAAACGGCAGGGGCTCAGCAGCGTCTGAGAATTGCATAGCACGACAGCTTAATCACGAACAGAACTCATCAAATCAACAATCGGTTTCCACCATATGGAGCTAGGAAAACACAAGCAAAATGAAGCCAAAGCAGAAATCAATGAACATGAAAACAAAAGAACAGGAGAGAAAAACCATGAAACCCAAAGTTTTTTCTTTGAAAATGTCAATAAAATTGACAAACTCCTAGGAAGACTGATAGAAAAAAAAAAGATTCAGGAGTCATGAATTATCAGAGTTAGGAACGACTAAACATCTAAAGTACCTATCATAGTACACTATCGCTGCAGTTATGATCGATAGTCATAAAATAGAGAGCAATACAAAGCCGAATATTGAATTTGAATTCTAAGAGTGTATACCTAATTCTTTCTCATGTGACAATATGCTACCCATCCAGCCAGTATAAACTCTTAATTCCTTTCTCTGGATTTCTATAGCTAGTTATTCTCACAATTCTTGTAGTATATTTCCCTACATGTAGAAATACATATCATCTTATACACATTTATATCATCTCCACTTAGCTGTAAATGTCTAAGAGGGAAACTATGTCGTGTTCATTTTTTTCTGCCTCTTTGCTTCCCTGCATGACACCCAGTCCCATGAAAGTTTAGAGGTGAATAAAAGCTTCCCATATCGTAGACTCTTACAAACTGTTAGACTAACAAACATTCAGTTGTAGGATACAAAAAGAAAGATCTATAAGACTAGTAAACTGTTTCAATGTTTCAACCCACACACAAGGCTCCATATTAACTGGTAAATGAGCAAATTCACTGACCTCCTAACTCACAATTTTCTTATCATATTGAAGAGGTAAATGAAAACAGCACTCAATTCTACAGCTGTGTTAGAGAAGATGCTAATTCCCTTCCCCAGGCAGAGCAGTACATTTACAAGAGTGGAAACCAAATTATGTTCAGACAGGCACTGTAATGATATCCACTGTCAGATGAAACAATAAAATTTATGCCTATTTTAGTTCATCATTTAAAAATTTCTATCTTTGTGCTTTCTAACATACTTATATGATATAGTAATATAGACACGTGCATATAATTTATAAAAACACATATTTTCAAGTTGTATACTAAAGTGATTTTTTCCGGTGTGATAAATGACTATAAAATGAATCATCAATAGACTTTGGTTTAGACGTACCAAGATGAGCCTGTTATTGCCTTTTAATCAAAGCAGTGAAATATTCTCTCAGATCAGCTTGGATGAATTATAATTTAAAATTCATAACTAGATGATGCATTCTCAATCAGTGGCCATCTGAAAGTTCATTGATTTTTTAAAAATATTTATTGGTCATTGGTATCTAATAATTAGAAATAAAGATACTTTTCAACAGTATATAAAATACATAGGAAGGTCCTCCACAACAAAGAACTATTTGGCTCCAAATGTCAATAGTAGCAAGACTGAGAAACCCTGTCCTAGACTAGGAAGTGGTCAAGGTTCAAACGAACACAGCTACTTAGAGGCATTTGGGCCAATCTTTCAAATGTTATTAAGGATATATCAATATACTTACAGAGAAGATTTAACAACAGTTCCTTACATTGCCCAAAACATTGCTCTCAAGAGACACTGAAATGCCTAATTATTATATGGCCCATGAAAACACAAGATAGATTGTCCTTTGTTGGTACAAAGTGAAGAAATGATGCAAGTATAACAGTTGATATAGAAAGAAAAAGGAAGACACATTTCATTAGCACGTGTTATAATACTTTCACATTTCTAAAAGACATGGAATGGCACAAATGCCACCACTGTCTGCTCCTCATTAAAGACACTGAGCTTCCCACTGTGCATTATTATGTTAGAAATGCTTAATAAAAGAATCATTACTAATTTTCAGTTAAAGAACAAATCAAAAGGAGAAATTCAAAGCTTGATATTTGAATTTATAAATAATAAATAAACTAATTTGTTGAAACTCATCTTCCAAGGAAGAAAGAGCAACACTGCTATCTTGACTGGCATACAGGCATTATGAGATTAATTGAATCTCTTTTACTTTTAAATTTTTAATTGAAAATTATGCCAATGGATTACACAAAATAATGGACAAGCTTAGACTATCACCATTCTACTTCTCAACCAGTCCAAAAGCTGGAATACTTCTGTTATGTTTTATATGTCTGAATACCTCAATTAGAAACTAAGGTAGTTAAGGAGATGACAGTATAGTTATAGTTCAAAACCTACTCCAGCTTGCAGTGGTTGACATATCAACTTCACATGCTGTGTAAGAGGTGGGTCCCACAGGTGACATGAAGCGAGGACAAACACACCGGAAATGAAAAACTAAGGATGTTGATAATCAAATTTTGTAATGAAAATAACTAAAATTAATTTAACGGATGTAGTTTTACTTATTTATTTACATAGGCGCATGTGTATGTGTGTGTGATGGGGGCACCAGTGCCTCCTGCTACTGCAAATGAACTTCAGATATTTATACCACTTTTTTGCATCCAGTTTATGGTGAGTGGCTTGGTGACCAAACCTGGGCCAGCAAATTCTGCAAACAATAATAACCTTCAACTGCTGAAACATCTTCCCAAACCCTAATTTAAGAGGTTTATTAAGAGAAGGCTCTGCTTGATGATACATGTAGATATTTTGGAAGAGAAAAGAAGATAATATTAAAGTAAGGACTGATTAAAACTGGCATGCTTCACAAACTATGTTCATACATTTTTTAAATTTGTTTAAGTTTTTAAAAGAATTAAAACTGGCTTTTTTCTCTCCTTGCCTAAATATTTGTGAGAAAGAACAGCTAATCCAGAACTGCAGAGACCCTAAATTTCATTTGTTTCTAGGTGTAGGGAAAGAACAAAACAAAACTATAGTTTCACAAGGGAACAGATCTTATCCTGAGATGATTATCCAAAGCCAGTGAAATCTGTTCTACTTTTCAGATTATGTTACTAGGCAGACCAGCCCCCAGGTGTTTCAATTAATCAATCGTCTGATGTTTAGATCTACAAAACCCTTTAAGTTATTTTTTATCCTGTGCTGCTTTGTTTGTTCCAAAAAAAATATTTAAACCTATATTCACATATAAGCAAAATAGATCTGTCATATTTATATTCATCGCTCAAAGCATGTTCAGACTTTTAGATGTCTTGGCATGTGGAAACAACTGGATCTTAATTGTCTGTATTCAGCAAAAGCTAAAGCAGAGATTTCACAGCATTTAAATCAGTTTAGAGGCCCCCCATGATTCACTATTCATGGGAATCACCTGGTAGTGTTTACTATAAAATAAATTATCCCAGCATCTCATCTAGAAATTCATATACAATAGGTGCAAAATGGGAATAGCAAACTTATGGTTCCACCACCTCCCTCACAGTAAAATTCTAGAACAAGTGGTCCTGAGTACATACTGGTCTAAATAAACCCTACCAAAAATTCTTTCCTTTTTGAGAGCCACTATCCTATTTAGTAATTAAATGGTGATTAAACAACCATTTCATGAACCATAACTCTTCTTTACTCTTCAATAAAACTACATAAATTATCTCTTGTGGCAAATATATTAGTATATTGAAAATAATGTATAGAGATTTATTTATTTTTGGTCACTAGCTGAATAGACTGGGGAGACTGTTCAGTTAGGTGAGTTCCCAAATTGTCAACTTTACTAGGTTTTGTTTCAAGAAAAACTAGGGTTATGAAATAGTGATGTGACTAGACTCTACTACATTGGTTGCAACAGTATTAAATGAACGAGTACTTGTGAACTATCAACCACTTAGAACAGGATCTAGTGCCCCGTATCTATAACAACTGCTGACTCATCTTCAGTGTAGGCCTCCATGGTATTAATTCACTCATGCATGGTGGATGTTATGGTTTGAATCTGAAATGTGCCCCACAGGCTCGTGTTTTGAATGCTCAGTCCCCAGCTTGAGGAGGTATTTTGAATGCTGTGAAGGCTTTAGGAAATGGCTAGTGGAAACAGATTAGGAAATAGTGGAAATAGAGAGACAGACACTGAAAGATACGCCTACTCCTGGTAGTGGCCTGTTTGCTCTGCTTCTTGCCTACCATAGTGTGAACAAGCAGGAATGCCTCACTCCTGAAGCCACAGACAGCCACTCTTTCCTCCATGCCTTCCATTCCATGAGCAACTGGAAGTGCTTTGAAGCCATGAACCAAAATAAAATTTCCTCTCTAAGTTCTCTGTTTCTAGTCATAGGGACTGGAAAAAGAAGAAGAAGAAAAAAAAGCCATGCAAGAGGTAAATCAGAAATAGGTTAGTGCAGAAGAGAAGTTCTTTTGTTGAAATGAGATTTGTCATTGGGAAAAGGAAATAGAATTATAACATCCAGTGTGAAATGACAACAAAATGTTTACCTCAATTGCTGGAGAGAGAGACAGGATCCTTTCCTCACTGTTAAGAGAAAATTAAACTAAGGGCTATCCTAGGACTTGCTAAACAGAAACACACACCCTTATCTTTGCTCAGCTCCTGACCTCAAGCATTTGCATTTCCTTCTGTCTTCAATGTCCTGATGCTGTAAATGGGAGACTTCCACCTGGCTACCCTGTAGCTCTGAGGCGGCCTCTAGCCCTCTGACTTCCTTCCAGCGCAGAGCACCATTATTTGCTGTGGTATCCATTCCTGTTGCTCTAACACTCTAAGCAGAGCAGACTCTATTGTGATGTGGATGCAGCTTGCTCCTCAGGGCTCCCGTCCTCCCTGGCCCTGTCCTGGTCTTTTTACGTTGTGTTACAAATACTCAATTCTACAGTTATATCAGTTGTGTTCTCATTTCTGGGATAACACCTGACCAGAGACAATTTATAGAAAGAAAGGCTTTATTTTGGCTTAGAGCTTTGAGAGGAAGTTTCATCGTGGTGGGGAAACTGTGGTGCAGAAGCAAGGTTCCACCTCCCAGTGGCACCATCAACTTCCCCAACAGCATTATCAGCTGGGAATTAAGTAACGAGGCTTAATCACAAACACTCAAGGCTGTGAGAGAATTTTGCATTCAAACTCCCACACCAGCTCTATCAAAGCAGAAACACTCCTGTGGGATTAAACGCATACCAGGGAGAGTAGAATTATTGGCTCTTAAAGATCCAATCACCTGCTTTTAAAGATGCCATCATCTCAGCACTGTTACATTGAGGACCAGAATTCTAGCACACAAATTTTTAAGGGAGAAACCATATTCAGTTTGAAATAGGCCTGTTCTTTTTGTTTCTAAGAGGGAGTTTTAATATGGTCATGGATTTGTTTATCACTTGAGAAAAGTATTGAGAAAGAGATGTATTTCAAGACTTCTTTTTTTTTTTTTTTCACCTTTAATTCCTTCTCTCTCAAATGGCTTGGAATAGTGACAACAGGTAGGGGCTCCTAGCTGGGAGAAGAGGAATTATAAGTACTTTGAGTTTTAGGTAAGTATGTGGGGATAGTCACTTTTTAAAATATATTTATTTATTTGAAAGAGAGAGACAGAGGCAGAGAGAGAGAGAGAGAGAGAGAGAGAGAGAGAGGCAAATGGAGAGAGATGATGGGCGCATCATAACCTCTAGTCAATGCAAACGAACTCCAGACACATGCACCACGATGTTCATCTGGCTTCCATGGATGCTAGGGAATTGAACCTAGATCAGCAGGCAATTTCCTTAACTGTCAAGCCATCTCTCCAGCCTGGGGTTAGTCACTTCTAAGTGTCCTTAAGTTGGTGCTGGTCATTCCAATTCATGAATTATCAAAAGAATGATCCAAAAGCTCACTTCTGGGCTGAAGAAGGGGTCAGCAGTTAAGGTGCTTGCCCACAAAGCCTAATGACCCAGGTTCAATTTCCCAGTACCCATGTAAAGCCAGATGCACAAAGTTGCACATGCAGCTGGAGGACTTTTACAATGGCTATAGGCCCTGATGTGCACCATTCATTCTCTGTCTGCCCAACACACACACATACACTCACTCACACACACACACATACACACAAAAACATAAATAACCAATTCCTCTACCATTCTCATAGGGAAAACACTGATGTATGATCATAGTGTGTCCTACAGGATACAGAATAGAAGTTTGTGGATATGATAGAGAAACAAAGAGAGAAAATAGACAAAAGTCTATGGAAAATTCTTTCAAATAAAATATGACCACTTGTACATGAAATAAATAATAGAATTTTACTCAAATTTGATAACAGTCCCAAGCATTTAGATATTTTCATCACTGAGCTATGAGGCTGAAAAAATTAAACCAAAAATAGCTGAAAGCAAATTGAACCCATCATTGAGAAGAAAACTATGAGTTTTCCAAAGTGGTCATATGAAGAGGTGATCAAAGTTTGCTGCCAAAACTTATAATAAAACATGTAGGAATTTGTGCAGCTGGATTCTAACAGGAAACTAACCCATTGTTTTCTTAAATAGAACTCCCAAGTTTTTACAAGCTTCAGAGGAGGAAACAGAACCACCATTGAATTGATCAGCAAGTTGTATAGCTTTTTAAATATTCTTCCTCAAACTGCTTGTCCCTCATAATTATTGCTTTCTATTCGTGATATTGTAGTATGCTGAGGCTTTATTTTTAGTCTCATATATATATATATATATATATATATATATATATATATATATATATATATACACACATATATATACACACACATATATATGGACTATATACATAACATAATACAATCATTTCCTATTATTGTTGTTTGATTATTAAACTTTAGTATGAAAGAATGTATGTATATATATATGAACAAAATGATTCAATAATAGAAAGATTTTCTGAAATAATATCATGGGTTCTTTCATTTTTAAAAATTGAAATATAACTATCATCACAATTAAAATCCACAGAAATGTTATCGTAATTTTTTTTTCTAAAATTTAAACCTACGGAGATTATACTGGTTAGTTATCCAATTGCTGTGACAAAATATGTCAGAGAAAGGACCTAAAGGGTAGAATATTTATTTTAGCTTCTGGCCCTAATTTTAGCTCCTGGTTGCTTGGCTCTAGACACTTAAGCAGAGCACCATGGAGATGACATTGTGTGAGAGAGAACCTTCTTCACCTCTCTGTAGACAGAAAGCAGACAGACAAGGGGAAGCCAGGAATAAGATACTCCTTAGGACTTGCCCTTATCTAGATCCTACCTACTATAGTTTCTAGAACTTCCCAAGATAGCACCACCAGTTGGGGACCAAACTTCTAGCACATAACCTTTTGAATAGACATGTACTAGCTAAACAATAACACAGGCAAATTATTTCTTGAAACATTTACTGAATTCACATTTAGTTTTAAAATTTACAAAACTGGTTTTATAAAAAGTCTGATATTGCCCTGTATAGAAAGATTCATGTGCTACCTAAGAAAATATGTAATTCATATGCTCTCTTGAATTGGTTGAAATTATGTGATTAACCTTTCATTAATTGACAAGTAAATTATGTAATATTTTAAGTTATTAGTAATAAATATGATGTTACTGAATTATAGAAACCATCACACAATGTGCCTTTTCGCATGTACTGTCACTTGGGAACCTTGCTGTCTTGGAAATAAACTTACATGATGTTTATTGTTATCTACTTATGAAACAAAGGAGAATGAGCAGACTGTTCTTCACAGTGGATAGTCAGGAAGGGCAAGGAGGGGACTTTTTTGAACAGAGAATGGAACAAGGTGAGGAGGGCAACTACATGACTTTTATGAAGAATGCAATTCCACCACACAGGAAACAAATCCCAAGACTAGACAAAATAGTAGATATTATTTTTATTATAAAATTACCCTTTAAAAGATGTGCATGTATTCTTTCACTATAAAATGGCCATTATTTTTTTTTAAATAATGTTAAACTTTTGAAGAAAACTGTTTTTCTAAAATGATCAGTGTACTTCTAGTGTCTGCAGGAAGCATCAGAATGTGGATTCACCAAAGATGTCATTAGAAATAGATAAGAGCTTATCACTGAAGTAGACTTAAAAGCCACCCACCACAGCTCAGTTAATTTTGTAGAAGAAGGAGTGGACAGACTGTAAGAGCCACAGGTTGAAACATCATGCCCAGAAGCATTATCTATCCTTCATAATAAGTGACTACTGCTCCCACAGCACATAACCAGAAATATAGTGAATATCTGCAACTCCACTGAGGAGGGTCCCCAGCAGAATGGGGGCAGAGCCAGAGAAAAAAGGATACCAGCAAATGACATATCCAAATAAAATATGTAGATGATGATAATAATAATAACAATATAAAAAATAAATACACTAAAAATATGGTACAATAAAATTGAACAAATTTGATATTCAAATAAAAAGTTTATAAAACTTACATTTGTAAGTCAGAAAAGTGATTTATAAGTAACGTTCTTAAGATAAATATTCAGGTGATGAATCCTAAGTAAACTTTGATTTACAAATGTTTTTATTGCCCTTGGCATTCAAGTGGATGATTTATGAGTCAGTGTACTAAAATCTGTAATTTGGTCGGGCATTAATCTTACTCTACAATTTCTGTCTTAACATGTAATTCATAAACCCCTGTCAATATAGAGTTTTGGTTATCTAAATAATCTACACTCCACAGTTCATCTCACACATTGTTATTTCAGAATCCTGGTAATAAAAACATTATTTTCATGCAATTTAGTTAAATAAAAACAGCAGATAGAGCCTGGCAAAGTGGTTCATACCTGTAAATCCAAGTACTAAGAACAGCTGAGACAGGAGGATTTCTATAAGTTCAAGACCATCCTGGGCCCCATCATGAGTTCCAGAATAGTCTGAGCTATATACAGTGTGAAACCTGTCTAAAAAAAAAAAAAAAGATAAACTAGATTTGATAATATGCCAACATTCGTGTAAATAAGTATTTTCATGCAGTCCACTTATAGGAAATGCAGTTGAATCTCATCTATTAAAAATTTAAAAGCAGGGCTGGAGAGATGGCTTAGCAGTTAAGCGCTTGCCTGTGAAGCCTAAGGACCCCGGTTTGAGGCTTGATTCCCCAGAACCCACCTTAGCCAGATGCACAAGGGAGCGCACGCGTCTGGAGTTCATTTGCAGTGGCTGGAGGCCCTGGCGCGTCCATTCTCTCTTTCTCTCTCTGTCGCTCTCAAATAAATAAGAATAAACAAAAAAAATTTTTTAAAAATTAAAAGCACAAAACAGCAAAACCAACAGCAACAATAAGGTGACAGTTGATTAGAACTTTATATTCATGTGTGTTGAATAGTAGAAGTGAGCTCTAAACTCACTGATAATTTCAACATGTTTTAGGTTTGTAATTTAAATTCTTTCTGACAGTGTCTTCCAGATACTTAGGATTCATGTATCAGTGATGTCCAGTTTTCTTTTGATGTCCAATATACACTATTCAATAGAAATTGAATTTTAATATAATACCACGAAGTCCCAGGATAAATACTGTACTATCAGACTATCTTGTAAGTACAACTGGAAATTTGACCAACTTACATGTGATTATGTGCACCAGAAGTCCATATCCTGTCTGGAACACAAAATTAGTTCATGTTCAGGCATAGAAAACATTGGCCCCAGACATTAAGGTCACCAACCCTTTAATCCCTGGGGTGCTTATGCCTGGACAAGTAAATTAGTTTTTTTAAAAAAAAACTTCCATATTTTAAAACATAATTTAAATCTTTTTAATACAAGGAGATCTTTTTTATTTCTTTGTAAAATTCACTGAATAAAATGTATTTTAAGTCATAAAATACATGTATAAAAACCCAACATTCTTATGCTAGACATTGCTCATTCATTGTGGAAATAAAAGTAAATGTAACTCAGGGTTAGAGAGATGGCTTAGTGGTTAAGCACTTGCTTGTGAAGCCTAAGGTCACTGGTTCAATGCTTGATTCCCCAATACCCACGTAAGCCAGATGCAAAAGTTGGTGCATTCATCTGGAGTTCCTTTGCAGTGGCTGGAGGCCCTAGTGTGCCCATCCTCTCTGTCTCTCTGCCTCTTTCTCTCTCTGTCTGTCGCTCTCAAATAAATAAAAATAAATAATAAAAACAAATGTAAATCAACCCTCAAAATTATAAAGTATAAAAATGTAATTGGGAATCTTTGACTGACTGTAGATCCAACAGCCTTGCTAAGTTCATTCAGTACTTCCAGCAAAAATTTCACACAGTGGTTAGGATCTTCAATGCCAAACTGTAGACAATAGATAGATAGATGGTAGACAGCAAGCTAGGTAGGTAGGCACATACATACATGCATACACACACACACACACACACACACACACATCCTTGAATGATAGATATATAGATAGATTAATAGAGCGCTGGGAGATGGACCCATGGATAAAGTGCTTGCTATGAAGGCATGCGGACCTGAGCTCATGTTCCCGGCACCCACATACATGCTGGGTTTGGTGGGATGTGCCTACAGTGCCACTGCTGGGGAAGTGGAGACAGAAGAACCCCAGCAACTTGCTGGCTAGCTCATCTGGCTGAACTGGTGAGCTATACTTTCAGCAAGAGACCTTGTCTTAAAACAAGGTGGAGAGGCTGGAAAAATGGCTCAGTGTTTAAAGGTGCATGCTTACAGAGCCTGAAGGCTTAGGTTCAATTCCACAACCACACACATAAACTGTATACAAAATGTCATATAAGCCTCTGGGGTTCATATATACACATATACATGTGTGTGTGTGTGTGTGTGTGTGTGTGTATACACACCAGAAACGCACATACATGCAAAAAATACACAGAACTTTACCTTCACGTTCTAATTTATGTCTTTTCTTTCTTTTTTTCTTTATTTTCTGATAATTATTCACCGAAGTTAGAAAAAGATATATTTGCCTGGTTCTAGAACTTAGGGACAAAAGCTCAATTAAGTGTGACATTAACCATTTCACTGATCCTCTTCATTAAATGGAAGGAATTGACTTTCTATTCTTAACTTACTGACTTTTTGCCAGGTATGGTGGCATATGTCTTTAATCTCACAACGTGGGAGACTGAGGTAGGAAGATTACCAAGAGTTTGAGGCCAGCCTGAGGCTACAGAGTGAGTTCCAAGCCAGCCTGGGGTAGAATGAGATTCTGCCTAGTGTTTTCTAACTCAATGATTTTTTATAAGAAATTAAGCATCTTATCAAGGTCTTTTAGAATCTATTGAAGAGATAGCATGTTTAGTCATATTTAACAATGTTTCAAGAGGCTGATTTTCAAATTTGAAATCACCCATACATTCCTGGGGCAATATCACAAGCACAATCACACACCCAGAGCACACAGAGACACATACATCCACTCACCTTATTCTTCATGTATGGTGGGGTTAATACTACATCTTTCCAGCCTCTACCTGATTCTAATTTAAGTGTCCACCTCCCTGATATTTTGTATTCAAAGTATCATTCATCTACACAAGAAATAATTCTTGGTTTCAAAAGTTATTCTGGCAAACCCATCTTTAAACTGGCACACTGTTTCTTTTATATGTGTTTTGTCATAGTTATCACTTTTATATTCATTGAAATTGCTTTTGAATTTCAATTTTCATCTTATCTATTGGTTATTTTAGTTTATTTCTTTGTATGTTGTTTTCAGTGATATTCTTACACATTTTAATTAATACCTTTAATATTTCAGCATATTGAAATCTAATGTACCACGTCTTGCAAAATGCAATAGCTGTTATGTCTTTTATACCACCACCCTGTAAGTTCTGCTATTGTTTTCATGTTTTACATGATATATTATCCATGCTGTTATTTTAATTTATTCTCATGCATGTATTTACTCGTGTGTGTGCCGGTATGTACTTGTATTTGTGTGTGTGTGTGTGTGTGTAGGTAAGATGACAACCTCAGGTGTCATCCTCAGAAACACCACTGACCTCCTTGGAGACAGAAGGTTTCTCATTTGCCTAGCTCACCAAGCAGGCTAGAATGGCTTGGCCATTGAACCTCACAGATCCTCCTGTCTCTGCCTCCCCAGTGTTGGGATTGCAGGTGTGAACTGCCATGCCTGACATTTTTTACGTAGATCCTGGGAATTAAACATGTTTGCAAGGTAAGCACTTTATAGAATGAGCTACCTCTCTATTCCCTACAATTAAAATTTTAAACAAGCATAAACTTTTAAAGGAATTAAGACCTGAATTTGCAGTGGAAGATACAACTGAGTGGTAAGACATGTGTGAGGTTCAATTCCCAGCACTGAAAAAATTTGAGTTTTTATGTGCCATAATTTCCCTACTTCATGAAGAATTTGCTTTAGTTTTATTTTTGGAGGATTGGTGTATATACTGGAAAATTATCATTATTTTTATTAATCTGAAAATGCCCACATTTCATCCTTTCATATATAAGTTATTTTTGCCACATATAATATTCTGGGCTGGTGATTTATTGCTTTTATTGTACAGTTTAAAGATGCCGTTCTACTATTTCCAGCCTCTGTTGTTTCTCCTAGAAAGCCATTGGTAATTTATATCTTTGCTCCTGGATGTATATTCTTTTATTATCTTTTATTATACTTTCAGATTTCTGTTTATCTTTTGTTTCCATCGAATTAATTGGGATAGTTTCAAAGGTTTTACTACCTTATATTTACATTATAAAGGATGCCTGGGATTTGAGAATATAAAAAAATGTAAGGATATTTTTTTTACTCTTTCTTCAAATGTTGGATCTTGGGCTGGAGAGATGGCTTAGTAGTTAAGCGCTTGCCTGTGAAGCCTAAGGACCCCAGTTTGAGGCTCGGTTCCCCAGGTCCCACGTTAGCCAGATGCACAAGGGGGCGCACGCGTCTGGAGTTCATTTGCAGAGGCTGGAAGCCCTGGCGCGCCCATTCTCTCTCTCTCCCTCTATCTGTCTTTCTCTCTGTGTCTGTCGCTCTCAAATAAATAAATAAATAATTTTAAAAAAAATGTTGGATCTATCTGATCTCCCTTCTTATCTCCTTTAAAATGTCATATATGTATTTGGCCTTTTTATATAGCTCCATAGATTACTGAAACTCCTCATTTTGTGTCTTTTGTTCTCTTTGTTCTCCCAATATAAATATGAGTGTGATATCTTCAAACCAATAATCTGTCTTTCATCTTCAATGTGCTTTTAAAACTTCTAATATTTTGTTTCACATTTTATTTATCTTACTAGAATTTTCATTTGGATCTCTTTAGTTACCTCTCTCACTAGGATTTTCTATTTACTCATTAATCAAAGATAATTCTTTATCCTTGAACTTAT
This sequence comes from Jaculus jaculus, assembly GCF_020740685.1. Classification (NCBI taxonomy): domain Eukaryota; kingdom Metazoa; phylum Chordata; class Mammalia; order Rodentia; family Dipodidae; genus Jaculus; species Jaculus jaculus. The sequence continues at coordinate 150,957,359 of NC_059106.1, read as the reverse complement.
TTATAATATTATATTAAAATTCATGTCAACTGGTGGCACATGCTCATAATCCCAGCACTTAGGAGGCCAAGGTAGGAGGATCACTGTGAGTTCAAGGCTAATCTGAGATATAGTGAATTCTAGGTCAGCCTGAGCTAGAGTAAGACCCTACTTCTAAAAACCAAGACAAACAAAAAAATCAAGCAAATAGATTTGAACATGCTATTTATTTATCTTTATTTCTTTAGTTATCTTTCTTCTTGAGCATGTATTTATTAATTTGAAATTATATTTTAGACATTGAAAAAATACATGGCAGATACTGGTTTCTTCCTTTTCTCCATTTTGATTTTCTGTTTGTGTTTATCAGGTAGTTAACTTGGCAAGACTCAAATCTAGTTTTTTTCACACCTGCATTGGATAAAAATCTAAAATCTTTGCTCAGTTTTTTTTGGCTTTCAGAGGTCTACTGGGAGCTCATTTCATAAAAGTACAGTTCCTAGGTCCTCTTGAGAGCTTTCCCAGAATGCCTTTGCAAACTATGATATTCCGTGCTTTGTAATTTCTCCTTACTTTGATTTCCCCTCTCACTTTCCACTGGCTTGTTAGTCATAACCTCTGACCTGGTTTGTAAAACTAGTACTTCAGGACTTCCTGTCCAAAGTGTATACAGCTTGCTTCCTTTGACTGGGCCATGCCCTTCGGCAAACAGCCCTACCAATGGAAAACTGACTTATTTCTGCTTCCTTCTTCCTAGTTTTGTTTTTAATTTTATTTTTTTGCTTTTTATAGCTTTATTTAATGAGAAGAGAGAAGATTTCTACCAATTACATAAGAACAAATACATTTACACATACAAAGATCCTCTTGTGTATATACTGAAATTCATAAACAGGTCTAAAATTCGCAGTAACTATTATTTATTTTTATGTGGAGATTTACCATTTTATCAACTTTTCACTTATGGAAAGAGGTTCTGGGTTTCAGAGTGTCTTTATATATGTGTGTGTGTGTGTGTGTGTGTGTGTATCTCCTTTAGTCATATATATATGTATGTATGTATATATAGCCTGATTCCAGAAGGGCAGAAGGGCAGAAGTGGCCTGCTGTCCATCACACGGTGTCCACTTACAGCTACCAGGCATTTGTATTTTGGAGGTACTCTTCTCCTGAGTTCAACACACAATGCACAAGGGTGACCCCAATCTTGTCAAACTACACTTTGTTCACTATTCTTCAAATACAAATTTCTACTTCTTGTCTCCTTGCCATGCCCTCCCTCTTCCTTCAGTTTCTCTCATCTGGATTCCAGCATAAGTTTAACATTTCAAGGGCTGAAGGCTCATCTTCCCACTGAAGGAAAACATCCTCCTGGCTATTTTACCCCAGTCACTTATGATTTGACATTCTTTAGCCTTTATCAAGCATGTGGCACTGTTTTAATTCTGTTCATTTATCTTTTCACAAGCTTTTGAGTCATCTTTGATTAGATTTCAAGCACCTTACAGATTCCTGTATTGTTTTCCCTATATTAAACATAGGCCTATATACTAGAAGTGAAATATTGGCTTTATGACCCAACATATGTACATTTAGTAAACACTAAATTTTCTCCAACAAATCTATATTATTTGTAGACACATGGATATTGGATCATCCCTCTTCTGATTTTTCTCAAAAAGTTCACCCATGATGCGCTTCCTTTTGGCAGCTCCTTATGGTCTAGTTTGTTCAGAGCCTCCTCAGGAGCAATGGTGGCTTCCCATCGAATTGGTTCCATGTTTCTGTCAAGCTCTGTCCTCCTAAGTAACCTCGTGAACCCCTGAACAACTTCTCAGGTGCTTCAGGGACCCCTACTCCAGTAACGCTTGGGTCGTGGGTTATTCATTAATTGTTCAGAGGCTCTGGAGCAATCTGAAAACGTGGAAAAGCTCCTTGCTGGCGTGCCCCGCTGGCAACTCTTCCCCTTGGTTTCATTCTCATAAATTAAGATGACAGCTGGAGGCTGGAATCTCACTCCACATTTCTTGGCAGTGTACATCATTTTCATATATACTTCATGGCAAATCACAGAAAATACTGACTGTCCAGCAGACACATGCTTTCTTCCTGCTTGGCGACATTTCGCCTGGAGCCTTCTGTTGTAGCTCACTGTCCACGGGTATCTCCGGTACCTTCTAGACCTGCTCACGGATTCCATTCATCGGGGCCAGGGCTCTGTCCATCCACCTGTTTCCGGGCCAGTGACTGTAAAGACACTGACCCGTGTTCCCCACGGCACCTAAGTGGGCATGGATTTCCCCACACAAACCCCATCCTTCCCCGAGTCACCTCCAGGGACTGACCCTCTACACGTTTGGGAAGTGCCTCTCTTATGCCCCTTCTTTCTAGGTTTTACTCTCTTCAAATTAATGCCCCTGTTTGGTTTCTCTCCAGTGACTTTTTGGACTTGTTTTTATATTTTATCAAAAGTTTGTAGCTGTTTTCTGTGGCAGGATTATACCAACAGTAAATCCTTACTCCACGATTATCCTTCTTCCAGGCGAAAAATCCTACATGTCTCTGGTCATTGTAGTTGATGAACTCAGACTAATGTCTTAAACAGAGGTGCTAAAAGCATCAGAGAACATCAAGAAAATTCTTTTAAGAATTGATTTTAAAAAAATAGCTGACTTCCTTAAAATGTCATTGTGCCTGTTTTCCACTTACTGTTTTATTAAATCACAGAGAAGGAGATTATGGGGTGGGGATGGGAAAGCAAATCCCACACATAATAGATTGTTGTTTATAAATGCACTAAAGCTTCTGGCTACTTAGTGTAGATCAAATGCAAATGTCTGTCTGTGACTCCTTCACAAAGCAAAATCAGGAAAGGAATCTGAAAACTCACTAGGACAGAAAGAAGAGAGCAGACAAAAGAAATCACGTTTTGAAACCTGGAAAATCATTTAAGCCCTGGAAACTGCTTTAGACCAGAGAAAGCACAATGTTGAAACACAAGTACAGTCAGACTGAAGGCCAAAGAGAGGGTCATTTCCAAACAAAACCACGGAAACCGACAGGGATGGAGACAGCAGATGCTTTCAAGGTAGGTATGCAAAATAGGGGGCTAGAAACTAGACTATGTATAGAAAGTCTTGCAAGAGAACTTGTGCTTCCATCATCTTTTCAGGGGGAAATGAGGAGTCTATTCTTGGAGAGGTTTCATCACACTCCCTAATATGGAGATAATGGCAAATATGTCTGAGTTTACAGAGTGAGCCACTGTACTGATATTGGAGGGCTGTTGGAAAGCCCTCCCAGTGGAGAAGATTACCTCTCTGTCTGGCTTGGGAAAAGCTGGAGGCCAAGTTTACAAACCAGCCCTGGGAGACTGGTGAACAGTCTCCTAGAAAAATTGATCCACCCACAAGTAAAGACTTCTAGCAAGAATTTGAACCAGAAGGCCCGTGAACTTTAATAACAGCAATAATCCTCTCAGAAGTAACTTCTGAAAGTTAATATTGATTTTCATTACTGAATGTAGGCAGCAAACCATCACAGTATAATCATACCCATGTCTCTGTGGCCCACAGAAATCACAGCAGTGCCTCAGCCTCTAAGGTACTTGCCTAGAAAGCCTAAGGATGAAAGTTTGACTCCTCAGTATCCACGTAAAGACTGATGCACAAGGTGACATGTGCATCTAGATCTCATTTGCAGTGGATAGGGACCCTGGTATGCCCTATCTCTCCCCCTCTCTCCTCTCTCTCTCTCTCTCTCCCTCTCTATGTGTGCGCCTCTTTCTCTCACTCTCTCAAATAAATTAACAAATAAAACATTTAAAAACAGTAGTTTTCTTATCACATGACTCATTGCACATATCTGAAAAAAGCATCAGTATTTTAAAATTATGGCAATCAAAAGATGTAATTTTGACACAGGTCCCTTGTGTTTTTACCAGATTACCATAGCATCAAAAAGTTTAAGAGACTTTGAACTATGGACCCAAGCATTAGAAGTTGTCTCAACCAAATAATGTCCCTAGAACCCACAGTAGCAAACTAACCAATGAGAGATTCACAAGTTGATATGCTACTCAACCTTCTAAATTTGGTTATTCTGAGCCCCTTCTTCTTCTTCTTCTTCCTCTTCTTCCTCTTCTTCTTCTTCTTCTTCTTCTTCTTCTTCTTCTTCTTCTTCTTCTTCTTCTTCTTCTTCCTCTTCTTCTTCTTCTTCTTCTTCTTCTCCTCCTCCTCCTCCTCCTCCTTCTTTTTTTTTTTTTTTTTCATTTGGCTATTACTGGGAATTAAACCTAGATCCTCATGATGCATGCTAGGCAAGTGCTCACCCACTGTGGTATATCCCCAGCCCTTTTTTAGTTTATTTATTTATTTATTTTTTTGTTTTCAAAGTATCACTAACTTATCTACACAAGCCTTGGACTTAAGATCTAAGAAAGACCTGCCATTTTACAAAGTCTCAAAAGCTAAGAAAGTTATAAACAGAACAAAACAGAATAAGAATTGTAGAAAAAGCAAATGCATAAAAGAAGTATCTTGGGCTATGGACATGGTTCAGCCACAAAAGGTTTGTGCATGCAAAGTCTGTAGGTCTGGGTTTAATTCCCCAGTACCCACATAAAGCCAGATGCACAAAATGGTGCATGCATTTGGAGTTTGTTTGCAGCAGCAAGAGGCCCAGGTGCATCCATTCTCTCTCTTGCTCTCTCTCTCTCTCTCAAACACAGAAATAAAAATATTGAAAAGAAATTTTTAATAACCTAATAAAATGAAAATCAAAACAGCATCTATAAAACAAAGCCAGGATGAGGCATACAAAGAGCAGCTCTTAGTTTAAAAAAATGTAGCTTTGATAAAAATTGAACAAAGAATTAGAAAGCAATATTCAGGACAAAAATTGCTTTTATTCTTCTAGGAAGCAAAGTAAAATTTAGAGAGATAGAAGTAGTATTTGTCAACTACTTATTTTACATTTAAAAGCATGGTTCATCTCAGTAAGCACCTGCTGGCTTCCATATTTGCAAACTATCACTCCATTGTAGGTCCCCTGTCTCTATCAGGCAGGTCATCAGCATTTTTTTTCTTTAAGGAGTTATCAATATCTGATAAAGGAATGGTATGTCTCTGTGGTATTCACTGCTGTTACTTACTGATTCAGCCTACTATAGCAAGTATTCTAGACAGCGTAGCTTAAAAATAATAGAAACTTATTTTTCATGGTCCTGGAAATGGGTAGTACAAGATCATTTTTCTCATAGATGAAGTGTGGTTTTGCTTTCTCACAGATGCCTTTTCACTGTGATCACATTTGATGGGAGGGATATTATTATTATTATTATTATTAGTTTGGCTTTTCAATGTAGATTTCCACTCTAGCTCGGGTTATCCTGGAATTTACTATGTAATCTCAGGGTGACCTCAAACTCACAGCAATCCTCCTACCTCTGCCTCCGAAGTGCTGGGATTAAAGTTGTGCGCCACCATGCCTGGCTTAATCAATCCCATTCTTGATGGCTCACCTCCCATGAACTAATCACTTAACCAAAGGTCTTACCTCCTACAAGCATCATATCGGAGACCAGGCTTCAGCATAGGAATTTTGATGTAAACATTTAGACTTTCATAATCTCCAGAATCTTCTAGCTTTCCACTTAACAGTTCCATGATAGATTTGCTCCAGGTTTGAACATAATCCTTGACTTGCTTTGGCTAGCATATAGGTTACCTTTCTTGATGCTGTAAAAAATACTAGACAATAACCAACTTAAGGGAGGGATGGCATAGTGGCATGAGTAGGAGGTATTTGGTTATATTGCACCCTCAGCCAGAGAGCAGTGAGAAGATAGGAAATGGGGCTGGGTTGAGAAACCTCAAGGCCCATGCCCAGTGACCCACTTTGCTAACTGGGCCCCACTAAGTAGTGAGAAGATATTCAAGCACATTAGTCTACAAGGGACAAATGACAATAAAACCACGTAGCTAGAAGGCATGTGCAACACTTCTGGAAAGAAGTTTTTAGAATTAGTTCATAATCTGACACATTCACTTCTCTGTTCCAATGAAAAAGCTACTTCCAGCCTGAATTGCTGAGTTCCAGGGAAGGACAAGTCCTCGTTTCTGCTTAGTTAGCTTGTACGTAAAACTTGAGCAAAAGATGAACCTTGGTTGGGGGTGGGATGGCACCTTAGTCAGCAAAGTACTCACCTCACACCACTCACTTTAATTCAGTCTCCAGTACCCATGTAAAATGCAGGCATGGTCTTGCATACTTATAATCCTAGTGCTGGCTAGGCAGACATAGGAGCCGTGGGACTGATGGGAAAACCAGTTTAACCTAATGGGTGAGTTCCAGGCCAATGAGAAACCTTATCTCAGAAAAGGTGGATGGCATTGCTGAGGAAGACACTCAAGGTTGTCTTTTGGTATACACACACAAACATACACATAAATCTTGCTTGGATCCAACACTAAGAGTTCCAAGTTCAAGTTATTTATATTGCACTAAGGACCTCTCTGCATCTGCTTTTCTGTGACCTCAGTTAGAATTGCTATGGTTTGAATGTGTACCCTAGGGCTTCCTGTGTAGGAAACCTAACCCCCAAATTCATATGTTGATGGCATTTAAAAATAGGCCTTTTGGAGACTTTAGGATTAGATGAACACATGACTGTAGGGAATCCTACAATTACAGTAGTGACTTTGTAAGAAAAGGATGAAACAGGAACTATCTTGTTCTCTTACTGTGACGCCCTGTCCCATGTTATGACACAAGACTTCACCACATGCAAAACAGATGCCAATGCTGTGCTCTGGGGCTTCCAAGATTCCAGACTCAGGAGCTAAAGGAACGGCTATTCTTTATATATGACATGCTCGTCAGAATTTCGCTGTTGATATTTTGAGGCGGGGTTTCATGTAGGCAAGGTTGGGTGCAACCAAAGATGAACCTTTGGATTCCTGAATCTCCTGACTCCACCTCACGAGTTCTGCAAGTGAGGGTGTTTGCCACCACACCTGGCTCGGGATTTTGTGACAGTCGCATCAAAGAGGCTAAGACACAATCCAAAGAATCAAGGGACAAAAGAAGGGAACAGAGTAAGTAGAGCAGTGTCCCTTAAAGCCTGAGCTATTCTCCTGTACACCAGTGCATTGTTCTCAAACACTGCCCATATCCCTGCCTGATTTCAGCACCATAAAAACTCTGAGACTTCATAGATGCTGTCCTTACTGAAACCTTTAAAACCTCTCTCCTAGCCCATTTCATTGCTCATTTATCATGCCCATTAGTTGCAGTTTTCTTCCTTCATCTCTTTCCTTGGAAAATCCTCAGAACCCCACTTGTGAACGAAGGTTCATCTCTTAAAGCTCCTCCAGTCTGCGTTCCTTCACAGACCTGGGCAGTACTAAGTCTCTCATTCCCTGGCTCCTCTGGCTGGAACTTCCAGAATTAGGAGTTGAGCATATCTGGGTTGCCACACAACAAGTCCTCGGTGACTAGCTACTGAATGGCTAAACAAACAAAAGGTGCATCCAGAAAGCACAGAATAAGTCTAAAGGATGCAGAAATCATGTGGTTTGGTTGAATGAAGAAAGAAATACTGAGGGAGAGATGAAAGCCACCTCAGTTAAAGGACTGTGATGTAGTGGAGTCCAAGAAACATCACTGCTCATACTCACTTCATCCCAGTGTCTCGGGGCTGCTAGAGTTATAAAAATGCTACGTGAAAAAAATCAAAGGGCAAAAATGTTACCATTTTCTTTCCATCTGATTATTGATTTTTAAAAGCAAAGCTTCAGGCCCTTTATAATCACATTAGATGGACTCCTGCCATGTTTTTTTTTCTAACAAAACCCTCTGAAGTATGGAGGAAACTTCATTTTAAATGAAATAAAGTAGCTTCTACCTTCTAAAAATGACTTAAGTTACTGTCATACCTGATTTTGAAATTTTATATCTGGATATTATCTTCCACGGGCAGGTGTTGTGCACTATTTCTTCCTTCATATCGATGTCCTATCCATTTGTTAAAAGCATAATAAGGTGCCTCTTGGTAAAGGGGGGCTTAATACCCATGTGTGACTTTTCACCAAGTGTTATAGCCATTCTCTGCTTTAAGCTTCTCTGAAAACTGAACACCTGATAGCAAATGACACATACAAATTCTGACACTTGCAGGAGAGGGAAATTCTGAGCGTCCTCTGGGGAGACCTCAGTTCCCACCACTCTCAACCCTGCCAGAGAATCCAAAGTAACCCGTGGAGAGTGGGACTCTGATAATGGTTGCTGATTCAGAACAGCAGCATAGACAAGGAAAACAAGCCAGGATGCAGACATTCATTGTAAAGTACATGAAATTGGAGAGCCTTTGCTGCTGTAATGAAGAAATTAGACAAATAGAAGGGGAAATAAAAATGTATCATAGTGGCTGGAGAGATGGCTTAGTGGTTAAGGCACTTGCTTGTAAAGCAAAGGACCCAAATCAATTCCCCAGGACCCATGTAAAGCCAGATGCATAAGGTGGTACATGCATCTGGAGGTCACTAGCAGTAGCTGGAGGCCCTGGCACATCCATATTCTCTCTCTTCCTCTCTCTTTCTGTCTGTCTGTCTCTCTCTCTCTTTTTCTCTCTCTCTAATAAATAAAAATAAAAAGTGTTTAAAATATACACCACAGCATATTAGTGAAATATTGATGAAGAACTTTTGCAGTTTTTTTTTTGAGATTCTGATTGATTAATTAGTTAAATTGCTCTGAAATAAAGAGCTGACATGGGGACAGAAATAGTGCAGATGGCATATTGTATGTGCTTGGTGCTCATGCTCCACATCAATGGTGCAATTAGGCAATTGAAACTGAATTTTATATCATTTAAATCAATCATACACCTATGCCAGCATTTCTGATGATATAGCTTAGTGTTTCAACACAGTTCATCACTGTCATTGGAAAAGAAGGGGTGGGTGACAACAATGTGAAAATGTCAATGAGAGAGCTTTTGAAGACCCGTTATTTATTATACCAAAGGTCTAGGGGCTAACTTCTTAACCTTTGAATATACCTCTGCACCTCAATCACTCTACCAAACAACTAACTGCTCAATAAGGTAAAATCCAATGACAGTGAACCACAGTGACCTCTGTCACAAGCAGCACCACCTAAAACTGATACCTTTAAATTAAATGAAATAAGGATTGATGGCATTGTCCTTGGCTGTTAGAGCCATGCCCATCTCTGCCTTCCTGATCTGTTTTAAAATGTCATGCTGCTGGTTCAGCCAGCCTCCCCATCAGCAGTGGGCCACTTCTTCCTGTACCATGCAAATCGCTGCTACTGTAACACATGCATTGGGCAGATTTGTTCCACTTTAGGCAAAATAAAGTTCATCTGCATCTAAAACTAAAATAATTACTGTGAGTACCTCTATTCTTCACAAAATAATTACTTTGCAAATGCAATGCCTCACACTCAATGAATGTGTCTAGTGTGTGCTAATAAGGGATTCAGATTCCAGAAAGAAAAAATACTTCTATCTTATTCCTCAGCTACTCAATTATTTCATTAAACTCTGCATGCCTCCCTAAAAAATAAAAAAGGGACAGATATGAGAAACCCTGATGTGCCAGAACTGGACGGACTTTGAACAAGTCATTCTATGACTCCAAATGCTTCAGTTGCCGTTTTCTAACTAGGGAACCTTAGGCAAGTGAGTAAAATGCTTTTGAGGCTCACTTTGTCTATACATTAGGTAGCAGTAACAAGATGTACAAGATTTTTCCAGTATGTGCAAGGCACCTTTTATACATTCTATGGAGTGACACTTTTAACCTTAATGAGAAGAGGGATGTGGTAATTTTTCCACTCAGACTGATGACCTTTAATTTGCTGCAAATAATGGAATATGTTGCTATAAAGGAGATAGTAAACCAATAAAATTGTACAGTGCTAGCCCACCACTCTATGGGAACATTTGTGAAAGGCTTTGAAGACTTTTTTTCTTTGAGTGTTCCTCCTTCTCTTACAGGCTTTTCTTCTCGGGTCACATATAACCAGTAGCCACACTCTTTAGTCACAGTGTGTCAACTTGATTTCTGATGAGGAAATGACTCTTCTCTTAAGTGTAAATAATGATATCCCAATGGATTCAAATGAATCAAATTTTATTTCCATTCTTCCCCTGATTTAAGCACTTTCCAAAGTTGCATTAATACATTTGTGGAAAATATTATTCAAAAGGAATCTCTAAAAGAAATCAAAGGCTTTAAAATGTAAACTTTTGATGATAAAACCAAAAATAAAGTTAACAAAATGATAATACTTTTGTATAAAATAATCTTTTCTATTTATACTCTTAGAATAAGTTTTTTCTGTAATATAGCTTGCTTATTTTTGATTGATTGTTGATTTGATTTCTACTAGAACATTTCTGGATTCTTACTCATTGCAAGTGTTGCTAAATGTTGTGCTTGACTCTTAAAAGAGTTTCTGTGGTTTATTTCTATATGATACTTATACAAGTTCACTTCTTTGAGCCTTAAACAAAATTGTAATAATGGTTATTCAGCTTTCACTATCTCTGACTTTGTAGGATATTACATTCCTAGAGATCCACCAGCTGGGAAGACTCAGTGATTACTGAACTGTTATGTTATTTGAACAAAATATTCTCCTGGAACCCATAAAAGATTCTGATGTCTCAAATTGTAGTCTACCTTTGTATTTGGCAGCAGCATTCTACAAAATAGCCCTGCTCGAGAGAAGTTGTGCTTTGCTTTTGTAAGGTTCATCGGGCCATAGTCATACAAAATAAAAGGAATATACAAACTCAGCAATACAACAGAGTGAATCCATGCTAGCACAGGCCACTTTTAATTTATGATGTAAACAGCTCTATTCACCTGTTTGTAATTGCCTACATAGTGAAAGTTGTCTACATTCCAAAAGAATGTTAAACTACCTACTAGACTTTCCTTTCTGTCTGTTTTTCTATCATTTGAGGTTTATTTGACATTGATTGATTTCAAATAAAAGTGATTTGACTTTATTTAGATATATGGGTTGGATTATTTTATATTATAATTAAAGTCTACCAAGTTCATCCAATTTCAGAGAAAGACAGGGAGAGGTATAGAACCCATAATACTTTAGATATTAAGTTTGTTTAGCTCTAAATTCCAAAGATTTTCTTATTTTCATAAAAATGTTGTCCTATGTTGAACAAAAGGAGACACAAGACTGGAAATCTTTCTAGACTTCTTTCTGGGTCTCCATTACTCCAGCTACCCAAATGCCTTCTTTTTTTGTACTTTTTTTATAAGACAGGGAAAGAGAGAGAGAGTTGATGCACCAGGATCTCCAGCTACTGCAATTGAGCTCTAGATATGTGCACCATCTTGATTGCAAATGTGGCCTTGCATGCTGGCACCATTTTGTGCATCTGACATATGGTGGGATGTGGAGAGTCAAACATGGGTCCTTAGGTTTTGCAGGCAAGCACCTTAGCCATATTTCCAGCTCTGAAATGTTTTCTTTTAAAAATATTTTATTTTTATTTATTTATTTGAGAGAGAGAGAGAAATAGGCAGAGAAAACACAGAGAGGGAATGGGAGGACTCGGGCTTCCAGCCACTGCAAGTGAACTCCAGATGCATGTGTCCCCTTGTGCATCTGTGAAATACCTTCTTTTCTGAACATCCATGTTTAATATGAAATTATTCATAATGTCAAAGCAACAAAATCAACCCAGGTACTTGTCCAGAATTTAGCTAAACATCAAAAGCAAACATATAATCAGAAAAAAACAAGTGTCTATATATTAGGAAATAATTCTTTTTATTATTAGATATGGAAACATTTTGTATGTAAACATCACATGTTGATACCAAACACCTTGAGGACTGTGGATCATGCAGTATGGTGGGGGGAAGTAGGCTATGTCTCTGTGCAAAATGTCCAGCCTGTGGCTCTAGCAATCTTTCCACCCCTTCTTCCACAAAATTCCCTGAGCCATGCTGGGAGCATTTTAAGTCTACTTCAGTGATGGGCACTTAGGAACATCTGGATCTCTGGTTTGATAGATGTTGAGTGTCCTCAGTATCTTTCTCCATCACCCTTGTGCTGATATCAGCTTAACTAAGAAAGCAGCACTCTTGCTAGTTTCCCCAGTTCCTCTGTGGCTTCAGCTGGAGCTGGGGTGGAATGCACTGGGTTGTTTATCTCTTCAGGTCCAGCTCCCATATGAAGAAGAGAAGTAGATTCTCCAATGAAGAAGGAAGTAGGCACCATTAAATGGGATAACCATTATTAATTTAGAGAGAATTAAAATGGATTAGACCCTCTTATAATCCAAGGTTAATGGGAGTTTGACAATGGAAAGCAGAATCATTATTTGGATATGGTTCTGACTTGTTTCCCAGTGCTAGATATGATGTTCTTTCCACTGAGTAGATCTTTGAGCAAATCCAAGAGCAGTTGGATACCCACAATGGCTGTGTGCCACTATTGCACTTGTGTGAGCATCACATCATGTTGTTTGCTTCTGAGTCACTTAGACTTTGAGTTGCTTGGAAAAATGTTCACCACTTTCCCCTGGTAGCTCATGTAGTGCCTTCAAGCACTATAAGGGCTAATTGTCTGGAGATTGGCTGTCCTCTGGATTCCAACCAGCTCTCTCCATGGTCCATGCCCACAGTGACTGATGTCTTCAGCAGTAGGGTCTTACCATTAACCTCTGGTGAGTAATCAACTTCTGTGACATAAATCTGTCTTCTTTGTTTTGGGAGACCTAGTGGGTCCCTCTGATCAACAGCTCATTGTAGATATAGACCAGATCCTGGTATAGGGAATTAAAGACCAGCACCAAGGGAAAAGAAAAAATAAAAAGCCAGAAAAGAAAGAGAAACAATAAAAATTTGAAGTTATGTTTCATCTCACTCTCTCCAAGGCCCTGCAATTCATGTGCTTCCTCTAAGGTCCTTATAAAGGTTCCACCTTTCCACCTTTTATTCTGACTACCAAGGATATAGGACTCCATGATACCAGTTCAACTTAGGGTCGGTTTTGCCTCCCCAACCCTTTCCTTTTCCCCAAGCCCTACCATACCTATTGTCCAAGCCTCAAGATGCTATTCAGTTATGTCAGCAACTTAGGAACTGCAGATGCATGAGATCATGCAATGGTTGTCTGTCTGTGATTGTGTGGGATCACTTAGAATGACCTGTTCCAAGTTCAACCATTTTTCTACAAATTCCAATGTGTCATTTTTTCTTACTGCTGAACAGAATTCCATCATATAGATATACCACATCTTGGTTATCCATTCATCCAATGAGGGGCACCTGAGTTTATTCCTGTTTTCAGCTATTATGAATTGAGCAGCTATTAACATGGTTGAGCAAATATCTCTTAACTTATATATGGAGCTTTTAGGGTAAAAGCCCAGTAAGAGAATAACAGGGTCTATTGCTAACTCTATATTCATCCTTTTCAGGGGTCTCCAAATTGATATCCATAGTGGTTGTACTAACTTACATTCACACTAACAGTGAATGAGTGTTCTTATTTCTCCACAGCCTCACCAACATTTGTTTTTGTTCAATTTTTTTTCTTTAATGTTTGTTATCCTTACTGGGATAAGGTGGAATCCCATAGTTGTTTTAATTTGCATTTCCCTAATGGTTAGGGATGTTGAATATCCTCTTAAGTGTGTGTTAGCCATTTTTAATTCTTCCTCTGAGAATTATTAGAAATATTTAGTTCTTTGCCCCACTTTTGGAGTGGGTTGTTTGATTTTTTATTGTTTAGCTTTGAGGTCACTGTAGATTCTAGATGTAAGGTTTTGTCAAGGGGTATAACTGACAAAGATTTTCTACCATTCAGTGGATAATCTGTTGGCTCTGCTTATGTTATGTTTGTCTGTGAAAAAGCTTTTTAGCTTCATGAAATCCCATTGGTTGAGTGCTTGTTTAATTTCCTTGGCTACTGGGGTTTTGTTCAGGAAGTCTTTTCCCAGTCCTATTTCATGGAGAATGCCTCCTATTTTTTCTTCAAGTAGTTGAAGAGTTCCAGGCCTTATATTGAGGTCATTAACCCATTTTGACTTGATTTTTGTGTGTGACAAAATGAGTGAGTCTAATTTCATTTTTCTTCGTATGGTCATTCAATTTGTCCACTACCATTTGTTCAAGATGCTGTCTTTTGTCCAGTGTACATTATTGGCAACTTTGTGAAAGATCAAGCAGCTGTAGTTGCTTGCCCTAAAATATGGGTCTTTAATTCTGTTCCATTGGTCTATGCTTTTGTTTTTATGCCAGCACCATGCTGTTTTTGTCACTATGGCTTTGTAATATAGCTTTAGATCAGGTATGGTAATATCACAGAGGTGTTTCTTTTGCTGAGGATATGTTTGGATATCTGAGGCCTTCAGTTATTTCATATGATTTTAGAGATCATTTTTCAACCTCTGGGAAGAATGATGGGGTATTTTTATTGGTATTGTGTTAAATCTGTATATTGCTTTTGGTAAAATTGCCATTTTCAAAATATTAGTTCTCCCTACACAGGAACATGGAGGGCATTTCTATCTTCTCATGTCCTTCTCTATGTCTTTCTTGAATGTTTATATATTTTCATTTTATAGTTCCTTCACATCCTTTGTTAGTATTATTCCAAGGTATTTAACTTTTTGTTGCTATTGAGAATGGGTCAGCCTCATTGATTTATTTCTCTGTATATTTGTTCCTTTGCATATAGAAAAGCTACTGGTTTTGCACATTGATTTTGTATCCTGCCACTTTGCTGAAGGAATTTATTACCTTTAGAAGTTTGAGGTAGAGACTTTCAGGTCACTTATGTGTATGAGCATGGCATCTGAAAATAGTGCTAACTTGACTTCTTCCTTTCCAATTTGAGTCCCTTTTATTTCTTTCTCCTGTCTTATTACTTGGGCTGGTCCTTCTAGTACTATGTTGAAGAGCAGTGGTGAGAGTGGGCACCCCTGTCTTGTTCCTGATCTCAGTGGGAACTCCTTGAGTTTTTCCCCATTAAGTATTATTTGGACTTTATTGTGTTGAGACATCAATCCTCCATGCCCATTCATTCCAGTGTTTTAATCATGAAGTGGTGTTGTACTTTTTCCAAAAGCCTTCTCTGCATCAATTGAAATGATCATGTGGTTTCTATGGTTCAGTTTATTTATGTGGTGTACTACATTGACTGATTTCTGTATGGCAAACCATCCTTGACTCCCTGGAATGAAGCCTACTTGATCAAGGTGGATAATGCTTTTGATGTGTTGTTGAATTCAGTCAGAAAGAATTTTGTTCAGGATCTTTGCATCTATGTTCATTAGGGATACAGGCCTATAATTTTCTTTCCTTGTTGCATTTCTGTCTGGTTTTGGTATTAGGGTGATGCTAACTTCATAAAAGGAGCTGGGCGAGGGGGGGAGGGGATTCTAAGAACTCCAATAAAGCGGAATAATGTAAGAAAAACTGGTCTCAGTTCTTCTATGAAGGTTTGATAGAATTCAGCTGAGAAGCCATCTGGTCCTGCACTTTTCTTCTGGGGAAGTCTTTGATTACCTTTTCAATCTCCATAGATGTGAAAGGTTTGGTTAGGAGATTAATCTGCTCTAAGTTTAGTTTTGGTAGGTGTTATGTGTATAGAAATTCATCCTTTTCTTCTAGATTAATTAATTTTGTGCAGTATATGTTTTGGAAGTATTGATGTCTGTTGTGATCTCCCCTTTTTCATTGATGATTTTGTTAATTTGAGACTTCTTTTTATGCTTGATCATTTTGGCTAGGGTTTCTCCAATCTTATTTATTTTTTCAACGAATCACCTCTTCATTTTATCAATATTATAAATTATTTTCTTAGTTTCCAATTAATTGATTTCTGGCGTAACCTTGAATATTTTTGTTCCATCTGCAGCTCTTTTGATTGGATTCTTCTTGTTTTTCCAGCATCTTTAGGTGGACAGTCAGGTTATTTATTTGTGATCTCTCTATCTTTGTAATGAAAGCATTTAGGCCTATGAATTTTCCCCTTATGACTTCCTTCATTGTGTCCCATAAGTTTTGGTAAGTTGTGTGTTCATTATCATTAAATTCTAGGAATTTTAAAATTTCTTTTTTGATTTCTCCTATGACAAATTCATTGTTTAAAAGTGTGTTGTTTAGTCTGCAGGAACTGGTGGAGTTCCTGATGCATCTCTTGTTGTTAATTGGTAGCTTTAAAGCATTGTGATCTGACATGATGCAGGAAATTACTTCAATTTTCCTGACTTTACGAAGGCACACATTATGGCCTAATATATAGTTGATTTTGGTGAAGGTTCCATGGGCTGCTGAAAACAATGTGTATTCTATACAGTTGGGGTGGAACGTTATGTAGATATCTGTTAGGTCTAGTTGGTCTATGATATTTTTAAGATCTATTATTTCCCTGTTGATTTTCTGCTTGGATGATCTGTTTATTGATGAGAGTGGAGTATTGAAATCTCCAACTATGATGGATGGTGTTGGTGTTTATTCCTGTTTTACTGTCGAGTAGATTTTGTTTTATACACTGTGTTTGGCTCATATATATTTATGGTTGTGATGTTCTCATGTTGACTCATTCCCTTGATGAGTGTGAAGTGGCCTTTTTTGTCCTTTTTGATTATTTTTGCTTTGAAGTCTATTTAATCAGACTTTAATTATAGTAACACCCACTTGTTTTTTTATTCCCATTTTCTCGGAATATCATTTTCCCACCTTTTACCCTGAGGAGGTGTTTATGTTTAGTGGTGAGGTGAGTTTCTTGAAGACAGCATAGAAGGGTCTAGTATTTTTATCAATCCTGATAACCTGTGTCTTTTGTTGGGTGAGTTAAGACCATTAATATTTTAAGTAATTACTATCTATGAAGTTTGAATTAATCCTTGCCATGATGAGGTATTTTATGGGGTTTGGTGCTTTTTTATGTTATGCATTGTTTTGAGCCTGGTGTATTTTGGTTATTGTAATCTTGCTGGCTCTTGAGATTGGGTGTTTGACTATTCTGTGTGGAGTATTCCCTCAGGTATTCTCTGTAGGTTTGGATTTGTGTTCATATAATCATAGAGTTGAGTTTTTCTTGGAAAGGTTTTCTTTCACCATGTGTTATGAGGAATACTTTTGCTGGGTAAAGTAGCTCGAGTTGGAAGCCATACTTTTTCAGACTTTGAAGTGTCCCATTCTAGGCACTTCTGGATTTCAGGGTTTTGATGGAGAAATATGATGAATTTCTGATGGGATTGCCTTTGTCTATTGTGAATTGCTTCTCAGTTTTGACACTCATTTTTTGTTTTCATTGTTGAGTCTTTTAACTATGTTGTGTCTTGGAGTGTTTCTTCTTTGGTATTACCTATTTAGTGTTCTGTGGGATTCTTTCATCTGGTTGGGTCTCTCTTTGGCAAGATAGAGATAAAATTTTCTTCAATAATTTTGTTAAGTATGTTCTCTATGTCTCTGATCTGGATCTCCTGTCCTTCAGTATACCCATGATCTGGGTGTTTGGTTATTTTAGGGTATCCAACAGTTCCCTTGTATTCTGTTCACTTGATTCTTTGAACATAGCAAAGGTTTTGGCCTCCCAATCAATTTCTTCTGTTTTATCTTCCAGGTCTGAGGTTCTGTCTTCCACATGAGTAACTCTGTTGGTGAGGGATTTTAGAGAGATTTCTATAACTTCTATTTAATTTTTGTTTTCTGTTATTTTGTGTTGTCCATTTCTTTTTTGGCATTTGATTATAATTTCAATTCAAGTCCTTATTTTCTTGATGCTTCCTGGAGTTCATTTTTGCATTTGATCAAGTCTTCATTAAGCTTAATAAACCAGTTGTTGAAATCTTCCATCTCTTGACTTACCTTCAATTTATTCATATCTCTTTGTAGGGTTATAACATTTTCTTCAATCAAGTTAAGCCTACTGTCAAAGGCTGAATGCTCTAGGAGATGATTCTGTTTAATTTCATTGGTACAATTGTGGGTTCTGTGATAGTTTGCTTCAAGTTAAGTGATATATATATTTTTTAAATCATGGTCTTATTGGTTGTTTTGTTGTCATTTTGGAAATGAATTTCTGTTGATTTCTCTATGATTTCATTGGAGGCTTTTGTAGTAGGACTAGGAATTCTTGGTGGAGATCTCTTAGTTTTCTGACTTCCATTGGCTTTTTTGCATTGTTGTCTACCCATTTTAGGGTAGACATTCTTTATTTATATAGGGTACCCATTCTTTGTTTTATTGAAGAGGAAGCAAGCTTTTGTCCTTTGGCCCCATCATCTTCTGACTCAGCTGGGCAGGGATGTTAGTACCTAGAGGCCAGTCAGGATACCAGAGCAAAAGGCCTTATTCCACAGCTCATACAGGGACCAGGCCTCCCCAAGCAGAGCACAATGGGACCTACCAGGAGCAGGGGACTAGGAAGAGCAAGGGAACAGGGATCTGGCCTGCTCCATGCTGCACCCTCCAGGACACAGACCAGAGCAGACAGCCCAGACTCAGGAGGTGGGAGGAGCCAAGATACAGAGGTCTGGCCTACCCATTACAGACACTGCACCTGCCCACACACTATAACTTCAAGGAACTCAGACCTGAGAGGTGGCTGGATCCCAGAATTGTGTCTGGTCTACTCATTTTAGACCACCATGCCCTCTGTGAAATGCTTTCTTGATAGTCTACTGTGACCATTCACTGACTACTGCACCATGTAATTAATTCAATCAGATACTTGGAGTGAAAAATAGGATTCCAAAATTTCTCCTTGTTTTGGGTCAACTGACCTAATTTTCTATTTCATTACAAGTGATTGACATATACTCTTGGCTTCTTGTATGCAGAGAAAGGAATATCTTCTCTCAGTCAGACAGTGGGTACTAACAAAGCCATAGGGTTTATCAATCACATGATATATCCCTAAGTGGGGCTCTTGAATTTCAAAATGCTTTTAAGTTTCCTATTTCTTTTGATATGTAAGACCCTGGAGCAAGGTCAAGGGTTATTATACAACTTAAAAGATGAAAGAAAAAAAAAATAAAGAGTTAAAGAGGCAAAGGAGAGCTTATATAGAGTTCATAGACAAGATACTTAGGGTTTTCTGAATCATGTTCAAAGATCATGAAGTAGAACAATGTGTTCCTGGAATGCATGAGTTAGTCTTGGTTTTTTTTTTTATTTGAGACACTTAAAAGTTATTTTAAGTACAGTTAGTAGGTCATATATAGTCAGTAATTCAAATACTTTTTAAGATCTTAACAAAGAAGGGTTTGTACCTTATAAGTAAGAGGTTAAAATATTTAGTAAACTAGGAATTTTCTATGAGATAGCAAAAAATAGCAACCTCTGCAATAAATAAGGACTACCCACAGTTAGTAAATAACTTAAGTGTTAGCAATGATTACAATGATTTGGGAGGTCTGATAGACTGGCATACCTTTAATTTAAAAAAAAAAAATGAATCCTTTCAGAAAGCAGGTAAGATTCTATTTAACACAGTTCTATATATTCCTTAAACATCTCACATTCATATAAGAATAATATTTTTTCATGTTGGATCACAAAGTCCTTTTAATATATTTCTTTTTGATTTTTAATTTTAATTTTATTTCTTTTATTAAGAACATACTTTGTATGGATACCTCATGTGTTGGTACTATCCTTTCCCTGTCCATGTTCCCATTCCAAGGGGGGTCCTCCTCACTAGGGTTGCTGGTATTCCCCATGGGGTTGTAGGTTATGCATTGTGGGAGGAGCATTCATTAATTGGGAGGGGGGGCAATGTCTCTATGTATGATGTCCCAACCTGTGGCTTTCACTATTTTTCTGTCCCCTGTTCTGAAAAATTCTCAGAGCCTTGGTTGGTGTGTTTTAAGTCTCCTTCAGTGGTGGGCTCTTAGGAGCCTCTGGATTTCTACATTGATGTGTACTAAGTATGCTAGGTATTTGTCTCATTCTCCCTGGTGCTAATTATCAGGTTCACCATGGAATCAACACTCATGCTCAACTATCCAATTCCTCTGTGGTTTCATCTGGACCTTGGCTGAAACAAGAGGGGTGGTTTATCTCCTTGGGCCTTGCTACCTTATGAAAAAGAAAATAAAAATAGAATAATATTTTGTGAATAAACAGTTGCAGTACTCAGTAATAGCAAAAATATCTCCATAGACAGAAAAGAGGAGAGAGACTGAACAAATATAACAGAAGGCTTTGTTAGTCTATTTCCTGTTGCCTCATACTGAAGCCTCTGAAATGGGAGTCACACAAGATCAGGTAGAACTAATTCCAAGGTCATGTAGTCATAATAGAGCCTAGAATCAAACTTAGTGGGGAAGGCAGGGGTGGCTGAGGTCCAGATTTGCATGTTAAGCATATCAAGAGATCTTGAGAGGGAGAGGTAGGAGGATCACGATGAGTTCAAGGCCACCCTGAACATACATAATGAATTCCAGGTCAGCCTGGGCTAGACTGAGATGACCCTACCATACCAATGTAAACAAAAGAACAAAACAAGCAAAAACATACCAAGGGATCAAAAATAAAATTTATTATTTTTCAAGGATCACCAAGAAGAAAGAAATGAATGAGTCTAATCAATTTAATAGACCAGCAGATGATGAAAAGGAAAAGACAGGGTAAATGGAAACTGTAGTTTAAGAAATGTACATACACATGGCCAAAAATTATAATTATGATAAAGCAAACCAACAGACACATTCGAAACCAAAGATGCTTACAATAGACTGCTTAATTTGACTACTGGAAGTTACTCATCATGAGCAGGAAAAAGTACTCATCATAAACAGCCAAATGATCAAGAAGGTGGGAAAACATGAATAAACAGCAGCTTTTCAGACAATGGGATACAATAAAGTGAATGAGAAAAACAGTACTGAGTAAGATAAAATAGAAAATCTTAGAAAAAAATGTATGTAATTTAAATTTTGATAACACTGTATTATTTATGGACACAGGTCTTTAGAAGAGTGTCTCAGGGCTGGAGAGATGGCTTAGTGGTTCAGCTTGCCTGTGAAGCCTAAGGACCCCAGTTTGAGGCTCAATTCCCCAGGACCCACGTTAGCCAGATGCACAAGGGGGTGCACATGTCTGGAGTTCGTTTGCAGTGGCTGGAAGCTCTGGTGTGCCCATTCTCTCTCTCTCTGTCTGTGGCTCTCAAATAAATAAATAAAATAAACAAAAATACTTAAAAAACAAAAGAAGAGTGTCACATGTAGCCTAGCTAGACTACACTAATAATAAAAATTGCCTCTAGGAACAAAAACATACAGAGAAATACGAGAGACATCATCCTTAATATATGATGGTTTATTTTTTTAACACAGGGCTTTGAACATGCTGGGCAAGCTCTGTACTACTTAACTACATCTCTCTTACATCTTTCCTTACAGAAATCTCTGTGACCCAGTGATAAGATCCTCATGACAGTTTATGCTAGGTGATGGGTATATGGTTGTTTGCTAAGTGACCTTTGCTGTATGATGCAAAATGTTAAATTGCCAAGAAAATAGAGAAAGAGTAAAGGGAAAATGGAGGGAGGTCAGGAGACCGGAAGAGAGACACAGAGAGAACATCACTGAGCTGCTGTCTCTAAGTTGACGACAAGGCACCTTCAGCTTCCAGCCGTCCCTGTCTCACAAGCCTTTCTAAAGCTCCATGAAGCCTTTATTTCTCCACTACAAGGCAGTTCATTTTAGAAAGTCCTGGAGACCTTGTTGCCCAGGTAAGGGGATTAGAATGTGTGCAGGCCAAGTATATTTTCCTATTTTCCACAATATCAACTTTGACTGGGAGAGCCAAAACATTCACTGTGAGATGTTTGAAATTGTTGAGCTTGATTCAATAGTAGAAAATCTGGTATTCCAATTAAGAGTAGACACTTTTTAATGATGCTTCAAAAATGTATGTATTTCAATGAAACAAATATAAGCAGCCTCTAACCTACAATGAGAATGTAGAAGTGTACTCATGTACTTATCTTATTAATGTCAAACTCGAGCCTTAGTATATTTTCTTCCAATGCAAATTCTATAAACCCTAGTTACCAGTTTGCCTGCCTACCTCACAAAATCTCATTCATTGTTTTTTTGTTTTTTTTAATATTTTTTTTAATTAATTTATTTATTTATTTGAGAGAGAAAGACAGATAGAGGGAGAGAGAGAGAATGGGCGCGCCAGGGCCTCCAGCCTCTGCAAATGAACTCCAGATGCGTGCGCCCCCTTGTGCATCTGGCTAACGTGGGACCTGGGGAACCGAGCCTCGAACTGGGGTCCTTAGGCTTCACAGGCAAGCGCTTAACCGCTAAGCCATCTCTCCAGCCCACATTCATTGTTTTTATGAGGGGATAATCCCAGTTCGTCTGGAAGAATTCAAGCTCATCTAATCTTTCATAGTTTCAATCATTGTTGGTTACTTTTTTACTCATTTAGTTTTCATTCACTCAAGGTGTAAAAAGAGTTCTTCACCAACTCCCTTCTTTCTTAGCTACCAGAATGTATCTTCTTGCTCTTTGGCTGCCCTACAGTGAATGAGGTTGTGTTTATCACCCACCCACTCAGGGTGGCCAGTAATAGGGCTAAAATGTGATGCATTGGTACCTTGACTGCTCATGCTGCTGGTGCAAGCTGCCAAACAACATGTCTGGAAATCCAAGGTCAAGGTGCTGGTGTGAGTTGTCTTCCTGGCCTAAAGACAGCTGCCTTATGGCTGTGTCATTGTCACATAGCAGACCAAAGAGGGCTTTGATCTCTTACTTTTTCATAAAGGTGCTCTCATCCCAACTCTAGGGTCCTACTGTCACAACCTCTTCTGAACTTAGTTACTCCCACAAGACCCCACTTCCAAACGCCACAGGAGCTTTCTCCTAAGTACCATCAAATTAGGAGTTAGGGTCTCAATAAATGAGTTTTAGGTGATCATAGAAACTTGGCTGAGAATAATTTGATACTCATATCTTAAAAAGATAACTATGTTAGAATCTTAAAGTTCGTTTCCTTCCCTTCCTTCTCTTTCCTTCCTTCGTTTTCTTTCTTTATCGTATTCTTTCATTTCCCATATAGTGTCAGACTCCGGGTTTTGGTTCATTTCTGTGAAGCTAGTAATCACTTCCAATGGCATTAAGTTGAGGTACACATTTTTCATGCAGTGCATTGCTTTTTCCAGAATGCTGAGCAGGCCTTTTGCAAGAGCAGGGACCTACTCTGCCCATCATTAGAGGGCCATTCTTCCCTGCAGTGTAGACTGGTTGTTCACAATGTTCGTTGAAATGAATTGATGTCTATCTGATGATGAAAAGTTATATTGCCTTCTGATAGACACATAGGTAGCCTGTCGATGTTTGAAATCAACCCTTCCTTGCTAAAGATGCGACCTCTGCCTATTGGCTGGATCCAGTCAGTCCATGTGAGCGCTGAAATGGAAAGGGTTTATTATGTCACAGCCAAGACACTGGGACAATATGAGAGCAGCACTGAGACTCTTCAGGTCGCAAGCACTTGCTGGAGGTCCTGAGAAAATCTGTGTGCAGATCTGAGAGTGTTTTGGAGGTTGGGTCTGGGCTTGCTCAAATATTGTTCTCCTTCTCTTTCTTCCAAAAATAAGTTTAATGTCTCTTATCCCCCACCTGAGTCTTTTCCATTTAAATAAAAGAGTAATGTTTTATATATACTAAATACATAAAATGAATGACTAAGTTTTCTGCTTCATTATTCATTCATTTGCAAACCACTGGGTAATAATTAGATTTATCTGACAAAGCACCTGAAAAAGTGGAGGTAATGCCATATTAAAGCTGTATCTAATAACATGAAAAGTAAAAATGGATTAGACAAGTAACAAGCTTGAACATTCTTAGCATAAGACTGTTGTGTTCCTTTCATAGTAATTCCCTTAATTGATAGACATCTTATTCTTTAAGCTTGATTATAGTCAAAGTTATAATTGCATACATTACTCTAGCAAATTCTTAAATTCTAGCTAAGCATTGGTCCTGTTTTCCCTAGCATCTCTTCATTACTTTCTAGCTTTAATATAAAGAAAAGCATTTTGAACCAAATATTGTTTCAAATCTGTAATACATGCTAGTGGGCAATATAAATAACTGTAAGTTTGAACATTATCATGCATAATATATACAGTTTTGCCTGTTTAGGCAGATAATTAAAAATTGATTATACTTTGGAAAGACTCTGTAAATCTATAAAAACTAGAGAACTTATTACCTAACAGAAGGAATCCTTTAGTTTGATGTCATGCCAAAAGTGTTTAGAAAGTATTATTTTCACAAGAATTATATTCAGAGTTTTAGTTTTAATAGTGGTAAATGTTCTTGTAGTCACTGAAAACCAAGATTATTTTTCATAATCTTGTGTCCATTGTCATGCATTATTTAAAACATTAGTAATTATTGAATGAGAAGGAAAATATAATTTCAATATGCTTTAAAATATTTCAAATAAATTTTCCACCTATTTCCAAATTGACTTCCATAGGGTCTTCCTAAAATTTCACATAATCTCAGTGCTGTAAATTATGTAGAAGAAATTATGTAGGGATTTGAAGTAAAATTCTTGGAAGGATCCATGAATCTAGGTTATAAATCAGTGTTCTATTTCTGTTTATTTTTATTTATTTATTTGATAGAGACAGACATACAGAGAGAGAAAGAGGCAGATAGATGGAGAATGAGTGTGCTAGGGCCTCCAGCCACT
This sequence comes from Jaculus jaculus, assembly GCF_020740685.1. Lineage (NCBI taxonomy): Eukaryota > Metazoa > Chordata > Mammalia > Rodentia > Dipodidae > Jaculus > Jaculus jaculus. Next base: position 150,932,631 of record NC_059106.1, on the reverse strand, counting down.
GCAAAGAACTCCAGATACATATGCCCCTTTGTGCATCTGGCTTACATGGGTCCTGGGGAATCGAGCCCCGAATGGGGCCCTTAGGCTTCACAGGCAAGCATTTAACCACAAAGCCATCTCTCCAGCCCAAGTGTTGTATTTCTTTAAGGACTTAAAATGAGATTGCTTGGCAATAACCTTTCATGTTCTATTGGCAATGGAGACCGGTTTTATGACTTAGATCTTCATACCTCTGTACTAGGGAAGCTAAGACAGGAAGATCGTTCAAAGCCACCCTGGGCTACGTAGTGAGACACTCGACCTCAAAACAAAGGCAGGGAGGGGGAAAAGGAAGGGAAAGAGAGGGGAGGGGTAAGAGGCAGAAAGGGAAAGGGTCACAGTCTATCTTAAGTCAACTATGCCAGCTTCTTCCATTTCTTACAGCTACATCACACTAAAGAATTTTAGTGAGAAGAAAGATTTGCATTAATTAGAAAGAATCAAGTTGGAAAAAAGTAAGTGAAGCAGGCATAAACTTTTGAGAGAAAAAATTGAGACGAGAGGGGTAAAAGAAAGTGAAATTACATTCATACATTATTTATTAGTACTTAGCATGTTAAACAACAGATTTTGCATAAATGACCCTGCAATGCACTGTGGAAGATTAAAAGATGAGTGCATATGCTTGAATATTTACAGTGTAATTCTTGAAGTTTGTAGCACACACACAAGCATTATTTCAGGTGGAACATAGATCATAAATGTAACAGAAAAGTGCTATTAGGGGAGGAAAAAAGAGATAATTTCCAAATGCCGCAATCAGGACTGGGCGTAAGGTCTGATTGAGCCAATCACTACCCATCTAGTTAAGGAAAACAGGTGTCTATTATAGAACAGTGTTTGCAAACTCATAAACTGTAGTCAGTAGCACATATCTCACTTACTTCCAAGGGTTTTGCATGGTTTAGGTATAAAACTGCCGGCTCCTATTTCAGTGCCAGTGTATGAATAATACAGTGTAGTGCATAGAAAACGCTGCCCAGAGAAAGAAAAATGTATTACACCACTTTATATCAATATTGATGAAGTTATGCTATTAGTAGAGCCATGAAGACTGATACCAATCCCACACCTGCTGGTTCTGGTTAGCAGCTGTGATAGTGAAAAAGCTGATCATAAGTTACAAACATTGTGCCCGATCACTACCATAGAGCCCCAGCCTTTTGAGAATTGAGCCATCTGTAATCCTTGCCAACTTCATGGTCCTTGCTCTATCCTCTTTTCTATATTAGCTCTGTTGCCTTGGACCTTGGCTAGCCTGGTTAGTAGAATTTGACCCTCCCTGGTGTTTTGGAGGCCTAATTAGACTTTCAGGCAAAGTCTACTGGACTTGGCCCTGGACTGGTGCCTCTCAAAATTCCTGTTTTCATTTTTTCTAATGGAACTGAACCTGCCTATTGAAGCTGCATTACAGCATAAACTTGTGTCATGTGTAATGCCACTGGAATTCCCCCAAATCCTGAAGGTAAGAAGTATTGGATTGTGCATGTCCTGGACTGGTGTCATTCTACAGGGAAGGTCCTCAGTTGGCTCACTCCAGAAGTATCTTCAAAAGTACACGAATGACTATGATGGGTACTCACACTTAAGGACCATATAATACAGTAGAACATATAAATTGAGCATGTGACCAATGTCAGGGAAGTAAAAGGTACTGTGTGAGTTCCTGGCTACAAGAAATCACAGCCATTTGAACATGATTCTGAATTGCCATGTTGAATGTAATAGTGAGCCTGGCTTTCTATATTCGACATTATCAGACAGAGCTACATGAACAAAATCACAGGAATGGACAAGTTGTACCAAGGGGAGAGGAAGGAAGAGGAGCAAGGCAAAAGAAACAGAATCTCATGTGGGTCTATATTCTGGAAAAGTGAGAAAGAGCTTGGATGATGATAGATGTTTGAAAGTAAGGCTATGGTGTACAGCCAACTCCAGGAGGATTATTCATACACAGTGGGACTTGTTTTGGTATTGTATCTGACCAGAGTGCAAATATTTTCATATGTTAGGTTTTAGAGACCATGTGCACTGTGTTGCAATTATTCATCCCTGTTCTTATAGCTCAAAGGAAATCATAACCAATCTCTGAATAAATGAGTGAAAATGCACCCCAATAAAACTTCATTTGCAAACACTAAAACTTGAGTTTGATATAAATTTATTATGACTTAAAGTGTCAAGGGCACTTAAAAATATGAAGAAAACAATGCTGGTAGCCAACAAGACATTTAAACAGGCTGCAGACTGCAGCTTGCTCATTCCTTATTATGTGTGTACCCATAGCCTCAGGGATTTTCATTAAGTTTAAGTAAGCTGGCTTCTTGAGTATCCAGCAACCTGCAGGAAGAGATGTCACTAGGGCAGATCTTTAAGTCTAGCCGTAAAGTGTATAAAGAGTTTGTGTGAGCTCTAGCTGTGTTACATTTGCTGTCTATTGGGGGTGAGGATGTCTTTCTGTTATGGATTTGTGAAGAGAGCCAGCTTCTTCCACCGTGATGAAATGAGCCCTGCAAGCCTAAAATAAGTGCTTTCCTCCCATGAGCTGCTTCTGGCTGGACTATGTCCCAGCAACACAAAACTGATGGTGTTCACTAATGTCAAAAGTATTACTGTTCAATCTAGATGAGAAATAGGCCAGTAGAAAAGGAGAGGTGAGGGCTGAAGGGATTGCTTAGTGGTTAAGGCGTATGCCTACAAATCCAAAGTACCCAGGTTTGATTCCCCAGGACCCACGTTAGGCAGATGCACAAGGGGGCGTAGACATCTGGAGTTCCTTTGTACTGGTTTGAGGCCCTGGCATGCCCATTCTCTCTCTCTTTCTCTCGCTGTCCCTCTTTCTTCCCTGTCAAATAAATAAACAAATAAAAATGTAATACTTAAAAAGAAAAAGAGAGGCAAGAAAGAAACCAAATGTGCTTAAACAATGTGTGTGCGAGAGAGAGATTTTTGACATATTACTGAACAATAAAGTAAAAAACTACACTTTCTGGGCTGTACTTTCTATTTTGACAAAGCTATTATTCTATACTCTTTACTCCAAATGGGATGCACCCTGTCAACTTGGCATTGTACCCACCTCTCTGAGTCTCCTTTATCATAGAGAATGGTAGAAGTGTCTAAAGAGAATAAAGAAAGAAAACCATCATCCTCGAGGTTATAATCTTTAGTGGGGGAAGGTAACTTACATCCCTGAGGAAAGGCAGTCATTAAGTCACCAGGAAAATAAAACGAAGAATTGATCACTTGGCAACGGCCTGGTCCTCTTGCATTGGGACATCACATAAAGCACTGGCTACGTAATAGGCACTGAGCTTTCTGTTAGCCTTGGCTTTGAGAAGGCAGTGTTGGGTGTTTTTCAGAATGTTGGTTCAGTGAACTTCTGCTGTAGAAAGCATGATCTCACTGTTGTGCTATCTGCCTCCAAACACATGGTTGAGGGCATCTATTTATGTCTTGCCTGACTAAATCCCTCCACTTTTGTTTGGCACAGTCAAGCTGTGAAGACCAATGAGAAGGCAGACAAATTTCATGATGAGGCTCAATCTGGCTTTTGTGTGTTGCTTACCCTAACATTGACTGGTTTGTAAACTCTAGTGCTTCAGTCTCTAAACCTGTGAGCTTTAAATGGCTTTGGAGATGTTTCCAATGTTCAGTATGTATGTGGAGAGGACATTCACCAGCAACAAGAAGCATTTTCTTTTCTTTTTGTTTTTTTCTGTGCGTGTGTTTTTACAAGAAGCATTTTCTGGGCTAGAGAGATGGCTTAGCAGTTAAGCGCTTGCCTGTGAAGCCTAGGGACCCTGGTTCGAGGCTCGACTCCCCAGGACTCACGTTAGCCAGATGCACAAGGGAGTGCACGCGTCTGGAGTTCGTTTATGGTGGCTGGAGGCCCTGGTATGCCCATTCTCTCTCTCTCTCTCTCTGTCTCTTTCTCTCTCTGTCACTCTTAAACAAATAAATAAAAACAACAACAACAACAAAAAAAAAGATACTGAGTATCTTTAAAAAAGTAAAAAGAAGCATTTTCTAATCCACTAACTGGTGGAGTTTTCACCGAGCCACATACCTGCTTACCATAGAAAATACATTTGTTAGATATGTATGCACAGAAATAGTATGAAATTTTCTCTGGGCAATAAGCTTTATTCTGTGGTGAATGGATGAAAACATGTTCATAGTGTTGATTTATACAGTTTCTCAATAGTCAGAGCAGGTAACTTGGGCTCCTTCAAGGTATTGTAGAGTAGCACTGAGTTTTCTAGAAAACACAGATCATATTTTAGTAGCACGATTCTCATAGTTATACACTTTGAATTAAATCCATTTAAAAGATTAGGGCTGCTATTTACAGTGCTTCCCTGGATAAAGAAAATGGACAGATGGATGCCATTATTGTCATCACTAACAATTTAATATGTATTTTAATATTTTAGCCTTGAGGTGAGTAATGAGCTGCATACACACACACACACACACACACACACACACACACACACACACACACACTCAGCTACTTTGAAGTTTTATAGGAAATGTCCTCATCAATTGCCCAAATCTGTAAAAAGTAATGTCATGAAAAGACTTGATTCATTTTTACATACAGCCTAAGGAAACTTTTCAGATAGTTAGTGTTTGGTCAGGCATGAGGTTCTACAGCAGGCTTGACTGTGCTATAACTGTCCCTTAAGGAATGCAACTTCCAGCACGAGAGTGTAAGACACCACACAAATAGTCCCTGCAGAATGCTCTGATTGTAGGAGGCAATACTGAGAATGATGTCCGTGTAGTCTGTAATCAGGTGCTTCTGCTGCTCTTCAATTAATCTTACATTTTTCTTCATGTTCCATAAATGCAAAATAATATAATCCCAATATATTAACAGCAGCTTACTTCACTGCTTAGGGGTACAGCAGATCTGGAAATGGTAACATTATATATAGCTCTGATAATGGGACAACTTTGTTAATACTGATTTTAACTTGGGATACAATTCATTTTGCCTATCCAGACACATTGCTTTCTATGTATCAAGATGCATTATTCATGTAGTAACATTTAAAGGTAGCCTATATTTGGAAAGTTTGTTTACAAATTGTGTATTTGCAACTTGCAAACCTCTCTGATGGAAAGAGAATGTGTTGATTCCTGTATTTAGTGAGTTTGTAACCAGGATCCCAGAAAAGATACATGACTTTTCTTGATCCCAAATGTGTAATGACTGCCTTATTCAGGTCTTATGCCCAGTCCTACTGAATCCTACTCTAGAGTTCTCAGCAGGACATTACACTGAAGCTTAGGAAGATCTTCCCAATACAAACCTAATAACAGTAACATCATCATTTTATCCCATTAGAACGACTCTTGTCACAAAGTCTAAACTGCAAGCAAACAAGCAAATGCTGGTAAGGATGTGGAGAAAGGGGAACTCTCTTACATGATTGTCAGCATTGTAAATTAGTACACCCACTATGGACAACAGAATAGACAGTCCTCAAAAATCTACAATTAGAGTGGATATGATCTATAAATCCCAGCACTGGGTATTTATCAGAAGGAAATGAAATATTCTATCTATTGCCACATTTTTCACAATGGCCAAGATATGGAATCCACCAAAGTGCTCATGAATGAAAGAAAAGATGAAGAAAATGTGGTCTACACATCAAAGTAAATATTATTCAGCCAGAAAAAAATATAAATTCCCATCATTTGAAGCAACCTCTGAGGAAATGAAGGACAATATGATTGGAAAAATTTATGAAACTCAGAAAGACAAATCCACATTTCTCACTTTTATATGAAAACTACAGATAGTTGATCTCAAAGTAGAAAGTGTAATAGTAAGGACTAGAGCTTGGGAAGGGTGGAAGGGAGCCCAGATAATGGAGAGAGTGAACAGATGCAGGGCTGCAATGTTAAATAGGAAGGAGAATCTCTAGCCTTGTGTAACATAGTAAGATATTAAGATCATTGATGTAATGAATGTTTCCAAGCCACTGACAGACAGGATTTTGAAATCATTATATATTATTTTTAATTCATATTTATGTATATATGATACTATATACACATATATATGTGACACATATATATGTATATATATGTATATATATATACATATATATATATACACATATATATACATATATGTATATATAGTGTGTGTGTCACATTGTGCCCCATAAATATGTACAATTGTTAACTATAAATTAAAAGTAAAAACATAATGGGAAATAAGAGGAAGATCATTGCAAATCTAGGTGGGCAGACCTGCGCATTATCATAGTCCCTTGTAGGTGACTTTATATTGAAGGTGACTTTAACTTACAAGGATCAACACTACAAGAGAAGTCTGCTTATGCAAAAACCCCTAAAGCAAATGCAGATAGCAGGTGCTCACTTCCTGCTAACCTGCACTCTACCCCATGGCCAGGTGTTAGCATGTCTATGAGAATGTCAAAATGCATCTTAACACCCATCTTGAGATGCTCAGAAGAGAGAGGCATTGCATCTTCACATTATGCCAAAGTAAATGTGCCATTTCGTTCAGTGGATTGCAGGATGGTTTGAAAATCACAGCATTTTAATATCAAACCTGTTCCTATTCAGGGAGGGTTTTTCATTTGTTTGTTTTGGCATTGTATTGCCCAAGATTAATTTATCTTTGTGATTCTTGTTTGGCTTGCAGGGATTGTTATTAATGATTACCATTTCTATGACTGACTTCATTTTTTTGTGCATTGGATGCTTTGACTATAAATCAACCCTTGATTTCTCAGTTCAGGTGAAGATCTGAATTCTGAAATTTGTGTAAGCAGCAATTACATTTAACAGAGCAGCTATCCCAAAGTCATGACCAAATAATGAGAAACCTAAAGCTGCCCAACTATCTTAAGGGACTATTCAGTATTTGTATTTGGCAGTGTTTTTCTTATTACAGGATAGCATATGTTCTGAGATGGGACATTGCTGTTTTTGCCTCATCAACTTGAATCCTCTCCCTGTTAGGCATAAGGTTGAATGCTTCAGTCATGTGCTCTCATAACTGGTGGCTGAGTCATCTGTTTTCACAGGACTGGGATTGTAAGGAATTGAGACATATGTTGTATGTGTCAAAATTGAATGTGAATCTTAAAGATTAAAGTAAAATGAAATCTTGAGTACATTCATGTGAAAATCATAGCAACTTGTGGGCTGAAGGGTTTCAGAGCTGCATTCGGTACTTTCTCTGAGTTGCAGTATTATATTTTCATGCAATGAATCATAAAAAAAAAAAATCCAAGTTCAATGTTTGCAAATACCATTACTAAAAACATGATATGAAAAATGATTCTAGTTTGTTTGTGTTCAGCTGCATACTTTGATCTTCTGGTCAATGGGAGCTTCCTTTTCTTATATAAAAATGCAACCAAATTGTCAAATGAGAGGGCTGGGTCACTTTAGCAAGTGGGCACCTACCTACTTTGCATAAAAACCCAACAGAAGGGCACACAACTTTTTAAGTCATTTTCTCTTTCCTGGAATGAAGCATTCACAGCATAGCAAGTGGGTTGGGTCTCCAGGGTAAGGTCAGGGACACAGAAGAACTTAATACGGAAACACATGGTTAGCCACTTCCTACCAAGAACACTGAATGCAATGACTCACAGTGTAACCCCACAGCTGGAATCTGGAAGGTTCAGGTTGAGAATTTAGCAGACCTTCATGTCTTCTTAGAATGCAAGTTCTGTCTCCTTACTAAGCCCTGTTCCAACATACTTGAGAAAACACAATACAGTAATAGTTAATTATAACAGTAATAATAATAATGAGTTTATAAATCAAAGTAATGCAAAGCAACATCATAATGTGATAGTGCAGAGGAAGCCCCTTAAATGTTGAAAAGTGTCAATGTGCACATAAATTAGGGTTAGTGATAGATTGATAGTAGGCTGGGACCAAAGTGCTCCAGAATGCAAGTAAAGTGAAATTAATGGGTGAGGGGGGCTGGAGAGATGGCTTAGCAGTTAAGCACTTGCCTGTGAACTTAGATGAACCACTGTCTTTGTGGTATGATATGGAGTCTTTTGAGTAGATGCCCAGGAGTAGTACAGTTGAGTCATAGGGCTGTACCGTTTCTATTTTTTGGGGAAGGCTCTATTCTAATTTCCATAGTGGAATTTTACTCAGCAATACAGAAAAATCAAATGATGAAATTTGCAGAAGAAAAGATGAGTCTGAGAACAATTATATTAAGTGAGGTAACTGGAACTCACAAAGCTTAAAACCACATACTTCTGGGCTGGAGAGATGGCTTAGCGGTTAAGTGCTCGCCTGTGAAGCCTAAGGACCCCGGTTCGAGGCTCGGTTCCCCAGGTCCCACGTTAGCCAGATGCACAAGGGGGCGCATGCATCTGGAGTTCATTTGCAGAGGCTGGAAGCTCTGGCGCGCCCATTCTCTCTCTCTCCCTCTATCGTCTTTCTCTCTGTGTCTGTCACTCTCAAATAAATAAATAAATAATTTAAAAAAAAAAAACCACATACTTCTTCGATATGCAGATCTTCGCTGGTAATGTTTGTATGTATGTAAATACAAAGCAGGGAAAAGTGGGTAAAACCTAAAGAATGGGTAAAGGAAGAGTGGGTAATAAGAAATGACAAGGAGAGGGGTGGAAGAAAGGCCAAAGGACTCATGTCACATGTAAACAGAAAGAACAGCAAAGGGTATGGAAATGATGGGATGTTGAAGGAGATGGAAATTGACTAAAACACACTGTGTTTTGAAATTCCAAAATGATACCTAACACTCTCTATGCTAACAAAAATGTAAAAAATTTAAAAAACTGTCCTTATTGTTGGTTTTTAGTCTATATTAACCTCACTTTTGCAGAAAATCCTCTTTGTGTGGTGTTATATAGACTACAAGTACATTTCAATTTCTTAGCAGAAGTTCGTGATTAGCTATGTGACTCTGTGGCTGCCCTCACAAACTCTGCCTTAGAATTTTATGATCTTAGCTTAATTTAACTTGAAAATAATGATAATGATAATAGCTAAAGTATATCAAGCACTTACAATACTCCAGGCAGGCTTGCTACATACATATTCTCATTTAATCCTCATAATAACCTTATAAGTAAAGCACATTAAGTATGTGCTTCTTGCTTAGAATAAAAGTTAAAGGCTGATGAGGCTTAGCAGCCAGCCCATGGTGGCATTGTAATACACAGCACGCTTTAGCTCCTGGAAGCTTCATCTTGAGCACTGGGGGAGGTAGCACCTCCCTGCAGCCTCTACATTCTTTTTTAAAATATTTTATTTATTTATTTGAGAGCGACAGAGACAGAGAGAAAGACAGATAGAGGGAGAGAGAGAGAATGGGCGCGCCAGGGCTTCCAGCCTCTGCAAACGAACTCCAGACGCGTGCGCCCCCTTGTGCATCTGGCTAACGTGGGACCTGGGGAACCGAGCCTCGAACCGGGGTCCTTAGGCTTCACAGGCGAGCGCTTAACCGCTAAGCCATCTCTCCAGCCCAGCCTCTAGATTCTTATGCAGAAGCTCAGCATTATTTGTAGTTTTGACTTTTGGTTGTTCCTTATATGCTTGGGAAAATGTTTTGTTTGCGTGTTTGTTTGTTTCAGGTAATATTTGAATATTTCACTATACCTGGGTGACCATAACCACCACATGAAAAACAAGGTATAATGAATAGTATCAAAACTATAAAGGTGAGCGAGAAAGATAGCTCAGTGGTTAAGGTGCTTGTCTCAAAGCCTAATGACCCAGGTTTGATTCCCCAGTACCCAAGTAAAGCCAGATGCAAGAAGTGGAGCATGTGTCTAGAGTGCATTTGCAATGGCTGGGGTCCCTGGTGCAGCCATTCTTTCAGTCTGTCTCTGTCCACATGCACGGAAAGAAAAATCTATAAAGGTTTAGAGGGCTGGGACAATAGCTCAGTGGGTAAAGTGGTTTCCGCACAAACATAACTACCTTAGTTCAATTCCATTACCCATGAAAATGCCAAGCACGGTCACAGGAGTCTGTAATGCCAGCGTTCAGGAGATGGAACCAGAAGGACCTCCGGAGCCAGTCTATTCTACCTGGTGAGGCTCTGGCCAAGGAGTGACCTTGTTTCCCGGAGACGACACCAGCAGTTGTCCTCTGGCCCCACACGCACACATACACACACAGAGAACCCACATATCCATGAACATACATACACATGTGCACAAAGAGACACATACATACACGCATGTAAAAACCCTATAAAATTTTAGAAAAGAGCAGGGCGTGGTGGCGCACGCCTTTAATCCCAGCACCCAGGAGGCAGAGGTAGGAGGAACACTGTCAGTTCAAGACCACCCTGAGAATACAGAGTGAATTCCAGATCAGCCTGAGCTAAAAAATTTTTTTACAAGTTCAAAAAAAGAGAAGCCACTTTTTTTTTCTAATTTCTCTTCTGAACTGTGCTTTAGTTTATACTAATTATGTAACTTGCAGGGTTGTATTTTTTAAATAAACATTTGGAATGTATTTTAACTGCGTTTAAAAATTACAAATATTGCATTAATATATCTCTAACTTATTAAAAACAACATAACTTCTACCTGATGTTTATTTATTTTTGACGTTGCTTATTGACTTGTATATCATGTCATAATCCTCTAAGATACTTGGACATCATTTAGGTAAGCTGGATATTTGGATCCTACTTACATCTGAAATTCTAGGAATCCACATTGTTATGAAATCCTTATCACTGCATTTTGTTTCCTTTATCACTTTTCCATCCAGTTCCCTTACATTATTTTATGGAATTCCCGTCTTCAAAATTCTCACGTTCAAAAGAGAATGATAACAAAGACTAAAGCTAAAAATGCTAATCAGGTAGAGTGTATTAATCATTTAAAGTAGTTTAAAAAGTCAGAATGAGTAACATGAAAGGGACAAATTATTCTTCTAGAAATAAGTTATAGATTAATTTTGTCCTATTTCTTTTCTGCATTAATTTATGCAATGTGTATTCTTCAGAGATTTTCTTGTCCTTGCTATCTTGCTCTTCTGTTATTGTGTCTACCTGAATTGCTAATGTCCAGGCCAATATTTTATTGTGACTCTTAAAAAACTATCATGAGCTCAGGAGCAAACTGATAGCTTCTGCCACCTTGTTATTACAAATCCTAAATCTAAGAGGCCACACTGTAAATGGTCTTCAAGAGTGGTCTCCTGGCAACAAGAGTTCCAGTCAGATATTGCAGGGGTCCAAAATAAACAGAAATATGATGAGAGATGGTAAATTCAGAACAGGGAAATAATTTTATGCATACAAATACTACTCCGTGTGTGTGTGTGTGTGTGTGTGTGTGTGTGTGTGTGTGTGTGCCTGTGCATGCACACATATGCAAGCGTGTGTATGCATGCTTTCCTGTATTAAAGAAAGGAATGACAAGGAAAACAATTTCAGCCTTTAATCAATTTGTTAACTAAAATTATGTGATTTCTATAAATTTGTGTAATTGTATTTTTATCTTTTCCAAGAAATATATAATACTCAATAATATTCTTTTCAAGTAGTATTTTGAGTTCATTTTGATGATAAAAATCAAATTATTGGGCTGGAGGGATGGCTGAGCTGTTAAGGTGCTTGCCTGCAAAGCCAAAGGACCCAGATTTGATTCCATAGGACCCACATTAGCCAGATGCACAAGGGGGCACCTGCAGCTGGAGTTCATTTGCAGTGGCTGGAGGCCCTAGCATGCCCATCCATTCTCTCTCCCTCCCTCTTCCTCTGTCAAATAAATAAAGTAATTTAATTAAATATTTTTTAAAATCAAATTATTATCTCATTTTTAAATAATGAAGCAAGTGGTTAAAAAATATCACAGGACCTTATATTTAAAGTGGGTTCCTGTCCCTGAAGAACTAATTCTAAACCACCTCAGTAATACATCAGAGACATGAAGTTCCCAAAGATTACTTTTTATAATTTACCCACATGATTTTAAAGATCATAAAATTAGTGACATTAGGATTATTGTCACAGAGATTGAATTTTTTGTAGAATCCAATAAAGCTTTAAATCGAGCCCCATGAAGGCAAGATAAACCTGGCATCAAGCCTACTATCATTCCATCCACGTTCATTTTTCACAGTCTCACTTACCTTGAGAATTAGGTATCAAATGGATGCTTTTGCCTACAGCAAATGCATTCAGACCACATCTGAAGGGCAAAATATAAAAATCTTGACAAAAATAAACTACCATATGTGAAAAAGGAATAAAGAGAAAAAATCATCATCAAAAATATGCATCTATGGTAGCAGAACACCACCTGTTCCACATATGGTACTAAAGATAAAAACTTAAATGAAATAACTTTACTTTAACATCAGTTAAGGCTCAGTGGTGTGTAATAGCATAGAGACAAACAATACAAAATATAAAATTTACTTGGTGCTAAGGAAAAAAACTAGACATTGTAGGTCATCTATTTTGTTTATACAAGGAACCAAGTCCTTAAAGAGAGAGAAACAAAGATAATGATCTTTTGCCCTTGTGTGTGCAAAGTCCAAGAGAAACTTGAAGATAAAACAACATATAGTCTTTTCTGGAGAATTGATAGCCAGAGAAAATTAGAATATGCAACACAATGACTTTAACTTTTTTTTTTTTACAATTGTCTACATTCACAAATAAATTTTTGGTGTTCTCTTATTACATGGATTGCTCTGCAAATGCAACTAAGGCAATTACAAGTCACTTTCTGTCAATTTTGCTATGAATTTCACCACGTCTCTGCCTGCCCTTCTCAGTAAGCACCATGCATACCCTCAATTCATTTCTTTTTGCAAGATCAAAAAGAAAGAGAAAAGAACATTAGCAAGCGATACAAAACAAATTATTTCTGCCTATGGCATATTTTGAATTTTTGAATTGGGAGCAGCAGAGCATCTCTGATGTCTTTGTCTTAATTCTACTTCATAATGTCCTTGTTTTCAGTCTTTTGCCTTTTTATATAGATATTTCTGAGATTCCTGGACATGTTGTCTGATTTCCTTAACAGTCTTAGTGGATAAACTGCTGCCTACATTTAAGGGAAATTTAAATGAAATAAAGAAATATTCAAGATGAAATAAAAAAATATGCTATTAATATCATGGATTGTCAAATTTTGGAATTGCTTTCATTTTTTGAATCATATGTCACAGATATTCCTATCTACTCTCAGGCAGTGAGGCACCAGAGAAAATAAGCCAAGATATCCTGCTGTATGTTTTTCCTTCCACTTTCATTAAAGTATACCTATCCTTGACATTTTCTTTTTTTAGGGATTTTACTCTTTGGAAGTGTTGACCATTTTTTTTATTATTATTATTAATTAGTTTTGTACTCAGCGAATACAGTCAATTTGGTACCACTGTTAGGCTCATCCGTGTCCTACCCCCTCCCCATGACCCCTCCTTGTTGAGGTACATGGGTCTTGCATTGTGGAGTTAGCCCACAGTTATGGGTAGGACAAATGTCTCTGCATATCATGAACCAACATGTGGCTCTGGCATTCTTTCCTCCCCCTCTTCTGAAAATTTCCCTGAGCCACGTTGGGTTCATTTTTAATCTGCTTCAGTGATGAGGTGTTGGGGGCCTCTGGGTCTCTGGCTCTCTGATTTGTTAGGCATTGATTTTTCTCTGTGTTGGTCTCCTTCCCCTGGTGCTGGTACTGCTGCCCCTCCTGATGTGCTGCCCATCTTCAGTACACGGCGCAGGCTGTCATTTCTTCTTACAGCACTTCAGAGAGACGTACAATGGTCAGATTTTTATTCAGTCTAACTGTGGTAATCCTTTCATCGAGATAACATAAGATGAAATTGGGCCCCATTATCTCCACTGTACAGATGAAGAGAATGAGGCAGAAATATTAAGTGGTGAGCCAAAGGAAAGAGGGAGCCTGCAGGAGCTGACTTCAATTCCAGACCTCAGTCCTGAGCATTGTAAATCCTTTGTTATAGAATGCTACCTTAGTTAGGAAAACAGACAGAAATTGTATGGGAATTTGTAAAGTCCTACTTCAAACTTCCTGTAAGAACCAGAAGAGAAAAGATTCACTAGCCACCTTGCGCACTGTGAACTGGACCCCTGGGCAAGTACTGGGGACTGGGGAAGTTACCACTCAAACCGTGGACCTCTGGGACAGTTCTAGGGACTGGGGAAGCAACCAATAAAACTGTGGACTTCTGAGGTAGTGCTGGGAACTGGGGAAGTGACCACTAAAACTTTGCCATCTGTTGACTCCCTTCTAAGGGATGGTGTCCCTCAGTAGCATTCTTAGAAGGAAACGTCTGTCCCTCCAATGTTTATGTACACATAGAACAAGTGTAAAGCTTGATAGAGAAGAAAACCAAACTAGCCCACAACCTGCTTACAGAGTGCTTTCTCTTTCTGGTGACTGAAAATGTATCAGAACCGATGACCGCTTTGCTAGTCTTTACATCTTGTAAGTCTCAAAATGCTGCTTCTAAAAGTTGTTGATATCTCCTCAACCATATCAGCAATCATTTCAAATTTCACCTATCTTCTCCCCCTCCCCCCTTTTGCTACCTGAGACCGGCAGCCCTGCCTGTGAGAGAGCTGTGGAAGGAAAGAGAAGGTGGCAGGAGCTCTTCCTCAGCTTCTGGATAGATACTTTGCAAAGCTGCTGCCCCCCTCCACCACCACCCCGGGCTGCCCCAAAACATAGATATTGTCCTTTGCCGGGTGGATGGACTTACTGACCTCTACTACAAGTGATACTGCACTCTTCCTCCATAAGCCATCCATCATCCCTTCTGCCTAGACAGACTCTCTTGCTGCAGACCCATTGCCCTTTTGGGTGGATCTCTCAAGAGTTAAAAACAGGACCAAGCTAGCTATCCCATATGGCCCACATCTGGCACACAGATTGTCAAATTATTTTCTGGTCAGGAACCACATACTTGAGTCCCCGCACAGGGTAGCCACCAACATGATGGCATCAGGAAGGCGCTAGGAAGCTGGGGTCTTTGATGGGTACTTAGATTTAAATGAGTCAAGAAGGGCAGAGCCCTGTGATGAGATGAACATCCCTATAGGTAGATTAAGAGGCACCAGGGATCCCTCTCTCTGACATCCGAGGACAGAGAGAAAGCAGCTATTGCATGCAGACATTCTGATGATGGACTTTCTAGCCTCCAGAATTTCAAGGAAGAAACGTGCACCG
Organism: Jaculus jaculus; assembly: GCF_020740685.1. Taxonomy (NCBI): domain Eukaryota; kingdom Metazoa; phylum Chordata; class Mammalia; order Rodentia; family Dipodidae; genus Jaculus; species Jaculus jaculus. The sequence goes on along the minus strand of NC_059106.1, from coordinate 150,917,377 downwards.
CTCAAGCCCTGCCTGCCATGCAGACAATGGCATTGGTCCACTATGGCCATCATCCCTCAGATCTCCCCCAGCTCCGTACACTGTTATGACAAGAAAATGCCGTGTTCTGTTCACTCTTCCCTTTTCAGTTTTCCTTTGTACTGGTTAGAAACAGTGCTCCTCCCGTTACTCTGGTCTACGCCCTGACCATCTCGCAGTCTGTGTGCATTCAGACCCAGCTCATTTCCATAAGCTTCCCCTCTGGCTTGCTAGGCCAAACTCAGTTCCGTCCTCTCACTCATGAGTTCAGTGGCAATCTGCTCTATTGGACTGGCTCAAAGTTCCAGTTCACCAGTTCTCCCTTCCTCTTGAATCTTCATCTTGCCTTGCTATACTAGCTACATGTAGTTACTCTAACAAATTGCCAGCAATGAGAAGGACCCCTGTGAATTAAGACAACAGAAATATGTCCTCTTGATGCTCTGGGAACCATAAAACTCAAAACAAGGTGTCAGGCAGAACCCCACAGCCTCGAATATCCTAAAGGAGAAACCTTCCTGGCTAGTCCAGGTTCTGGGGATGTGCCACCCCGTGGATCATTCCGAGACTTCTCATAGCTTCCTCACGGGGCTCTGACCACACTGAATTCCCCTGTGTGTCTACCACCTCTGCCTTGTGTGTCTCTTATGAGGATTTTGTCAGTGGATTCAGAGTCTACCTAGATTATCCAAAATGTGCTCTATCCCTCAAGATCCCTCAGTAACTGCATCTTTAATAGTTCTCAAACATAGAAATATTCTCAGATTCTGGGGATGAAGACATAAACATATCTTCTACCCCTTCCCCCATTTCACCACTGTAATCACCAATGCCTTACAGCACCCTCCCAACTGGTACCCTGCACTCCCTTCTCACTTTTGGTCACCTATTATTTTCCCCTTTTGCCTGCATCTTTTCTGAAGCATGGATCTGTTGGTGCACCCAATTCCTTTGCCTATACCCACCAGACTATGACTAAGCCAGTTGGCCAAGAGGTACCTTTTATGTTATTTCCTCCGCAACCCTACGTTATCATCAAAACTGTAGCTCTTACATGCTCTATTGACCTTTCCTCTCTTAAAATAGCACTATGTGTCTCACATTTCTACAGGTCTCCATTTGCAGAATAGTTCTCTTTCTTAAGTAGCTCATCTTTCCAACCTTATGCTACCACTCTTTTAGGACTTTGCTTTAAGCATCAAATATGCTTGTTATATAAGTGTCTTTCGTCTCTGGGAGAGGCCAAGTGGGATACCTAGGTCACTATTTCCTAGCTCATAGAAAAATGCATTTATAACAGGTAAATATATAAAAAGAGATGTATTCTTCAGTCATTTTCCAGAACTTAATGTAAAATGTAAATGAGAGATTAGGACTGATACCCAATTTAGCTGCTTAAAGTTTCAAACAAAATGAGTTTATAATATACAAATAAAATACATGGACCCAGTTTGAGATTCCCTTTTTAACTTTTTAACGCAATAGAACGCATGTAGTCAATATTCACATATAGGTCAGCTGAAGGGAGCCCTCTATTCCCTTGTCTTTTAACGTAGAAAATTATGTGAATACCTGTAATACTATCATAACAGGGGCCTTGACTCTAATTTGATTAGACCCTCCCAAAGCAATTATCTGTTTCATAGCATCACAATATTATTGTGAGAGGCATAATGTTTTATGGTTCATATGTCCATCAGCCACACTTCATTGAGGTCTATGTCATCTTAATGACTTTAACTTAAACTGTTAAGAAATTAAATTATATTTCCTTTTACTAGTAGCAGAAGAGAACAACAAAGGCCATGGAATAAAACTGAAGACTCATGTGACCATTTTTCCCTGTGGTCATGCTTCTCACAGTACTCTTGCCAACTGGTTGCATTTCTAAAATTGACCTTGTCTTTCTATAAAATCAAATCCAAACTCTTACTAAAGGCATTATGCTCTATGACTTAAGTAACATGAGATTGATGAAAAAAGTCTCTGAAATCATGAACTGTTGAATGTATTGGCATGATCCAAAACTGGTTCTACACGGGCAGTTGTTGGTACTGTGCCTTAGAATATTATGATATACATTTCCTGCTGAGAGGACATTAGCAGAAAAGGTCTTCTTTGAAAATTAAATCTGCCCAAATGTGAACACATTTTTCAGAGCTAATTAAAATTTTAAGAATAGTAACATTGATTATTTTAGTGAAGAAAATAAAAGTTTGATACCATTACAACTTAGTCTAAGTTCTGTGTTCCTTACTGACCTTTCTAAATTATTAAGCCAAATAATCGCTATGCCATTATCCAATAAACATCTTTAGTTACTAGAAGATATTTTCAGTTTTTTCATCCTACCAGAACTTAGTGCTCCAAAATGAAGGAAAATTTTATGAGTAATTGATTAAAAGAAGTTAGTGCATATCTTTCTTGTAATATTCATTTGTATCTAATAAGAAAATGATATTCCTTGTGGAATATGGGTTAGGAAATTGGATAATTATGGCAGTGAACCAATCAAGAAATTTATAAGTTGCTGGACTACCCTTACCCTCCACTGGGAATACCAGTCTGCAGATTTCCTTATAGTCACATATCTCTTCAGTGGCTACCTAGGAATATTGTTCATTATCTCTATTTCTGTAACACTCTGGTAATGCTTTGCCAATCATTAAAGATTTTTTTTTTTGAGGTAGGAGGATCCTCTTTTTATTTTTTTTCAATGTTTTTTATTAACAACTTCCATGATTATAAAAAAGTATTCCATGGTAATACCCTCCCTCCCCACCCCACCCCCACTTTCCCCTTTGAAACTCCATTCTCCTCATCTTGTCATGATCTTTTCATCCTGTGATGATGGTCTTGTGTAGGTAGTGTCAGGCACTGTGAGGTCATAGATATCCAGGTCATTTTTTGCCTGGGAGGAACACATTGTAAGGAGTCCTACCCTTCCTTTGGCTCTTACATTCTTTCTTTCACATCTTCTGCAATAAATAAATAAAGATTCTATTGCAAATATTATTTACTTATCTGAAGGTGGAGTGAATGAGAGGGCAGAAGGAAATAGGCATTCCAGAGTCTTTTGCCCCTGCAAATGAACTCCAGATGAATGCACTACTTTGTGCATCTGGCTTTACATGAGTACTGGGGAATCAAATCCCAGGCCTTCAGGTTTTGCAAGAAAACATCTTTAACTTCTAAATCATCCTTCCAGCCCTCATTAAAGTTTTTCATATCATGAGGGCTGGAAGCACAATCTTGAGATAGAGTGTGTGCCTAGTTGGCATGAGCCCTTGGGTTCAATTCTCAGTAACTAACCACACCCTAATATGTTCTATCTTGAATATTCATGATTACCTCTGTACTGACATATCTTACATATACAGTAGACTAAGAATAAAATATGAGAAGTGAAAAGAAATTGATACAAATACACATAGTAACTTTTCTTCCATGTAATTTCTTTCCAAAAATGTTTAACCTAAACTATTATGAAGATTATTATTGTTCTTGAGAATTTGTCACTAAGATCTCATCCCATTCAAGTTCCACACATCCATTCCATGTGGTGTTCCTTCCCTTGGGTTTTGAGGCAGCTTCTTCCATGATGGAAAATTCTTACGCAGCCTTGGATATTTTTGTAGAAATTTTAGTCCTCTAGCTATTTCAACTCAGCAAATCCCAATACCAGCTACATATTCTCACTAAAAAGCTAAGTATAAAAATATCACAGTGGGACCGGAGAGATGGTTTAGCACTCACGGTGTTTGTCTGCAAAGCCAAGGGACCCAGGTTCTAGTCCCCAGGACCCAAATAAACCAGATGCACAGGATGGTGCCTGTGTCTGGAGTCTCTCTCTCTCTCTTTCTTTATCTCTGACCCTCTCTCTCCTCTGTCTCTTTCTTTCTCTCTCTTGACTAAATTAATAAAAATATATTTTTAAAAAATATCACAGGGCTGGAGAGATGGCTTAGCGGTTAAGCGCTTGCCTGTGAAGCCTATGGACCCCGGTTCGAGGCTCGGTTCCCCAGGTCCCACGTTAGCCAGATGCACAAGGGGGCGCACGCGTCTGGAGTTCGTTTGCAGAGGCTGGAAGCCCTGGCACGCCCATTCTCTCTCTCTCCCTCTATCTGTCTTTCTCTCTGTGTCTGTCGCTCTCAAATAAATAAATTAAAAAAAAATCTATAAAAAAAAATATATCACAATGTCTAGATCTCATTCCCAGAATCTTTGATGAATTGATTTGCCTTACCACTGTGGGAATTTACTTTAAATCAAACTCAAAGCTAAAGATCTGTCTTCCCTCTGAGACAACGTAGAATCAGCTCTCACATTCTTCCCCACATCACAAGCTACGTGTTGAAACCTTGTAAGAAATAGAGATGAGGTGTGGGGGAGAAAAAGAGAGAGACAGGAGAGAGAGAGGAAGATGTGTAGGTAATATGAATGAATGCATGAAGTTATAATTACTCATGTGCAATATTTATTACTTCCTGAATGATTATTATACCTCAGAGACAGAACAGTTGCTTATTTTGAAAACAAGTGTGTTAAGAATTACTGAAAAGTGGTACTGTTTTTCCCCTTTGGAATTGTAGATTACGTTTCCAAAGGGAATCATTTGAATAAATATAACTTAAATTGTGTCTAGTCAATATTCATATAATTCCATTTTTATTGGCTGGCAATTAGACATCACACTGAAATTTAACTCAGTTCTCATCTTTCCTCCATGTTCATTAGGCTGAGATTTCCACATCAGCTTTGCTTTCCTTTGCTGACCTGCAGCAACTGTATCATTAAAGTAGGATTTCTGCTAATTAGTTGTGGTGCTGAGGAGCTGGAGGAAAATTTAAGCATTATCTAATCCAATTAGAATGGAACTGTATAGGAACTGTGTAGCAAGATCAGGCTGCATGAAGCTAAGAATAACTCAAAGACACTTTTCATTTATGTTTCATAGAGATTGAAGAGTGCAAATTTTAGAGAAGGACACAATTAAGAATTCATTGAATTCATTAAAGCACTTGCTTGTGAAGTGCAAAGACCCAGGTTCGATTCCCCAGGGCCCATGTAAGGCAGATGAGCATGGTGGCACATGCCTGTGGAGTTTGTTTGCAGTGGATAGACACCCATGTGTGCCCATTCTCTCTATATATCCCCCCCTTATGAATAAAAATTTAAAAATTAGGAAAAGCATTCACTGATTATATAAATAAAGCAAACCTCCCATCTGTGCATGTTCATTGCCTGAAACTTCTATGAAATACAATAATAAAAATAGGTTGTGCCTTTTGAATATATTCACCTTTGGAAAACATGTTTGGTTAAAATGAGGCCAACAAGGCACACAAAAATTTATGCACTACCCATGCTCAATGGCACCTTCCTGGGCCTTACCCTTACCATTGTTCCTATAGTCAGAGAATGTCCTCTGGAGAACGCCCTTCTTTGGGAGAGTTAAGAAGTCTTGACAGGCTCAGTTCATCCTAAAACATCATCAAAAACAGACAGAAATATACCAATATTTCATTTTTTGTAATGAAGTATAAGATATTTGGGGATAAAGTTATAATACTATAACAGTCATTGAAGAGTCTGACCTGATTATTTTAAGAAAGAAATACACTTATATTCTGTGTTCTCAAATTCTCTCCTCCTCACCCTTTTCCCTGTCATGATTCCATTTCCACACTGAGTCTTTTGCCATCTTTTCCCAGGTAGTTGCAATGTTGTCTTAGTAGGACATTTTGGGTACAGTTTGCTACCCATCAAATATATGTTCTAAAAATTTGTGTGTGGGATTACCATGGGATATATTTTATAATCATGGAAAATGTTAATAAAAATTTTAAAAAAATAAAAATAAAAAAAAATAAAAAAAAAAATTTGTGTGTGTATGTGTGTGTGTGTGTATGCATGTACATACATACATGCTCTAGAACTTCTCATTTGTTTCCCATAGCTGCCAGTAAACAGCACAAGCTCTCTATAAAGTCACTGAAGACTTTCTTAAGCTGTTCAGCCCTAATCCCTGCTCATTTTCCAGCCTTACCTCCCTCTTTTATACTGTAGTAACTCTTGACTTTAGATTGTTCCTCAAACACACTGCGGTGATTTGAATCAGATGCCCCCATATAGTCATCTGTTTTGAATGGTGGTCCCTATCCAGTGTCAATTTGGGAGGCGAAGCCTTGCTGGAGTAGGTTGCACAGGCCAGCAGTGGGATGTTATTGCAAGCTGCCCCTTGGCAGAGTGCAGTCCACTCACTCTTTCCCAGCTCTCTGCCAATTTTTGTGGAAAGAAGTGATGCCCAGCCTCTGCTCTGCCATCCTTTTCCTACCATCATGAAGCTTCCCCTTGAGAGAAAGTAATCGCTTTCCTAGCAGCAGCTGCTTTTGGTTGGTGTTTCGTCCTGGCACCATGAACTACAACACACACCATGACACGCTACCTTCCCATGGCACCCTTTTGACTAACTTCTAATCTTTCTTTAAGATGCCTATGAAAATCACCTCCTCCAGCAACTGATTTCCAAGCACCATACGTCACACATTCACAAACTCTTATTTGCGCACAGGTAGCATCTACTCATCCACACATTACAACATCTCCTCACATATAACTTTGAGATGAAACTATAGTTTTAAGTGAAGATCTACTAGAACAAATGTCAAGAGAGACTTTCAAATTATCATGCCAGCAATCTTGCCCAAAGTTAGTGTCTTGGCTTTGAGAAACAGCATGTGTAAACAGCAAAGGGTAAATTAAACAAATTTGTTGGGATGTATGTTTCATTTTTAAAAAATTTATTGATTATTTTATTAAAATGTTGCACACATCGACCCCTCTCCCCCACACCAATTCTTCTAAGGGTCTTTGGTGGGGTTTTTGGTATTCATTGAGGGAACCAAGAGGCCTCAGTCAGTCTCTGCCAGGATGGGGAAAGCATGGTGTCTCAGCTTATTCCTGCCCACTCTGGGGCTCTTAGAATCTTTCCACTACCTCTTCCATGATACTCCCTAAGTCCTATTGGGCACAATAAAGATTTTATTTAGTGTTGCTTTCTCTATAAATGTTGAATCTCTATTTTTATGAGGTTTGAGTGACCACAGTGTCTATGACCATTTCCCTGGAACTGGTAAGAGCAATATTCATGTCACTGCTTCCATTGCAATGTCTTCTGGGCCTGGCCAGGTGAAGTGGAGGTGACCTATCTTCTGATAGCCTGTCAGCTCTCTCTTCTTAATATATGAACCAAGCCAGATTCCTTAGAACAGGAAAGCAATAGGCTCCAGAGAGAACCCTCAATGCTATCTGACTAAAAAGAATAGGTGCACACATCCCAATGTATATTTTTAATGAAAAGGCTTATCCCCTTTCATTGAAACTGTCTTCACTTTTGGTTGGAGGATCTTATATTATGCAGATGGAGGGGAATATAGGAAAGAACAAGGATACATCATTTTTTATCATTTAAGATTACATCTTTAGATTCAAACTTGACCTTGAAACACCAACTATATAAAATCATAGTGTGTGAATATTGATAACTAGGTTACCACCCTCTCTATTTCTAGGCCAATCATCTTTGTATCCTCTGTGTTTTCCCTATTGGCTACAGATGGCAGGTTTAGGTACAGACATCTGACCCAAGTTGGGCCATTCATAGTTCCCCTGATGTTGGCCATGTGTGTTGTTCTAGAAGGTATTCTTTTATCCCCAGATGACCAGTGATATATTTTTCCTCTGAAACTATTTTCTACTGAAATCAGACAAGGTCAGAATATGGTCTTCTCTAGTAGATAATAATCAAATCTGAAACTCAGGAGCAATATGAAGCTCTGTCGTGCTACCTTTTGACACTGGGAGAGAATGAGTACATGCTCTGAGGAGAGTGGACAGCTAGTGAATGACTTTAATGAGGCTAGATCCTAGGAAGACGGCAAAACGTGACAGCTGCAATCCATCACACTAGGCTGGCACAGGTGAGGTTGTGAGCAAGACCCTACAAGAGGTGTGGCAAGGAAGCAGCTGTCAGTCTGGACAGCCCCCAGCTTATAAGGGTTTGTGCAGTTGATAAACGTCAGAATCAGGCAAATCATTGGCAGGACTGGGTAAAGGAGAGCTCCTTCACAGATGGTAATCAATCACAGGCAGAGACAGGGGTCTGGGATTCAGAAAGAAGTTCCCAGGAGACTGGCTAGCTCCTATTGTATCAGCAAGCAAAGAGCAGAGCCTCATAAGAAAAGCATGGGCTAAGCTCATGGGCCCAATGCTGGGGCGCCTTCTCACCATCAAGCTCCTGCAGTTAATTTAGAGTGATTTGCAGTGCACAACAACCACCAAGGCCTAGAAGAACCTTATTATATTTTTAAATTCTAGGTCCCCAAAGCCGCTTAGCTGTTGTTCTGCTGGGTCAATGGTTGTGAGCTTCAGTGTGTATCTGAAATTCTCTACCCTGGAGTCAGTGGGGAAGAAAAGAAGATTAACTTTGCATTTTCATAATCAGATACAATCTGTTATGCCTTATTTGCTGACTTTCAATAGAAATCTTTGTAGCCTCTTTGGAAACAAACAAACAAAAAAATACAGCTTGCATTCTGATTTGCCTTTCATTCCACATAAAGCGTGCCAAAAGCACAGCATGAAAGGCTGGAGAGATGGCTTAGCTGTTCAGGTCCTTGCCTGCGAAGCCTAAGGACCCAGGTTCAACTCCTCAGAACCCACATAATCCAGATGCACAAGACGCATGCCCACAAGGTGGCACACATGTCTGGAGTTCAATAGCAGTTGCTGGAGGCCCTGGCACTCCAATTCTCTCTTCCCTTGGCCCCCATGTCATAAATAAACAACAATTTTAAAAGTACACCAAGAAAAAGAAGATGCTGGTTCACAGAGCTGGCGGCGCCGAGCATGGTGATCGCGTGGCACAAACAGATTTACTGTCCAGATGAATATGAGGTCTACCAGCATGTCATCTTGCCCGAAGACATAGCCAAACTGGTCCCCAATACCCACTTGATATCTGAGTCTCCCTGGAGGAAACTTGGCTTCCCGCAAACTCAGGAATGAGTCCATTATATCACCCAGGAACCAGAACCTCACATCTTGCTGTTCCAGCTGCCACTGCCCAAGAAGCCAAAGAAATGAAGCCGGTGGTCCACTTTGCAGCCTCGGCATCACGCGGCCCTCCTCACTCTTTAACGTCTTCCCGATAGCAAGACGATGACGTCGCTTTCTTGTTTCTCGCTTTGGCATTTCAAGGATGTTCCACACACTGTTCATGCTATAATTGCTTAGCTGCTTCCTGAGCAGAGCCCCCAGCACCACAACCCTGCCAGACCAGAGCTGGGGGGGGGGGGACAGCCTCGGATGAGAGAGACCCCGGAAGCCACAGAGCACTGTGTCACCAGATGGAGGAGGCTTCTGAATGTGACCATGTTCTGGGGGTTGTGTACATGTGCTTGCTTTTGTTCTTCCCTGTTGGGTGCTGTATTTATGGTGACTTAAAGGTTTACGTTTCAGTCTATTGGACACTTTCCATTTTATTTCACAAATCTGTTAAACGTTACAAGCTTTGGTTAAAGAAACTTTTTATCAATAAAAAGGAAAAGAAAAAGATGGTCCTATCTAAAGTCATCATCATAAGCAAATTAATATGATTAGCTCAGTGCAAAATTTCAGCGATGATTTCTTCAGAAAGAGGGTACTTCACCAACGCAATAGAAATGAGCAAAGTATGACCTGGAATAATTGGGAATGTTATAGGTCGTGAGAGAAGGCAGAGGAGCATGGATGTGGTGGCTACACCTGTTTGAATCTACTTGTATGTGCTGTTTTGTAATCTTTGTCCTTTCAATGTATATTTTTAATCTTTTATTTTTATTTATTAGAGAGAGAGAGGGAAAGAGA